>NC_133664.1:207420639-208020639 GCF_037893015.1 Macrotis lagotis | reverse complement strand
CCCTTTCCATAAAAGTGAAGTTATATAAGAGAGGTAATGTGATCAGCACTTGTGATCTATGATTGATGCCATTTGATTCCATACCACCGCCCCCCTCCTCTTTTTGCCCAGATTCAGATTGTTGGATCTCCCATTTTGTTTTCTTTCTTTTTAATCACCCCTTTACACTCTTCCCCCCAGAAACAAAATGTGTTTTATTTGTTACTAGTAGTTTACTCAATTCTGTCTTTCCTCTTAAACACCTTTCCCTTTTCCCTATCTCCGCCTACTTTGAGTTTAGGCCCAGTGATCTATAGACTGTACAATCTATGCTTCATATAAGAATGAGATTCAAGTGATGCCCATCCCCTTAACACTTCTTTCCTTGTTTCTATATTCTTCTTCTCTCAGACTTATTAAATACCTTCATCTTCATCTTCTTTTTCTCTTCCTTCTCTTTCTACTTTTAAAATCACAGAAATAGAAAACTAAAATCAACCCCCTAAGTCCCTCTGCTTGATATTCTGTTACTCCCCTAAAGAAATTGGAGTTCTGCAGAGACACTAGTCTCTTCTCTCCCTATTAAAATTAAGTGATGGATCATTGTTCAACCTTCTCCTGTCAGTCTGAAGTCTCACCTAGGTGTGAGACAAAGGAAGAGGCTACTTTATCCACAAAGCAGTTGGGCAGAGGGGCAGGATCATGCCTACAAAGAGTTGAGGGGTTTTTTCCCACAAATTACAATACAAAAAGACTTCCAAAGAAATTTGAAACTTCACTATATATTTTCTTGAGAGTCAACTGATCTTTCTTCACATTAGTACATCTTTCATGGTCTATAATTATAGGCTTATGGGACTAATGGATATATAAGTAGTTCAGAAGTTAACAAAATGGAGATAGGGAATGGATCTGTTATTTCAATGATATAAGAGAATTAAGAAAATACCCTCCAGGAATGTAGGTTAGCACAATCTCTGTGATTTATAGACCAAGAGTTTTTCTAGAGCCCCAGCAGATTAAGAAGTTTGTCAGGGTCATATAGAACAAGTATATGTCAGAAGAAAGTATATGTCAGGATTTGAATCCAAGTCTTTCTGATTTCAAAAACCAGCTCTCTTACCACTGTACCATACTGCTCACATTTATTTGATATTTTAACATTAAGTGACTTGCCCAAGGTCACAAAGTGCCCAAGGTCACAAAGCTGGTAATAAGTGTCTGAGGCTGGATTTCAACTCGGTTCCTCCTGAATCCAAGCTGGTGCTGGCCATTGTGCCACCTAACTGTTCTTGATTGGTCCACATCCCAGGTCATCTCCAGTTGTCCTGATTTATATCTGGCCACTGAAGCCAGATGGCTCCAGAAGTAAAGTGAGGTTGATGACTTAACACAACACCCCTTCATTCAAATCCAACTCATTTGCTTGTGCTGGCATCACCTCCCTGATGTCATGGTCTTCTTCAAAAATGAAGGACAACCAACAGTAGGGTTTTTAAGTAGGGCAGCTAGGTGGCACAGTGGATACAGTGCTGGGCCTGGAACTTGTAAAAACTGAATTCAAATCTGGGCCCAGACACTTATTAGCTGTATGACCCTGGACAAGTCATTTAATCCTGTTTGCCTCAGTTTGTTCATCTGTAAAATGAGCTGGAGAAGCAAATGTCAAATCAATCTAGTATCTTTGTCAAGAAAACCCTAAATAGGGTCATGAGGAGTTGAACATGACTGAAAAAATAATGTTTTCAAAGCATTTCTACCCAGAACAATCCTGTGAGTTAGGCTATTAGAAATAAAAATATAGCTCCCAATCCTTTTATGAGTTATCAGCTTTCTGGGTTCCCTAGCACAGTCTCTTTTGCTTCTGACCTAAGATTAATACCTGTTTGGAAGTGGTGAAGTAACATAGGAAGAGTGAAGAAAAATGTCTGGATTTACTCCTCTTTGATTATATCTGACTAAATTTCAAATCAAATATAAATTTTTTTTTTGTTTTAAGCTTATCCCTTGATTAGTAATCTCTAAATTTTAAAAATTTTTCAAGTTAAGTGCTTTTAAGATTAATCTGTCCCTTTTACTACCTCAAACTATTAAGCAAAGTATGAATAAATAAACAAATCATTTAATACATATTTCCCTAGTCTGGAAAAAAATAAATTCTTACACAAGCCATTTCAGAAATGTGTGCCTCTTTCAGCATTTTGGCTTATCGTTGCATTGATCAGTGAGCTCTAAAATCTTTCTAAGGCTTTTTAAAATCCTCTATAATGTATCTGCCATTATATAATGTTCTAGTTCTTCTCATTTCACTCCACTTTAGCTCACAAAGATCTTCCCAGTTTATATGTGAAATTGTTCATTTCCTCATGTTTTATGGCATAAAAAAATATTCCATTACATTCGTAGACCACGATTTATTTAGCCATTCCTCCATAGGACAACCTCTTTAGTTTCCTAGTTGGGGCCACTTTGCTAGCATTCTTTATGCCCCATCTCTTCTTCATTAGTAGCTGATTAAGAATTGATTATACTATTTAAAAACACCCCCACAAATCTGTGATAGTTGATTATGGAATTAAAAACAGGAATTGAGGTTTGTCAAAGGTTCCCAAAAGTGTTTTTTTAATGGCTTCTGCCACACAGTTTACCATGTAGTTCCATAATTTCTGTCATGAACAACTCTTCATGATCCCATTTTGGGTTTTCTTGGCAAAGTTTCTGAAGTGGTTTGCCATTTCCTTCTCTAGTTCCTTTAATAGATAAGGACATCGAGGCAAACAGAATTAAGTCACTTGCCCAGGGTCATAGAGAAAGTGTCTGTGGTAAGGTCTTCCTAACTCCAGGCCCAGTGATCTATAGAATGTGCAATCTAACTGCCCTCTCTGATTCTATGTCTTTACAAAATAGATATATATCACAAATCATTAATTATAATACATGGCCACTCTGAGGATCTTCATGGAAAATGGGTAATAATCTCCAAGCCTCATTTTCTCCTTTAGTAAAAAAGGTTGGCTGATGGACAAAACTATAAGTGGAAGCCTTCAAACGATGATCACCTAGATTAAGGGAGACAGATATTGACTTTCATCTAAAGTGCCAGAACCAACTTGAAACCCCAAAGCTTCACCTCTAAACAAACATCATATTCAATGGTAATACAGATATTGAATAATTTCATTACCCAGTTTTTGTCTCTTTTGTAAAAAGAGAGCTATTTTTATAAAAATAATTTGTCAGCTGTGTGTTGTATACACCTGCCTCCGAAGTACAGATATTGTGACAATCCAGAAAATGCTTTTTCATGGTATTAGGTATGAAATAAGAAGTGAGAGATTTGTTTTTCTAAAGTTACACTAAAAGTTTCATTTTCTCTATGAATTTCTGAGTGAAATTATGGATGTTATACAAGGAATTTAGGTAAGATTCTAAGAAGAATTCTTATAATAAACAATAGCATTTCCATATATATTTATAAATATTTATGCATGAGCAAATGTTTATATGTCCATAATATTTTAAGTTTTGCAAAGCATTTAATATATAGTATATCATTCTAATCTCACAACCACCCTGAGAAATATGTGATACTATTATCCCCATTTTAGGGATGAGGAAACTGAGGCAGAGAGAAGTTAAATGACATACTCTAGATATATGGACTGGCTATGATTGCTGAAAATTAAGGAGAGGTAAGTAGCTCTTTTTCTATGGGAATACAGTGTAGTGCACTGATACTGGAATAGGGGAAGAGACAACATTATCTCTGAAGATTCATTCCAGACCATTTGGTGATAAGACTTTCATTTATCCTTCATCCATTTTTTAAAAAAAATTTTTGCAAGGCAATGGGATTAAGTGACTTGCCCAAAGTCACACAGCTAGGTAATGGCAGGTGTCTGAGATTGAATTTGAACTGAAGTCCTCCTGTTTCCAGGATAAGTGTTCTATCCACTGCCCCTGTGGTAAGATTATACTTAGGATCATAAGATAAGAAATTTAAAGCTAGAAGAGACCTTGAAGGTAAATGTCTTCACTTTACAGATGGGGAAAGTGAGAGTCCATGATGAAATGTGTTCAGATTCACACTACTTAGAAGCAGCTCCAGAACTGGAATTCCAAATAGATACTGATGTAGGACTGCAAGAGAACCTAGAATCTTTCCAGACTTCCTCACTTTTCAGATGAAAAATCTGAGACCCACAAAGGTAAAATAATTTGCCTAAGAACTTGTGGTTGGTAAACAGCAGAATTAACTAACTCCAAAACCAGAAGACTTCTACAGTAACTATTCTCAAAACTTTTGGTTCCAGGATTCCTTTACTTTTTTTTGAGATAATTAGGGTTAAGTGACTTACCCAAGGTTACAAATCTAGTAAATGTCTGAGGGTAGATTTGACCTCAAAAACTCCTGATTTCAAGGGACAGTGCTCTATCTATACTTATATCACCCAGTTGCCTCAATCCCTTTACTGTTAAACATTATTGAGAACTCAAAGAGTTTTTATATGAGTTATATCTATTAATATTTTCTATAGTAGAAATAAAAATATATTATTATTATTATTATCATGAAAATAGTTTTGATCTCACAGATGCTCTGAAAGGATCTCAGGGATCCTCAAACATCCCTGGACCACACATTGAGAAATGTTGAACTAGACTATTCTGCCTCTCCCATTTCTAAGAACTGAACTTCCCTAAAGCTCCACATAGAGCATTATATCCTCATCTCAGCTACCATCCTAAAAAAAGACCCACCATTACCATTGTCAGAGCATAAAACGTTTCTCAAAAGCTATATTCCTGGTTAAAAAAAAAGATTGATTTCTTTAGAGAATATTCAGTCTTCATGGCTCAGTCATCTTTGTCAGTAGATAAGAAGTCAAGATCTGTAATTATCACCCCCTAAGCTATTTACAAACTCAGGAAAATAATGATCAGGAATTGGGAAAACTTGTCCTGCCTTCATGAAGAGACAATAAGAATGATCAAGTTAAAAGAATGGAGATTTAACCTTTTGTCTATTCTTGTTCATGTATAACCTGGTTCTCCTTCTTCCATCCCCCCACCCTTTGCTGTTGTATAACTATTCTGATCTCCCTCTGCTCATGGTGATCATCTTGGACAGATAGCTTTCCCCTGTAGGTTTACAGTAAATCCTAGAGACTAAAATTTCATGTCTAAACTATATTTTCCATCATTTTATTTTAACCCTATATTTTTAAGGTTTGAAGTTATTGTGTCATAATGTGTGTATTGTCAGGAATTTGAGAGGGATAAGTCCTTGTTCTCTGCTCAGACATACTCCTTGGAAGGAAAGAGTCTGTAACTTTTCAAATCCTTGCTTTTTTTCTGTACCCAAGTTTTAGTTGACAGATGTGGGATAAGATAATTTTGACTTGGAAAGGGAGTAGACCCCTCCTTTTAACAACACTGGTTATGGGATCCCTTTAAAAAAAAAGCAAGGACAGATTTTGAGCTTAACCAAAACTGGCCTTGCAATGAGCTGAGAATATTACGATTGCTCTATTTTTGAACATTTGTTTTGTTTGAAGTTGAAATATTATCTGGAATTTACCTCAGAATTTAATGGAAATGCTTTCTTCTTTTGAGAGGTAGGTGTTTTCTCTGTTTTGGTCTCTAGGCCCTCCTGAACCCCACTAAAGTAAGAATTTATTCAGGGGTGCACTCTATTTGTGTGTCTTTGGGGGTCCTGTAAGGACAGAGGAGACCCCTGGGTCCTGCTTGTGTCTTAATTGTTTATAGTCTCAAATGTTCCTCTAAAGTGAGAATTTATTCCAGGGTGTGCTCAATTTGTGGGGGACTCTAAGGTGAGAGCAAAGCAGGGGCTCCCCTTTTATTGTTTGTGTCTTTTGTTGTTTTTGGTGTTATGCTTTTGATAGCCCAATATATGAGATTTTGTTCAGCAACTCTCTTTTGTTTGTGTGTCTATCTATTCAGATATTTGTTGTTCTTAATACTAGTATTTCTGCTACTAACACACTAGAGTTTAGAACAAGAGCTTAGAGATAGAATGTCTTCATATGGACTCCAGCCACTTACCTCCCTTTCTCCCCTTCACAAAACATAAACAATGAATTTAATTTGCACCAATCTGAGAAATGGAGCACCTTTAGGATGGTTCACAGGAACCCTGCCTTTTTCCCTCAGAGATACTGGTGACTAGTGAGATCTAAAAAAGAAAATTCTCTTTGCTCTCTTAAAAAAATCTGTTTCTGGGGGACAGAGCCAAGATGGTGGAGGAAAGGCAGGGACTTGCCTGAACTTTCCCCCAACCATACCAAATACCTTTAAATAATGACTCTAACTAAATTCTAGAGTGGCAGAACTCACAAAAAGATAGGGAAACAATTTTACAGCACAAGACAACTTGGAAAATCCATGGGAAGGGTCTGTTGCACCAAGGTTGGAAAGGCCCCCACAGTGCAGTCCAGGTTGTGCAGGAACAAACCAGCTCCAGTCATCCAGGAACACAGATTGTGAGGCACTTGGGTCCAAGGCAATGGTGACAGTTTCCATACCACTCAACCCAGGAATTGCCAAGGACAATTTGGAAGATCAGCAGGAAAATTCTGCCACACTATGGTGAGAAGGGAGCCCAGTCCAGTGCTGGCCTCGGCACAGACCCAGGGCCAGGGAACCAGAAGGAGGCTTGAGGAGTCCCAGCATTTGCTTCCAGAGTGCCAAACCCATGGATGCTAAAGGAGTTGGGGGAGAGTACAGAGGTCTCTGTGCTATCTCTGAGGCAGGACTCTTGTTGCTTCACCCATACTCAAACCCAAGTCACAGTCTGGGGCTCTAGTCTTTCAAAAACAACCAGAAGCACAACAGACCTTATATCCTGAAGCAAAACAAGGACTCTCCTCATGGTTCCAGGGCAGATGGGAGAGCCTGTGGTCATCCACAGACCAAAGCACAGACCAGGAGAGCAGTCAGAGACTCTCATATGACCTTGGAGGAAATGAGAACTTACAGGTCTCTGAGGGTGAGGGGGGGAGGTATCCCTAAAAATAGGTGCAAAAATCCTCAAAAGCTTGTGCATCCTCCACCCTGAAAACAGAGCTCCACCTTAACAAAGAGTTAAAATCAAGTCATAGGTTTGATGAGAAATGAGCAAGCAATAGAAAAAAAACCAACCACATTCAATTACTTTGATCCTATGGAGGATCAAAATACACATTCAGAATATAATAAAGTCAAAATTTTTGAATCCAAAACTTACAAGAAAATATGAATTAGTCTCAGGCTATGAAAGAGCTCAAAAAATATTTTGAAAATCAAGTAAGAGAGGGAGAGGAAAAATTGGGAAGAGAAATTAGAGCAAGAAGGGAAAATCATGAAAACCAAGTCAGCAGCTTAGTGAAGGAGATTCAAAAAAAATACTGAAGAAAATAACATCTTAAAAAGACAGTTTAGGTCAAATGGAAAAAGCAGTCCAAAAAGGACAATGAGGAAAAGAATGCCTCAAAAAACAGAATTGACCAGATGGAGAAGGAGACACAAAAACTCTCTGAAGAAAACAATTCCTTCAAATGTAGAATAGAGCTAAGGGAAGTTGATGATTTTGTGAGAAATAAAGAAACAATAAAACAAAAGCAAAAGAGTGAAAAACTAGAAAGAAATATGAAATATCTCATTTGACAAACAACTGACCTGGAAAACAAATCCAGAAGAGATAATTTAAAAGTTATTGGACTACTTGTAAGTCATGACCAGGAAAAGAACCTAGACATCATTTTTCAAGAAATTCTCCAAGAAAATTGCCCTGATATCCCAGAAGCAGAGGGTAAACTAGAAATCAAAAGAATCTACCAATCACCTCCTGAAAGAGATCCCAAAGGATTTTTCTAGCCAAATTTCAGAACTCCCAGAAATTTTGTAGACAAATTTCAGAACTTCAGATCCAAGGAGAAAATAATGCAAGTAGTCAGAAAGAAATAATTCAAATATCATAGAGTCAGAATAACATAAAATTTAGCAGTATTTACATTAAGGGCTCATAGGACTTGAAATATGATATTCTAGAAAGCCAAAAAAACCTTGGATTACAACCAAGAATCAACTACCCAGCAAAACTGAACATTCCATTTCTGGGGAAAACATAGACATTCAATGAAATAGGGGACTTTCAAACCTCCCTGATGAAACAACCAGAGCTGAACAGAAAGTTTGATCTTCAAATAAAGGACTCAGCTGAATCATAGAGAAGGTGGGTGGGAAAGCCAAATTATGAGGGATTTAATGATGTTGAACTATTTGTGTTCCTGCATGGGAAGATGATACTGATAACATATATGAACCTTCTCGTTTATTTGGGGTAGTTAGAAGGAGCATAAATAGATATGACACATGAGGGAATTTGAAGGTATAAGATATTAAAAAGGTGAAGTCAATGGGGAGGGGGGGAAGGAATGTCCTGGGAGAAAGGGAAAGGAGGGATAGAATGGACTAAGTTATCTTACATAAAAGAGGCAAGAAAAAGCTATTGCAATAGTGTGGAAGAGGGAAGATGAAGGGCAGTGAGCCTTACTCTCATTTGAAGTAACTCAGAATGGAAATAACATTCATACTCAATTGGGTATAGAAACAGGAGAGCAAAGAGATGGGAAAAAAGAGACAGGGTCCAGGGAGGGGGATACATAGGTGATAGAAGAGAGGGAAGATCATGAGAGAGGGTAGTTAGTTGCAATACTTTTGAGGAGGGACAGGATAAAAAGAGAAAGAAAATAGAATAAATGGGAGTTGGGGAGATAGACTTCAGGGAAAATATAGCTATTAAAGGCAACTATGCAGGGAAAATGTGAAGCAATTTCTCTGATGGACATGATAAAGAATGTTATCCATCTCTCTTTTTTTTTAGATTTTTAAAGGCAATGGGGTTAAGTGGCTTGCCCAAAGCCACACAGCTAGCCAGTGTTCTATCCACTGCACCACCTAGCCGCCCCCAGAATGTTATCCATCTCAAAGAGAGAGCTGATGTTGTCTGAATGCAGACTGAAGCAAACTTTTTCCTCTCACTTGAGGTTTTTCTTTCTTTGTGTGTATGTGTGTGTGGGGAGCATTATGTTTACTTTTACAACAACTATTGTAATAATGTTTTTCATGGCTACACATTTTTAATCTACACCAAGTAACTTGCTTTCTCAATGTAGGAAGGAGGTAGGAGGAAGGGAAAGAATCTGAAACTCAAGGTTTTGGAAGTAAATGTTGAAATTTGCTTTTGCTTGTAGCCAGGGGGGAATTTTTAAAATAAAATATTTTTTTTTAAAAAGAAAATATTTAAAAGACAAAAAGAAAGAAAGAAATTATAAGCAGTCACACTTTGGAGAAGCATCAAAAGACTTGCATGAGCTGATGCTGAATGAAATGAGCAAAGCAAGAGAACATTGTGCACATAAACTCCAATACTGCGAGATGTTCAATTATAATGGATGCAGCTCTTCTCAGCAGTTCAATCCTGAGAGAGCTGTTCTGAACAAAACCATCCACATCCAGAGTAAAACTATGGAGTCTGAATGTAGAACAAAGCATTCAGTGTTTATTTTTTTAAAACCTCTTTTATGTTTTCCTTTCTTTCTCAATGGCACAGTGGAAAGAGCACTGGTCCTAGGGGTCAGGAGGACAGGAGTTTGTATTTGATCTCAGACAACTAACACTAACTAGCTATGTGACCTTGGCCAAGTCACTTAACCCTGATTACCTCACATCCAGGGTCATCTGCAGTCATCCTGATTCATTTCTGGACACTGGACACAGATGGTTCTGAAGGAGAAAGTGAGGCTGGTGATTTAGCACAGCCCTCCTCACTCAAATCCAATTTATGTGCTTGTCATGGCATCACCTCCCTAATGTCATGGTCTTCTTCAAGAAGAGAGGACAAACAATTATAGAATTCTTCTTCTTTTTCCTCATTCACAACATGACTAATAGGTAATTATGTTAAACACAATTTTACATGTACAACTTTTACCAGATTGTTCAGTACCATAGGGAGTGGGGAGGGAAGGATTGTGGAGAAAAATGTGGAACTCATAAATTTGTGAATGAATGAATATTGAAAACTAATTAAAAAATAAGGAAAAATTTCAATTAAATAAAAAAGGTCTAGGTTTGAGGTTCAGTTTCATAACTTAGAACTCTGTGACTTGACCAGGGGTATATAAACTTCTCTTTCTGAGTTTTTGTAAATAAAGTGTTTTCTGCAACTTTAAAAAAACTGGTTTTGTTTTTTTCTGTGTCTTGCTTGGTTTTGTTAGTTGTCTATTGCATTTTCTCTACCCCAATAGGTCAAAATGTTCCCCTTTTTATCTTCCCTCCCCTGCTAGGAAAATGGTTTCTAGCCACCTGTCATTTCTTTCACATGCTTTTTTCAGCTGTAAAAATAGGGGGGGGGGGTGAATTGGAATTATTCTTTCAAAATTGCAATTTTTGTCTTCCCTGGAGAACTTTTTATCTAGAAATTGAATTGACTTGTGAACATGGGAACTTGGGATATACAGATTGGTTTATGTGTGGACTTGACCCTTTAGCTGTCCTGATGCCAGCAGCTACACAATAAGCAATATAAATTGCCTTCCTTGCCCTCCAAAACAACATTTTGGTCTCTCTGAATCTAAGAACCTACATAAAGAAGAGAAACTTCCAGAGGGCAAGACCCTCAGGGTTTCTCGGTGATTATGGCAGGTAAATAAGAAATGAAGCAAAGAATAGTTTTCTAATTTTTCTATTTTTCATAATAAAATACAACAAAAAAATCAATCTGGGAGAGGAGTCCCTCAGGATTTCTGGTCAAAATAAAAACAATTGCAATTTACATTTGCTCTGAATCAATTGAGGCACAAACAATGAGCAAATGAGCTTAGCCTAGGGTTCAACACTGTTCCTAGTGTGCTACCCTGAGAGAGGGTCCTTGAGTAGGGAACAAATGACAATAGTATTTCTTGAGGTGGGGGTGAGTGGCAGTGGAGTGACTTATACAAGTGCTAGTAAGTTCTATGAGTCTCCAGCAAGCTCCAAGTGCTGAAACATTTTTTTCCTCATCAAAATATGGGGAATAATGGGTTTGAAGAGTTCTGAAATCACTATATCTGAAATTTTCTCTATCTTTAGGCCTTCTCAATTTTTATCCATCTTATAAAGCTCATTTCCAATGAATCAATCTGCAAAGTTGATAATGAAGCAGAGGAACTCTGGGTAGAGAGAAACATTGTAATTTCCATCCCCTTTTTTTTTGTATTAAGAGATAAATGCAATCCTTTCCTTTCTTTGTATTATTCTTTTGTTACAAGCAAATTCCCTAAAAGAAAGGAAATGTTCCTAAGCAAACAGACTCTGTTAAAATAATTAATCTTTTAATTTTGCACTACTCTGCTATGGAATCCTGTCTAAACTAGTGTCTCCAAAATGTCTCACCAGACTCTCCTAGTGATATATCATAAATGCCTTAAGGCTATATTGTGTTAACAAAGATCCTAACTCCCAATCAAACTGACATCAGTTAAGATACTATAAATTCTAAACCTTAATTTAAGTATTTAAGGTTAATCTATAATTTCCATTTCCTGCAGACATGATTTAAGCCATTCCTTAGTCCCTCCTAGTGCCACCCTAACCCCTCCCCTAACTCCTTCCTACACAGGAGTTGGGCTGCATTTCCCATAAGAGTTCTGTACACCTTCAAATCAGTCCCATAGTTACAGCTATATCTCTCCCATTCTCCTTTCCCAGTGTTTAGCTGTTTATTTTTTATGTTCTCACCTACCCAGCTGGTAGCTGTTTCTCCTTTGCTTAAAGTCACTACCTTCTTAAGAACTCACTTTCTTTACCTTGCTAAAGAACTTGTGAACTTCTTGTGAATTAAAATTTAAGGCTTTTCTTACCTTACTGAGTCAGAACCTTGTGATTTCATCACTTAGAAGAACCACAGCTGCCTCTCTAGGATTTCCCATCCCTTCCCAGACAATAATGCAATAATGAACCATCTCCATATCTGCTCCAGATCCAAGCACAGCTTAATAAACACTAGTTAATGACTAAAAAACTAAGCTATTTTGATCATTCCAGTGATCCCAGACAATTCCAAAGACCTCATGATGAAAAATGCCATCCACCTGAAAGAGTACTGTACAAAGTGAAGTATATGTTCTTTTATTTTATTTATCTCACTCTTCCCTACCCTCCATCCCCAATATAGCTAATGTGGAAATGTTTTGAGTGACTTCATATTGTATAATGGGTATCATATTTCTTGACTTTTCAAAAGGAGGGGAAGAGAGAAGGAGGAAATTTGGAACTGACAATTTTTAAAATGATAAACCCTTAATATTTTAATAAAATGTATAAAGGATAAAAATAAATCTAACATTACTTAAATTGGATCTTCATGAACTCAAAAATTGGGGCAGATATAGTTTCTAGTTTATAACCAAGATTTTACTGGGGGAAAAAGGGTAAACTAAGTCATCCTTTCCTTTCTCCCTTTTCCATAGTCAGAAACTAGCTTAAGCAGCAAGGTACCCTAAGAGAGAGGCAGAAGATGGTATGTGTTAAGCAAGTCAAATCACCATCAATCACCTTCTCCCCTCAGTCTGAGACAAAGAAACCCCAGGATCCTAAATCCAAAATTCTAGTAATAGTTGTGGTCACTAGACCATCAGTCCCATTATAGCTTGGAACCCAAAACCACAATTAAGGAAAACAATCCCTAAGGAGAATGAATCCACTTTCTTCTACCAGCAATACTAACTAACCAACTGTCATTGATGAGGAGGTAAGTCCAAGAGCCTTAGGAATAGCAGCAACATCCTCCCTCCCTCTAGCTACTAAAGAGTGAAAAAAAAAATAAAGTTCACATCACCAAAGTTCTTGGCATTGTCAAATGTTAACATCAGAAATGGATATGGTTTTTATTGGTGGGAATAACAATAAACAAGATGTATTACCATCTGCTTTCCCACTGCACCCTAAGGACCATGGAATCTTTCCATCTAATTTGCAGCTGAAACTCCTCTATGTGTTGTCTCTCTTGTCCTTGAGAACAGGGACTCACTAGCTTATTTTCCTAGCACTTAGCACAATGTTTTGCATACAGTAAGCTCTCAATAGCTCTTTTTTTCATTCTTTTATTCATATGAGACAAAGTAAACTTTACCCAGCTGTCCTAACTCTCAATAAAGTCCTTTAATCATCAGTATGGGCTACTTCCAGACAACCTCTCGATTTCTTTTGGCCCCAAATTTGTAATACCATGAGTTTCTAGATTCTAAAGTCTAGAGAATGATCATTTGTACATAATTGTAGGGGAGGGGAATGGGAAGAAGGGAATATTTTTTCCTTCTTTTTGGAAAATACAAATAATTCACAGAATTTCACTTTAAGGCTTACAAAGATCTTTTCTCAAAAAAGGTTGCCAGTGTAGATATTGTTGTCCTCATCTTACAGATGAGGAAAACAGATTCAGAGGGTTAGTGATTTACTTATGATCCTATAGCTTATGATTGTATAGCAAAGCACAGCAGTTAGGAATTGAACCTTGGTTTTCTGATAACTCTTTGTAGGTGTGTGTGTTTGTGTGTGTGTGTGTGTGTGTGTGTGTGTAGGGTGATGACAGGGAGGGAAGAGGCTGCCCCAGAATTTCATCATTCTAACCCATGATACAAGATGAAATCTAATTGACTGGTCTCATCGGCAGATCCTCTTACCTGCATGTCCTTCCTTACAATGAAACCTTTGCCTTCTCTGTCACAGGTCTGGAAGAACTCTTGAGCTTTCTTCAACATGTCCAGCTGGACTGGGTCCTGTCCTCTTGTTCCACTCCACTGTGCATCCTCTGGGAATTTGGAATTGGTCTCATTCCTCTTAAGAGCACGTCTGGCCTTCCCAGATCCTTGAACTGGTCTCTTTTCAGGGGTTTCCATCTTATCAATTCACCATCAACAATCCAGCTCTGCTCTTAGATATGAATAAAAGAAAAGACAAGAGACAGTGACTTAAGAGGTAATGAGAGGAGACCAGAGGAGAGAAAGGAAAGACTGAGAAGGAATGAACAGTACCATTCACCAATGTTCCACCAATATCTTTAATTAACTATTGAAGGAAGAAGAACAAAAAGGCTTAAAAATATCTACCGTGATAGCTTATTAGACTAAAATGTCCAGTCAAAGGAGGCAGATTGAAAGATTGAAAGATAGATGAAATGCCTTACCCCAAAGCTGGCCACACATTCAAACAGCTTATAAAATATTAGGGCTGAAAGTTAACTTGGAAATCATTCAATCCAAGCTTTTTCTTTCACAGATAAGTAATGACTTTCACAAGGATGTGAAGAGTTAATGAGTTTGGTGGTACAGACTTGAATCTCAAGATGGGAAAGTCACTCATCATGGAGGAGCTAGTACCTTCCACAAAGGATGCTCTGCTTTATAAAAAGGCAGTTATATAGCTCAGGGACTAGAAAGGACTAGAGTCAGGAAAACTAAAATACACATCTGGCCTTTAGATATTTACTAGGTGTGTGACCCTGGAAAAGTAATTTAATCTTGTTTACCTCAGATTCCTCAAATGGAAAAAAGAAGATAATAATAGTAGCTTCCTCCCAGGATTGTTGTGAGGATCAAATGAAACATTTGTAAAGTGTTTAATACAGATTCTTATTTCTTTGCTTTCATGAAGAACAGTTTTCCTACTTCAATAGTACTATCTTTTATATCCATCAAATACTTAACATTTTTTTCCTTAGCCACAGAATCAAGAGACATCAGAAAATGTCACTTTCTGAAACTGAATCAAATAAAAATCAACAAAAAGAGGAATGAGATTAGCTGCTGCTAAAAAAAAAAGTCAATGGTATGAGGTGATTTATAAGTGAGCAGCTGATGAGATTAGGTTGGACTCAGAAAGTAAGAAGTTGAAAGGAGATTATGTAATCATTTATTGCTGTTGAACCACAAGAACAAATCTCAGGAAAGTATGGAACAAAAAGAAATCCCAGAATTGTTCAAAAAAACAAATGAAATCCATAAGTCAAGAAAAATAGCAAGGATCAAACATCAGAATTTATATTTTTCAAAGCAAGAAAAGAAAAATACACACACACACACACACACACACACACACACACACACACACACACACACACAAACATTTAGGCAGGTTCCAGTTCATCTGAACAATAAAATGGAAACTTTCTCCAGTCCCAAATAATTCTGAAAAAAAGTCAAACAAACCCAAGCCATCTCCATAAAACATGAAAGCAAGAATTCCAACAAACAACCTTATAGAGAATGTGATCCATGAGCCTTTCTCTCTCTCTCTCTCTCTCTCTCTGTCAAGAAGTCTAACCAGATTTGCTTATGGTTTTCTGGATTCTCTATCCACTGTGCCATCTAGCTGTCAAGACCTGAGCTCAAATCCAATCTCATATATTTAATACTTACTGTGTGACCTTGGGCAAGTCACTTAACCCTGATTGCCTCACATCCAGGGTATCTATAGTCTTAATTCAAATATGACCACTGGACTCAGATGACTAGGGAGGAGAAAGTGAGGCTGGTAACTTAACACGGCACCCCCTCACTCAATTGTAATTCATATGCTTGTTAAGGCATCACCTCCCTGATGTTATGGTGCTTGTAAAGAATGAAGGACAAGCATCATAGTTTTCTGGGACACTGAGGATTTTTCTCTCCTGCTTAAGACTGAAAAGAGCATTTAGAAATAAAGGATAATATAATGGGAAAAAAGCAATAGCATTAAAAGAGCTTCTATACAAGAAAACATAAGGACAGAATGTGTAGAGACAGTTGTTGTTCAGTCTGTTTTCCAATGATGTCTGACTCTGTGACCTCTTTGGAGTTTGCCGTTTCCTTTCCAGTTTGTGACATGCCCAGGGTCACACAGTTAGCAAGGTTCTAAGGCCAGCCTTGGACTCTAGAAGATGAATCTTCCTGATTTCAAGCCCAGTCTTCCTCTGCTACATCATATAGTTGCCCTTTGGTACTGCTGTGTAGGGGTACATAACTTGCCAAAGAAAAATCATGAAGACTAATACAAAAAAATTACCCAAAACTTTTGAATACAGAAAACCAAGCACCAATAGAAAGAATTCACAAAATACTCTCTTTCAAACTCTAAGACATATTCTAGAATTAAATTTTAAAATTTTAATGAAAAAAAAATTCTATAAAGGAAAGAAAAATTGAAAACCAAAAGACTATTCTGTACCCAATAGAAACCTCAGAAGGGGGATGAAATAATATATAATTATCCCTTCTACCACATGATTTTTCCAACATGGTTTCAATATAGTCAGGTCAACATAAGATATAAAACGAGAATGTGGGAAAGCTTTGCAGAAGCTGCAGACAACATGTGAAGACCAGCAGATAACACAGAAAAAGTTTAGGAACTCAAACTCAAACTCAAATAATAAAATAAAAAAATGAACAAGGTGAAATCACCACAAAATCAAAAGTAATTAAAAATATATATTTTTATAATTTACTAGGTATAGCTATATGCCAACAAATCTCAGAGCATAATAGAAATTGAGGATTATCTATGAATATATAAAATACCCAGATTAAAAGAATACTAAAAAGAGATCTTAAATAATCCAATGTGAGAAAAGAAATTTGAAAAGGTTGACAAGGAATTAATAGAGAAAAAATGTCTTGCTACAGATGAATTTTCAGAAGAATTAGTAAAACTTTTAGAGGAAAAATAAATATCTATAGTACATAAAAAATTCATTCCCTTAAAAAAAACAGACCTAATAACAAATGGGAAAGGATAAAATAAAGAGAACTACAGTCCAATGATACTTCAAAAATTTTAGATAAGGGTTGGCTAGGTGGCTCAGTGGATAGAGCACCAGCCCTGGAGTCAGAAGTACGTGAGTTCAAATACAGCCTCAGAGACTTAATAATTACCTAGCTGTGTGGCCTTGGGCAAGCCACTTAACCCCATTGCCTTGCAAAAACTTAAAAAAAAGTTTTAGATAAAATCATAGCAAAAATATATTGGCAATTTATTTTAAAAAACTAATCACTTTGATGAATTTTATTTGCAACAGGGGTATAAGATTGTCCAACACTAAAAAAAAATCAAATTTAAAAACAAAAACATCTAAAATAATATAATTTTCTGACTATATATATAGAAAAATTTAATAAACTACAATGCTTACTTTTGCTAAAAATTTTGCAATGCTTAAAGAAATTTTTGTATCATGATAAATTATATAGACTAAAAAGCTAGTATTTTTTTTGTGGAGAAATAAAACTTTCCCACTGAATTCATGAATAAAGTAAGGATAGTCTTCCCTTCTCCCAACATATATTGTTCTTTGATATTATATATACATACATATATATATATATATATATATGAAATGCAACACATCTGTATAGATGTGTTAACAATAGTAATGAGAAAAGAGAAAGAAATTATTGGAGTAAAGACAGACAAAGTGAAGAAAAAATATCCCCATTTGCTGAAGATATGATAGAAAAATTCAAAGAAAAACCAAAAACTGGTGTTTTTAAATAAATTCAGTAAAGTTGCAGACCTAATTCATTAAATCATTGGTTGGCATATTATAATTTTAAAAATATTTTGATTAGGTAAAGATGGAAAAGGAAATCTCATTCAAAATAACTATAAAATACATAAAATATATTAAAGTTATATCTCTAAAGTACATTCAGTACCTGAATATACAAAATTATAAAGTACTCCTTAAAGAAATAAAAGTTTTAAAATCGATGAAGGAATATGGTAGGATCTCAACTATATAATAAACATGACAATAGTATCAAATTATTTTAAAGTTTGTCACTCAACCAACCAAATTACAAAGAGGAATCTAGGAGATTTTGGAGATATTGGAATCAAAAAATAGCTAGAATAAATGAAAATTTAGCTTTTCAAATAGTAAAAATGAAAGGGGGTAGCACTGGCACTACTTGACCTAGAGACTCCAATGTTTACTTGACATGTATTCTAAGCAGGTCAATGACAAAAATAAATACTCCCTACATAAAAAAAAAAAAATTTTTTTCTGGGACATCAAATGACTGGAAACAAAGTAGAGGCCATCAGTTGAGGAATGCCTAAATAAATTTTGGCACATAAACAGAAATATTTATTGTTGGACTATAAAT
Source organism: Macrotis lagotis (assembly GCF_037893015.1). NCBI lineage: Eukaryota > Metazoa > Chordata > Mammalia > Peramelemorphia > Peramelidae > Macrotis > Macrotis lagotis. The sequence continues at coordinate 208,002,475 of NC_133664.1, read as the reverse complement.
GATGACTGTGATGATATGGAGAAATTGAGAAAGATTTACATCAATTGTTACAATATAAAGGAAATTTATTTTTGATAAATTTTTGACCCTAGGAACAGTTATTATGGAAACGGCAGGGAGCGGGACCAGGTCTTATGTAACTCAAGATAAAGAATGAATCCCACTGGAGTTGTGAGCTAATCCAACCATCCTGGAGAACAATATGGAACTATGCCCAAAGAGCAATAAAACTGATCATGCCCTTTGACTCAGCAATTCCAATACTAGGCCTATATCAGGAAAACATCATTAAAAATGCGAAAAGTTCCACATATTCCAAATGTTTGTAGCAGCTCTTTTTGTAGTGGCAAAGATTTGGAAATTGAGGGGATGCCCATCAATCAAGTGGAGAATGGCTGAACAAGCTATGGTATATGAATGTTATGGAGTACTATTGTTCTATAAGAAACCATGATTGATCAGACTCTAGAGAAGCATGGAAAGAATTACATAAATGGATGCTGAGTGAAGGGATTAGAATCAAAAGAATATTGTACAAATTAACAACAACATTGTGAGTTGATGATGCAATTCAGCAATTCAGAGATCTAGGACAACCCTAGAAAACCTGTTATGGACAAAGCAATTGACATCCAGATGAAAAAAAAATAAAACAAAATCAAAAACTCCCCAAAGTTACATTGAATGAACATTATGTTAACTTTTTAAAATTTTCTTTTATGTTTTTTTCTTCATATCCTATGATTTCCTTTCTTTTCTCAAAGTCCTAATTCTTCATACATAAAATGACTAATATGTAAACACATTAAATATAAATGTACATGTACAATATTCACTAAACTGCCGATGAGGTGAAAAGGAGAAGGGAGGAAAGGAGAAAAGTCTATAACTTATACAAGTGGAAAAATTAAAAAAAAACTCTCATATCATGTAATTGGAAAAATAAAATAAAATTTCAATAATAAAAAGAATGAATCCCACCACATGACAGATTTCTTCATGAATCTATATTTCTAAAAATGAGGCACAACAGCAAAAGAAATAAGCAGAACAAAACAAAAATGCATATAACGATATATTTGTCATGGGGACAAATTTTTTCCTCATATCTGACTATCAGAAATTTTTTTTAATGATTAAATTTCTTTTATTTTTATATGAGAAGATGATACAGCTAACCCCTTTAAGATCTATCATCAGAGTTCCTAGGACTCTTAATTAGGCAGGGTCTTGGAATATTGTTATGTCTTGGGTTTTTTTAACCATTTAATTAAAGATTTTATTTATTTTAAGTTTTACAATTTTCCCCCCAATCTTACTTCCCTCCCCCCCACTCCCAGAAAGCATTTGTCAGTCTTTACATTGTTTCCATGTTGTACATTGATCTAAATTGAATGTGATGAGAGAGAAATCATATCCTTAAAGAAGAAAATAAAGTATTAGAGATAAGATCAGACAATAAGATAGTTTTTTTTTCTAAATTAAAGGGAATAGTCCTTGAACTTTGTTTTATCTGGATACAGATGGTATTTTGTGCAGACAAGCCAAAGTTGTCCCTGATCATTGCACTGATGAAATAAGCGTGTCCATCAAGGTTAATCATCACCCCCATGTTGCTGTTAGGGTGTACAGTGTTTTTCTGGTTCTGCTCATCTCACTCAGCATCAGTTCATGCAAATCCCTCCAGGTTTCCCTGAAATCCCATCCCTCCTGGTTTCTAATAGAACAATAGTGTTCCATGACATTCATATACCACAGTTTGCTAAGCCATTCCCCAACTGAAGGACATTTACTTGAATTCCAATTCTTTGCCACCACAAACTGGGCTGCTATGAATATTTTTATACAAGTGATGATTTTACCACTTTTTATCATCTCTTCAGGGTATAGACCCAGTAGTGGTATTGCTGGATCAAAGGGCATGCACATTTTTGTTGCCCTTTGGGCATAATTCCAAATTTCTCTCCAGAATGGTTAGATGAGTTTACAACTCCACTAACAATGTAATTAGTATCCCAGATTTCCCACAACCCTTCCAACAATGATCGTTATCCTTTCTGGTCATATTGGCCAGTCTGAGAGGCGTGAAGTGGTACCCCAGAGAATCTTTAATTTGCATTTCTCTAATAAGTAATGATTTAAAGCAATTTTTCATATGACTATGGATTGCTTTAATCTCCTCATCTGTAAATTGCCTTTGCATATTCTTTGACCATTTGTCAACTAGGGAATGGCTGTTTTTTTAAAAAAATGACTCAGTTCTCTGTGTATTTTAGAAATGAGTCCTTTGTCAGAAATATTAGTTGTAAAGATTGTTTCCCAGTTTACTACATTTCTTTTGATCTTGGTTGCAGTGGTTTTATCTGTGCAAAAGCTTTTTAATTTAATGTAATCGAAATCATCTAGTTTGTTTTTTAGTGATGTTCTCCATCTCTTTCTTAGTCATAAACTGCTCCCCTTTCCATAAATCTGACAGGTAAACTAGTCCTTGATCTTCTAATTTTCTTATAGTATTGTTTTTTATGTCTAAATCCTGTATCCATTTGGATCTTATCTTGGAATAGGGTGTGAGGTGTTGGTCTAATCTAAGTTTCTTCCATACTAACTTCCAATTTTCCCAGCAGTGTTTATCAAAGAGGGAGTTTTTATTCCAATGACTGGACTCTTTGGGTTTATCAAACAGCAGATTACGATCATCGTTTCTTCCTATTGCTCCTAGTCTATTCCACTGGTCCACCACTCTATTTATTAGCCAATACCAGACAATTTTGATGACTGATGCTTTATAATATCATTTTAGATCGGGTAGGGCTAAGCCCCCTTCTTTTGAACTTTTTTTTTATTAAATCCCTGGAAATTCTTGGCTTTTTATTTCTCATATGAATTTACTTACAACTTTTTCTAACTCATTAAAGTAATTTTTTTTGTCATTTTTGATTGGTAGGGCACTAAACAGGTAGTTTAATTTTGGTAGAATTGTCATTTTTATTACATTAGCTCTACCTATCCATGAGCAGTTGATATTTGCCCATTTATTTAAATCTGATTTAATTTGTGTGAGAAGTGTTTTATAATTGTTTTCAAAAAGTTTCTGAGTCTGCCTTGGCAAATAGACTGCCAAGTGTTTTATATTGTCTGAGGTTACTTTGAATGGGATTTCTCTTTCAAGCTCTTCCTGCAACTTTAGCAGAACTTTTAAAGAACTAATCAACACAGAGACATCCATATAGTTATAGGAAACGTTCCCCTTTTCAGGGATTATAAACATATTCTTATAAACTTCAAGGCATTTAAACTTTTGAGGAACAATAACTGGGTTTATCTGCATTGATCTTGCAGGTATGCTGCTGCAGATTTGGATCAATGTCTAAATGAAAGTAAAGATTGTATCTTATATTAGTCTATAATAGGAAAAGCAAGAATAATGAAAAATTAACTAAATAGCAAAACACAAATAGCAACAGAAACTTTCAAGATCTTTTCTCATATAGGGAATAAACAGTGCAGAAAGAAAAACAATAAGAAAAATAGAAAGTTAACATTAAAAGGCTTCTGACATCCTCTGAACAGGAGAGCAATGAACAGCTCTGCAAAATAGGATGAATGATGATACAGCATACTGAAATTTTGAGGATGCAATTCAAGTAGTTTTTAGGATGAAAATATCTCAGGAAAAAACATTAAAAAATTAGAAAAAGAGGAAAAATGAAATCAGTGCTGAGTTTTAAAAACCAAAGAAACAATATGAAATTTAAAAGAAGAAACATTAAAGTTAGAAGAAAAATAGGTTAACTATTTCCTCTAACAATTGAGATGAAAATAAAAAATAAAAATGAAAAATATCATAGAAATGAGAAACAAACTGAACTATGGCTCTTAAAAAGCTTAGCAAAATCAATAAACCTTTAGCTAATTTGATCGAGAGAACACAAAATTACCCCCCCCAAATTTTTTTTAAATTAAATGAATCTATTATAGGGAAGAAATAAAAAAGATATATAGAACCTACTAAATACTAACAAAAAAGTAAAAATTTAAATGTAATACATTTGTATCTAAACATTTATGAGAAATTCAAATTAAAGAGCATGAAACAGAGATACTAAACAACTCAACCTTGGAAATTGAAATGGAACAAATTATAAAAGAATTATCAATGAAAAATGCCAGGCCAAATGGATTTTCATGTCAGTTCTATCAAATATTAAAAAAAACAGCAACTATTCTAAATAAATCATTTTCAGTGGGCAAAAAAAGAAAACAATAACAAATCCATTTTATGAGACAAATTTGATTTAAATGCAAATGGCAAAGGGATAAAGCAAAGAAATGGAACTATAGATCTATATCACTAATGGTTATTGATGATGCAAAAATTTTTTGTTGTTGTTCAGTTGTGTCCAAATCTTTGTGACTGCATTTGGGGTTTTCTTGGCAAAGCTACTAGAGTGGTTTGTCATTTCCTTTTCCAGCTCACTGTACAGATAAAGAAATTGAGGCAAACAGGGTTAAATGATTTTCCCAGGGTCACTTAAATATGAGACCAAATTTGAACTCTGGCCCTGACCCTAAGTCCATCATTCTATCCAAAATGCTATCTCACTGCCCAATTTTATTTTATTTAATGGGGGGGGGGGGTTGCAAGGCAATGGGATTAAGTGGCTTGCCCAAGGCCACTCAGCTAGGTAATTAAGTGTCTGAGGCTGGATTTGAACTCAGGTACTCCTGACTCCAGGGCCAGTGCTCTATCCACTACACCACCTAGCCGCCCCCACACAATTTTATTAATGTAAAAATACTAAGTACAATTCTAACCCAAAACACGCTAAAGAAACATATCCAAAAATGATTCACTATGAACAAATTAGATTTTTCCTGGGATTCAAAGATAGTTTGAAATTATGAAAATACCAAAATGTGAAAATAAAACAACTTAAACCATATGATTATGTTAATGGATGCAGAAAAGACTTTTGATGAATCACTCATTTACATTAGTATCCTATAAAAATATAGACCTAAAATCATTTAAAAATAGGTTTTTAAAAGTACATATCTAAAAATTATAATTATCAACAGCAAAGACTAGAATATTTCTCAGTAAATGCAGGTGTAAAGCAAAGATACCCTTTTTCTTGTCATGTCATTTAACAGTTCTAACAATTCCTTCAAAACCAAAAAGACACAAGAAAGAAATAAAAAATAAATAAATAATGGTCACTATGAGATGAAATTATCCCTGTTGGCAGAAGACTCGATGGTTTACTTAAAAGAATCTCCAAAGTCAACAAAAGAATCTATTGAGATAGTAGCTTCAGTAAAATATAGCAGGATGGCATAGTAGATAAGGAGTTGACCTTGAAATCATGAAGGTCTGACTTCAATACCTACCTATAACATATACCATTCAGAATTTCAGCATCTCTCTAAACTATAAGCTGCCAAGAAGATGCTGCCCTGAATTGATAGAGTTATTTTTTCACAGCTCTCTGTTAATGAAATCACAGATCTAGAACTTATCCCTCCAGGAGCAGGATACAAAATTAATTCAAAAAAAATCTTCATCATTTCTAGCAACAGCAAAAACTATGAAGAAATAATAGAAAGAGAAATTTCATTCAGAATAGCTCAAAAATGCATATAATATCTGGGAATCAATGTACTAAAATATACTCCCAACATATGGAAATGATTTTAAAATACTTTACAGACATAAAGGAAGATTTAAATAATTGAATAGATATTCATTGCTTGCAGTTGAATCATAGAAATATAATAAAGATTATGAGATTATATAAATTAATGTAGAGATTTCAAACTACTAAATTACCTAGGGATTACTTAATAATTTCTATAGAAAAGACTATATAAACAAGAACCAGGAAAAATAGCCTCAATAGACCAGTATTTAATAAATCCTAGAAGAGTAAGCTACTTGAAGAAGGATTCCCTATTTGACAAAATCTTCTGGGAATACTGGAAAGGAGTTTGAAAAAAAATAAATTTAGAACAGCATCTTAACACCATATATCACAGTAAAGTCCAAATGGATGAGTAACCTAACTATAAAAGATAACATCATTTTTTAACATTGCAGAAAATGAATTGGATTATCTTCCACAATTACAAATCATCAGATGATGGCTCTGGAAAGGATCTTAGAGAAAAGCAATGACAATTTCCTCATTTTTACAGATTAGGAAACAGGATCAGAAAGGTTAGTTAGTTTGCCTGTGGCTACTCAGGTAGCAAATGCTAGAAGAAGGATTCTAATCCAAATTTTCTTGAACCTAAGTCCAGTGCTCTATGTAGGTTTCTAAACTAGTGAAGGGGAGAATTCTTGAATTTGGGCAGCTATGTAGTACAGTGGAGAGAATACCAGACCTACAATCAGAAAGACTCATCTTCCTGAGTTCAGATCTGGTCACACTAGTTATATGACCTTGGACAAGGCATTTAACCATGTTTGTCTTAATTTTCTCATCTGTAAAATGAACTGGAAAAGAAAATGGCAAAATCACTTTTGCCAAGAAAACTCCAAATAAGATCTCAAAGAGTCAGACCCAACTGAAATGGTTGAGAAACATAAAGGAGAGAATTCATAACCAAAGGGAAAATAATTTTGATTACATGAAAATAAAAACAGGTTAAAAAGGGGAAATATTAATGGTGGGGGGAGTGTGGACTGAGTCATTCATTACCCAATGAATATTGATCAAAGAATATAGACAAGGTTATCAAGCAAAGAACTACAAACTATCAACAAATCAAAGATTTTTTCAAACCATGAACAAGAGAAATTAAGAGAATAAGCAATGATATTTTCATTACCTACTTCACAGGATTGTGGTGAAAAAAGCACCAGCCCCCAAAAGCCTCTCTGTGGTTTCTGCATTCCTATTCCAAGACTAAGACATACTCTGATTTTACCCTTAAAAGTTAATCTAAACAGAAAGAAATAAAAAAGTAAGAGATTTCTTTGTGAAAACACTCAAACTCAGAGTGGGTACACCTAACCAAGTCTTAGAGTATAGATAGCAATGTCCATCAAAGTAATTCAGTTTGCTCTCTGTGTGTGATTTAGTAGACCTTCTCTTCCCCCATGTCGTCCAGCTTAGTCTGAGGTTCTTGGCTTAGCTTAATAAAATTTCTATTAAAAAACAAGAGATAGAGAAGAACATAAAGCCCAAGTATTTACACTTCAGTATCAAAACAAGAAATTTGTCTATGAGCTCTGTCTATATAACATCTCACTGAAGTTCAGAAGGGCCTCAGGCACAAGCTTTGGCAGAGCTTCTACCTCAGAAAATTTTAATCTATATAAACAAATAGCTAGACACATGGGCAAATCAACTAAAGAGGAAAGTTAGGGGACCTACTCCAAAGGCAAAGGAACATAAGCTTTGGGGAGCAAGAAATAGGAAATGCTTTTGTTTTAGAGCAACAAAAACTCATTATAATAGCTTTTTAAGGTTTACAAAATTCTTTCTCCACAATTCTACTACGTTGATAGATTCCAGCTTCATCTTTTCCATCATTTGTTCCTTTCTAATGGAAGAGATTTAAGAAAGATAGATGACAATTGGGCAGGTAGATCAAGCAGTGCTGGGACAGGAAAAGCTGAGTTCAAATCTGATATCAGATACTACTAGCTACATGACCCTGTGCTAGTCACTTAACCCTGTTTGTCTCAGTTTACTAATCTGTAAAATGAGCTGGAAGAGGAAATGGTACACCACTTCAGTATCTTTGCCAAGAAATACTCAAATGAGTTCACCTAAAGTCTTCCTCAATCTAACAAAGACAAGAATTATAATATCTGAGTTTCTTTAGAACAGGAAGCTCCTACATAGCTGAAGAGTAAGTAGACCAACCATCTGTTGCCCTATTGTCCCCTAGCCCTTTCACAATGCTATTTCAAATAGTTGCATAGTATATTCTCATGTGTTTCTAAGATTTTTCAGTTCTCTAATAATTCCTGAAAACCTAGATTCTTCTAAAGCAGTAGTAGGGAACCTCTGAGTTGGCATGGCATTGCCAAGGCAACCACAGGCAGGACTAGAAATTCAATAAATCTAGCGTCTTTTTAAGGGTGAGTTAATTAAATGTTTGACCCCATAAAGCCCATGAATGATGTTATAAATATCCAAATGGCCCTTGGCAGAAAAAAAGATTTCTCATCCCTGTTCTAAAAGTAAAATAATGTGTGGTGGTCCACCCATTAGCCTAGAGCAACTCACAATAAAGTAGCCCATTAGTCATCCTCCTGATGGTACCAGTCCAGGGACCACTGCTCTGAAATCATCCCTGATTGTCCAGTTAGTGGATATTCTACCATCTACTTATATGCCTCTTGCTGCCTCCCATGATAATCTTTTCTCTGGCCATGACTCTCCTAATCCCTGCCACCTAGATTACCTCCTCATAACTAGGCCTAAAGCCTCCTCAATTGAGTGGTGAAAACCTCAGTACACAGAAAAGCCCTTATTAAAATAGGTCCATAAATCAAACATACCTCAGCCTTTCAAAATCAGCAAGGTACTTCAGCACCAACCATCTTGTCATCCAACCACCTTGACCAGTCTAGATTTCCAACCTCCCTCCAGGGAGATAATAAGAAATCAAAATCCAAGTTAGGGCCTAGGATACAGCCATGAGGTTATCTAGGATATGTATTACAATCTATTCTTTCATGACTAGCAAATTATTTCCTCTTGTTAATTCAGTGAAAACTGCTAGGAAGTTAAGAAAATTAATATACTTCTCACTCATTCTCATTCACTTCATCCCCATCTTTCCCAACCCTGTTTAGCTCTGACCTCTCCTTCCATTATGCTCTTTGGAACCCTCATTCTATTGTTTAAAGAATGCCCTTGATATTTGACCTCATCTTCTTTCCTTCATTTTTGTCATTCCAAAACCTGACCTTCACAGACAATGTTGCAAACATAAGCTCTCCTACCCCTGCTCATCTCTCTATTCACACATCTCTATCCTAGGATTGGATAGGAATAGGGGCTAGGAACAGACACACTCTTTACTCCTCACTGTCATACCCTTTCCACCACCATATTTTCCTCCTGTAAGCTTTATGACCTTATTCAGAACATGGTAACAGTTATCTGTCACTTCCTTAGTAGATTTTCCCTTCTTTCTCAAGACATCTGGTACCTGGCTCACAATCTTCTCCATCACAAAACCTGCCTTTATAGTTGGGAGCATCACAATAAATGAGAATTCTTCATTGAGGTAGAATGAGTATGATGATCACCACATTATTCCCTAGAAATACTTCCATAGTGGGGTTGAGAGGAGTTAGGGAACAATTAAGTGACCCAGCTTATGTGATAGAAGGACAAGGATAGTCATTTATTTAACACTGATAGAGAACTTTAAAATGTTTGGGAGGAAGAAATTCTGTTTTAAACATGTTTAGTCTGAGATGCCTACAGGACAGAGAGTGAGATTCCCAAGAAATAGTTGGTGATATATGACCATTACTCAGGAGAGAAACTAGGGCTAGATATATATAGAGTTGGAGTCATCTGCGAGAGATGATATTTGAATCCTTGAAAGTTGATGTGATTGCCAAATGAGAGACTATAGAGAAAAATAACCAGGACCACATCTTGGGGGGTGGGGGAGGGTGGAGGAAGGAGCCATAGTTGATAAGCATGACATTGATTAAGATTTTAAAAAGACTGAGAAGGAACAAGTAATAAGAGAACCAAGAGAGAACAGTGACACTAAAATACAGAATGGAAAAATTTCCAAGGAAAGACAGTCAATCACATCAAATGATACAGAGAATCCAAGGAGGATGAGGAATGAGGAAAGGCCGATAGATTTATCATTTGGGTGATCATTGATAAATTTGCTCCTTTACATCAGTTTCAAGGAAAAAAATTAGCCCTTGTCAGTTCCTTTCCTTTTCTGTCATTATCTCATATAATCCCTTCTGCTTCAGTTTGACTTTACAGAAGTTTTGGGGCCTCCATTTCTTCCTCAGTCAGTTCATTATTTTCTGACATTTCCCCCACCCCATCCCACCCCTAGGTTACATTTCCTTATTAAATTATCAAGGAATTATTTTTTGTGTGGAGTGCAGAGGAGCTGGAGAGAAGGAGAAGGGAGGTAATGATGTCTTTGTCTCTTGGTAAGGATTTTTCTAATAACAGGACTCAAACAAATATGGTTTATTATCCTCTGCCTCTCCCCAGCCTCACTGCCTCTACCCTCATCCTTCAACATACACATAAACATGGGTGTCTTGACCTGATTTTGAAACCCAGATAAACTCCTTCCTAGTTCTGTGACATTAGACAAGTCTTTACTTCTCTCTAAACTTTAGTTTCCCTGCAAAATAAGAAAACTGGACAAAATACTCCAGGTTATTCATCCCTTTTTACAGATTAGGAAGCTAAGTAAGGTTTAGAGAAATGAAGTGACTCACCATGCACTGAAATGACAGAGGAAGAATTTTGAAACCAGTTCCCTCCTCACTCCATAAAGATCCTAAAAAAGGAAGAAAAGGAAGTAAGTATTTATATAACCAGAATCCATGATGTGCCAGGAACTATCTAAGTACTTTTAAAAATATTATCTAATTTGATACTCACAACAACCCATTTTACAGCTGAGGAAATTGAAACAAACAGAGGTTAATGACTTGCCCAGGGTCACAAGCTATTGTGATTTGTCCTTCATTCTCAAAGAAGATCATGACATCAGGGAGGTGATGCCATGACATTCAAGTGAACTGGACTTGAGTGAGGGGGTGCTGTGCAACCTTCTCCTACAGAGCCATCTGGGTCCAGTGGAAAGCTATGGGTCAGGATAACTGGAGATGACCCTGAATGATGAGGTAATGGGGTTAAGTGACTTGCCCAAAGTCACATAATTGTCAAGTGTCTGGGGCCAGATTTGAAGTCATCCTTTTCACTGCACCGTCTACTTGCCCAGAGTCAGAGGCCAGTCAAGTATCTGAGGTTATATGTGACCTCAGGTCACCTTGACTTCAGATCCAATGCTCTGTCTATCACTACTAAGTTACCAACAGCCTAAGGTACTAGCATGGACCTAAAATATCTTCTAATTCAAACATTTTATCAGTTTATGAACTTTCCTCCTTTTTCCAAAGCAAAAATTTAGTGAGGGCAGTGGTTTCCAACCTGATGGGAGGACATACCAAATCAGCCTTGGACAAAGGGTTGAACCTTAAATTTTTCCAAATCTTTCTAGAGTCCTCCTAGTTACTTGAGGAAGAAAAGGGGAAAATTTTCATCTAGGCAAAATGCCATTACCTTTAACACAACTGATTCAACTTAAATTCTTCTTCTTCTTGTGAATTAGGTCAAGTTTTCTTGAGTTAGTCCTTAGAGAGGTGGAAGGCAGCTCCACTCCACCCTAATGTATCCAGTTTTGTGTTAAGTGACCTTGATAACATGTGGAGGTCCTCATATAATTATAGCCTGAATTTCAGTAATAATTAGTGATTTGTAAACTACTTTGAAGATAAAAGGCATTTTATAAGAGCTAAGTCTTGTTATGATTAGCTTTCAATATTTCTTTGCTGGTGCTGATGAGCACATCAAAGAGAACATAGCCCCAGCATGATGCTGAATCATTAATTAGGTACATTCCATATTAAAGGGAAAGAAATGCTGCAATAGTTAGAAATATTAAAAAACAAAAACATCTGTTTCAGACCCAGCATGAACAGGTTTCTTTTCAAATGCATTACTGATGTCTATGAACCCACCAAACATGAAAAGAATGAGAAGGCTGATGTGACACACAGCTCAGTGAGGGATAATCGAATTAAGAATAGCTTATATTTCCTAGAATATTAAAGTTAGATGAGACATCACTTTACAGAGGAGGAAATTAAACCACAAGGAAAGGAAATGACTTGCCCCAGGCCAAAGCCCTAGTCTTTTGACTCCAAGTTCAGAGCTCTTTCTGCTTCGTCACACTATTTGGGAGCTTAGGCTCAGAACTCAACCAACACCAACAAATCACATTTAGGTAGAGCTAGAGCATTTCTTCTCAATAGCCTTGGGGAAGTATGCAGTACATATATATGTAATCCACATTTTACGATAAGGACTTTACAAATTAGAAACTGAGTTTCAAAGAGGTTACATGATTTCCCTAGAGTAACAAAGAAAACAGGTATTAGAAATGGGACTCTAATTCATGTTTCTTAACACCACTATCTTCTCACCAATATTCTCTGAGGAATAGTTTACTCCCATTTAACAAAAGATGAAACTAAAGTACCAAACTAAGGTCACATAGCAATTTAGGGTTGGAGCTGGAAGGAGAAGCTAAGTTTTCATAGTCTTAACTAGGCAAGTCACTCTAGGCCCATTCTAAAAAATTAATGACCCAGGCCTTAAAGAAATTAAGTAATAGGGGCAGTTAGGTGGCACAATGGATAGGGCACCAGCCCTGGAGTCAGGAGAACTTGAGTTCAAATCCAGCCCCAGACACTTAATAATTGCCTAGCTGTGTGACCTTGGGCAAGTCACTTAACCCATTGCCTTGCAAAAAAAAAAAGAAATTAGGTAATGGACAAAAAGTAGCTAAATAACTAGACTATGATCTATGACATTGGCCAATTTATGTTATTGTATATTGTTAAAATGTGTTTTGTGTCTCATTATAATAATAAATTTCTAAGGCAAATAAGGGGAAAGGAGTGTTTTTACTTTATTTATATTTTTCCAATATAGAAATTAATCCAGTCTATGGAATTCAATTAATAACTAGCTTATTTTTCAATGTTATTTTGCAATAAAGAAATCTGCATTGTCTTCTTACAACAAAAAGAAGAAAGCAAGCAACCAATATGATAACTTGAGTCTAAAAGTAAAAAGTTAAAGATGACACCTGTGAGACTGAAGGGGGCAAGAAGATGATGTTGCCTTTGAGAGTTCAGGGGAAAAGATGATGAGTTCCATTTTCAACATATTGAGTTTAAGATGTCTACTGGTCATCTAGTTCAAGATTTCTGAGAGGCAGTTAGAGATTAAGATTAGAGGTCAGAAGAGAGTTAGGGCATGATAGATATATCTGCAAATCATCAGCATTAGTGACTGTAATTGTATTAATGGGATCTGATGAGATAATTAAGTAAAGTAGTATAGGGGGAGAAAAGGACCCAGGACAGAACCCTGAAGTTCATCAACTATTAAAAGACGTGATCTAGGAAGAGGATCAGCAAAGGAGATGAAAAGAAGCTGTCAGAAAGATAGAAGAACAACTAGGAGAAATTAGTGTCCAAAAAACCTAGAGAGAAGAGAGCATTGAGGAGAAAAGAATGATCCACAGTGTCAAAAGCTGCAGAGAGGTTGAGGAGAGTGAAGATTGAGAAAAGGTCATTGGATTTGACAATTAAAAGAAAATTGGTGACTTTGAAGACAATGATTTTGGTGGAATGCTGAGTCTGAAAACTGGATTTGAATGGGTTAAGAAGAAAATGAGAGGAAAATACATAACATTACAAAAGAAACCAAATATATTGAAATAAAAATTAAAAGATATTTTTCCCATACAAGTTCAAAGACTCCCTAAAATTTATACATAGACCCCTTGGAAATCAATGGATCCAGGATGAGAGTTCCCACTATGTCTGGTCTTCATATTGGTCCTTTAAGTAGAATATAATGGAATCAATACAAAACATAGATCCAGAGAAGACAAGTCACTCTTCCATTGAATATCTCTCTGTCTATTGGCAAGCCAAAAAGCTCTTTGAGTGCCCTTATTTGTAAAATGAGGATGGGGGTATCTACCCCAAATATGTGAAGACTTTCCCTGGCAGAATGAGCTGATAAGAACAATTTGTTGCAACTCCTATGAATGTTGAAATAGGAGCTACATAACAATTAGATCTTGGTCAGACATCAAAGACAACAAGATCATCCATTGCATCCTGGTCTCTCACCAGTTGTCTTGACTTTTGCACTGCCACTAAATTTTGATGACTCAGGAAGAAAGAGTAGACAACTTTGCATAACTCTGCCTCAGTTTGGTGGCCCAGGGGATAGAGCACTGACCCTGGTATCAGAAGGACCTAAATTCAAATTTGGCTTTGGAACCTTACTACCTGTGTGACCTTAGGCAATTCACTTAACTTTTTTTACCTCTGTTCTTCATCTGTAAAAGAACTGGAGAAAGAAATGGCAAACCATTCTAGTGTCTTTGCCTGGGGGAGGGGAGGAAAAAGAAGTGTGACTGAGTGAGAACAATCTTCTCACTTGATGGTCAAAGGACCTGGATTCTATTTGTGGCCCATCCATAGGATTCTAATATCCATTTCAAAGTCCCTCCATAGACACTAAAACAGCTCCCATCTCTCAAGAGCACATAAGCTAGGGATTAGCAGTTCACAATGCAATCATCTTAAGTAATGTTTATACTCATCAATACTTCAAACTTATTATAGACATTAGATCTGCCACTAAATCCCTCAGGATTGAAGTCTTCTTGTCTATAGATTGTATTTCAATGTCATTGGTTTCCTGTTCAATCTTATATATTTTATTTAATTCATTTAAAAACATTATTTTAAAAAGCAGTCCATAGGTTTCACCACACTGACAAAAGTTTCCATGAAACAAAACAGATTAAGGCTATAAGGAATGATGGCTAGAAAGAAAATGAAGAAGCTTTCTCTCCCCTTCTCCCCCCTTTTCTTAGCTGGAAAAAAGCAGAAGACAATAGAGGAGGAGGGGTAAGGAAGGGAGGAAAACCTTTCTTTCTTGAGAGTACTGTTTTGCCTTTTATCATGTGTATTAGGGACATTGGAGTGAGTCCAGTTTGTTTAATATGGAAGTCTCCTAAGGGATGTTTCTTGGTAATGTCTAGATCTCCTAAAACAGACACACTGTCTCCCACCATCTGAGTGAGAATAGTCTCCTTTGACTGGCTGCTTGACTGGAGCAGTCATGACTGAGATGGTTTCTTTCTCTTATTGTTTGTCCCTTTTTTGTATCTGTTTTCTACTAAAGTCATCCAAGAAGCAAAGCTCAAAGTTTACCTAAGGCATAGAAGCCATGAACTGAACTGGTAATGGGGAAGGACTTTTCTATCTCTCTCTATGACCTCTGGCTCTGAAAAATGGAATAGGGGTATTTGTTTCTGTGCTGTATCATTTGTCCTTGGTTTTATGTGGTGGTAGTAATCTATTCTGAACTCTGGATTTTGAGCCATGGTGATGCAGCCAGCTAGACTAACAGGGAAGCCCTGATAAGCCAGGTTGCCTAAGCCCCAAGACCATGGCAAGTTTTGGACTTGGATTTTGCCAAATTTCTCTAAGACCTCACAGTCTAGGGATATGTCGAAAATCCTAAGTTTCAAGCAGAAATTCTTTCCATGGATTCCCACAAAATGGAAGAGCTCTTTTTTCCAAAACAAAGCCCCACATGTTAACACGGTCTTACCTGGGCCTACTACCTGAAGTCCAGGTCTGTCACATTTTACTCTACTTCCAGGTTCCTCCCATACTCTTAAATTGACTGAGGTGGTGGTTGGCAGACCATTAACTTCAGCCCCCACTGATGGTGTTCTCCCCAATATAGGGGGTAGTCCCCTGAACCCCAGTTCCATTAAACCCCTAATAGATTAGATTTTCACAAAGGAATATTTACTTCAAAAGATAAAATAACAAATATATAAACTTACTCCCCTCTTAAGGGGAGCAAAATCCTCCTATCCCTTTTGCACTATCTCATGCTCTTGGAGCTAGGAAGGGGGTTTCACAGTTTAGTCCAGTTCCTATAGAGTATAGTCCCAGTTTTAAATCCAAACCCCTCCTCCAACTGCAGTCCCAGGTATCCTAGCTTCAAATAGTTTCACTATCAGGTTGGTTGACTACACCACTCTACCTAAAATCCTAGCTCTGATGTTACCATGGTGTGAACTCCAGAGTTAGTGAAGATTACTATCTAAAACTGAAAAAGACAAAAAGACAGCACAGAAATAACACCCCAGGTCCATTTCTTGGAGCTAGAAAAAAAGAGAAGAGGGAAAATTTTTCCCCTCTCACCAGGTTCTCATGGAACCCATGCTATAAGTGACCTATGATCTTCACCCTCAGGATGCCAAAGCAATTTAGGAAAAAGCTTGAGCCAGAAAAAGATCAGCAGAGCCTCCTCACTCTTACCAGTTTTAAAAATGCCATCTGTTCCACCCACATGGTAGAGGATGAATAGTTCCTCCATTTTAGGAGATCTGGTCATGCCTAGGTACCTCCCCTTTGTGATGGCTCCATGTAGGTAGGTGAATTGGGCATGCTGCAAAGACCCTATTTTACTTGCAAAGGGAATGATGAGAATTCTTAAACAGAAAATTTGTCATCTTAAACTAGTCGTTTTAAAATAAATAAGGCTCTCCTATTGAAAAGAAAAATAATCTGCCCTTATAGTGAAGGGTCAAGATTAGTGGTTGTGATTTTTTTCATAGCTTGGGTGTTGTAAATAATTAACTATTGCTTTATTTTATTATTGATAAAATTATTAATAAGTCATCAATTCAATAATTTTAATATTTATTCCTAAGAAGTTTTAGGGATTAAGGGACTTAAAATAGGAATATAAGTAAATACTATTTGGAAAGAAGGTTAAATACCATTCAATAACTGGTAGAGGCTCTGAGCTTAATTGATTAGCTACAATATGTTGAGAGTTTAATAATCAATATGGAAATATACAAACATACCAATGGATTAAACTAGAATTTGTGATGATATTTTTTTTAGGATTTTGCAAGGCAAATGGGATTAAGTGGTTTGCCCAAGGCCACACAGCTAGATAATTATTAAGTGTCTGAGGTCAAATTTGAATTCAGGTACTCCTGACTCCAGGGCTGGTACTCTATCCACTGCACTTCCTATATGCCCCCACTGCACCACCTAGCCACACCAATGATATTTTAAAGTATGGAAAAAAAGTCAAGTATCAGACAGTAATGAGATAAATTGGCCTATGTAACTCCCTGGGGGAGTGGTGAGCCTCTAGAACCCTACCATAGTTTCACAGATGTGGAGCTGGGATCTCAGAATCCATTAAATCAAAGCCCCTCATTTCACATATAAGAAAACTGAAGCCCAGAGAGGTTATGTGACTTGGTCAAAGTCATAAAGGTAGCAAGTCAGAAAAGATATGCATTTTTGACTCAAGTCAATATTCTTTCCATTCTGTGACCCTAGGAAAGTAGTTTCCTACATCCCTGTCTAAATAGAGTTTAGCTAAAAGAACATTAGAATAAGAGTCAGAAGATTCAAACCTCCCAACTTTGTCATTATTTCTATGACTTGGATAACTCATTTGATTTCTTTGGGCTTTGATTTCCCCCATCTATAAAATGAAACTAGACTAGATGATCTCTCAGGTCCATTCTAACTCTAAGGCTTTTAGGAAGACTCTAGCTCTAAGCTTCCATTTCTATGACAATTGCCTTAGTTTTCTACAAATTAATAGAATAAGTACTAGTTTTTGCCATTTATAATATTGTGGAACAGAAGTGCCAAAGATATAGACCCTCTAGCTTTCCTAATAATCTATACCATCATTTTCACATCTGGCTATTTTCCTGGACTTCAAGATCTCTAGAAACTCATTGTTCTGTAATTTTTTACTTCTTCAGATCATTTCACATCCTAGCTAGAGGATTCTATTATGTCCCTTCATTAGGTAACTCTGATACCACTCCACTCCTCACCTCAACTCTTGCTTTCTGTTTTGTCTTCTCCCAATAGATTGTGAGCTCCTAGAAGGCAGGGATTGTCTTTTGCCCTTCTTTGTCTCTAAAGTACTTTGTATAAACTGGCACATAATAGAAAATTTTAAAATGTTTATTGGCTTTATAAGAAGCATTTCTTTCATGAAGACAAAGAAATGCATGATGACACAGATTTCTTCTCCCTTCCCAATGATTTTTAGTCTACCATACTTTTATTTGGGGTAGGATACTTTTCATTAAATGCTTAAAGCTTTCCAGGTCTATGGTATTGTGGGGTTTTTTTCCCCCTACTGATCACATATCATGTCTTGGGTAATATTTAATTCTAGTAACAGCTTTTACTATCTTACATGCCTTAGAAAGCTCTCCAGAAACAGATCTTTTAAATCCTCTTTTCTACTTTTGTTATTTTCCATGCCATTATATTTCAGTTTTTAAAATATGCAACCTATCCCAAGGTTCTACTATTTCTAGAGACACTTTGATGAAATATAAGGCTAGATTACTGCTTACTTTCCTATTTGTTTCTTCATAATTTTTTTATGTGCCATGACTTCCTTGACCATACCCTCCCTACCACCAGTCATGCCCACTGGAAAGGATTCTATATGATTCCCTGTATCTAACTTTAATATCTCAATTTTAATGCCAACACAGGATTCTTGAGCTGAATTAGATTTAGCATTATAATTTCTTAGGGAAAAAATCCGATTTACCCAGTGATGCAGAACAGAGTAGGGGGTATTTTGTTTGGATGCTGCCAAAGGTAGTTATCATAAAGCTGACCTGAAAGCAGATCACAAGACTATTCAAGACCATCTAAAACTATAATTATATGAGCTGCAATTTACGCCACAACTAATTCAGAGCTTGAAAAGAGTACAGAGATCATCTGGTAGGACTCCTTCACTGTTAAATTAGTAGTTGATCAAGCCTTTGTCTCCCTAAAATACCACATTTGGGAATGTGAATGAAGGATGAAGGGCATAGCCGTTATTGACTTGATTCTGGTCAATAATGGATAAATGACTAATGAACCAAAAGTGATAAAAGCCTTGAGAAATAGCAAACAAGGCAACACTAAGGTCTGAAGAGAAGAAAATACACAGTATCACAACTACTTAGAAGATATATTTAAAATGAAATAGATGTAGGACAGCTAGGTTGGTGCAGTGGATACAGCACTGGCCCTTGAGTCAGGAGGACCTGAGTTCAAATGTAAACTAAGATATTTGATACTTACTAGCTTTGTGATCTTGGGTAAGTCACTTAACCCCACTGCCTCACTAAAAAAGGCACATGAAATGAAAGAGACATACGAAATTTAGATTATTGAGTAAAAGGTACCAGGATAAGCTGAGGTTGGCAGTGAATGCTAAGAACAAATGGAGCTTTTTAGCTAT
Organism: Macrotis lagotis; assembly: GCF_037893015.1. NCBI lineage: Eukaryota > Metazoa > Chordata > Mammalia > Peramelemorphia > Peramelidae > Macrotis > Macrotis lagotis. The sequence continues at coordinate 207,983,324 of NC_133664.1, read as the reverse complement.
GGTGTTTAAAAAAAAGGAAGATCTCTCACTCCTGTTCAATGTGGATGGTCTTCAATATTTGATCTCATCAATGTGAGTGCTCCCTCCAGCTAAGCAAATTATGTCACATCTCATATTGTGCATGTCTTGTCCAGTCCTCCTAAAAATCCTCCATCAGCCATCTATATATCATGCTCACACTGCCACCATCTGGGTATAGTTGGTCATCACCTTACACCTGAACTATTCCAATAGCCTGCTAGTTGGTCACTCTCTCATGTCTCCCTCACTACAGTCCATCTTCCATTTAACCACCAAACTGATTTTTCTAAAACGTGGAACCAACCATGACACTCCTCCCCCTTCCTCAATAAACCAAATAGCTCCCTATTATCCAGGATCAAATATAAAATTCTCTGTCATTTGAAGTCCTTTGAACCCTATCTTTACCCTTACCACCCCACCATGTACTCAGTGACACTGATTTCTTGCTATTCCTTACTATTCCAGTCTTCCTCTTCACAGCATCTCCTGACCCAAGGAAATTTCATTGTCTGTCCCTATGCCTGGAATGTTCTCCCTCTTTGTCTCCACATTCCTTCAAGTCCCAGGTAAAACCTCATCTTCCTCAAGAAGCCTTTCTCAGTTGGCCTTAACTCTAATTTATCCTATATATCTAGATGTATATATAGATATCTAGATATCTATCTAAATACACACACGCCACACACACATATATAAATGGGGAGAGAAAGAGAAAGGGAGGGGAAGGGAAGGAAGGGTGTTAGAAAAATGTAGAACTCATATACTTGCAAATGGATGAATGTTGAAAACTATCTTTGCCTGTAATTGAAAAAAAATTAAAAACAATGACTATAAAAGAAGCTTATGATATGCCTGCTTGCAGATAGGTAATCCCAATATCGTGAACCAATTATTTCTTGTCTCTTGAGATATACTCAGTTTCATTTTTGTGATGGTTTTCAAAACTCATAGCCAGTAACTACCAACTTTCTTCTTAGAGAAAGTATTCATAATTTACAAGCATGAGCATAGAACTTTGGCCTCATTGATTTCATATTTCTGACCCATATTTTCTAACATATTTTTCATCATGCTTCCCTATGCCTCTGTGTATTTTGAAGGTATTCTAATTAAAGCTATGATTTGGTGATTTCTTTTATAGAGAAGAGATAAAGATTTATAAGATTCAGTTATTTATGGTGTAGTGGAAAAACCAGACCCTCAACTTAGAGAACCTGAGTGCCACAGAACATTTACTACTTGTATGGCCTTAAGCAAATCACTTATCTGCATATCTCTTGTTTCACCTTTTAAAATGTAAGCACCATGGGCACAAGGGAAGTTGCTTTTGTTTTTGTATTCCCAGGGTCTGTTATTAGAGTGCTGGTACAGAGTTTAATACATGCTTTGAACTCAAACAAAACTACATTGTTTGTAGAAATTGCTCTGAAGACACAAAACCAAATTATTTTTGTGCTAGCATTTTACATAGGTAAACCACAATCCAGAAACTTGCAAAAGTCTAGGATCATTAAACCAAAGAGGTTTACTATTTCCTTTTGGCCCTTTGCATCCATTTAAAGTTATCTCAGGAAATCTCCTAATATACCCATAATAAAGTTCATGTCGAGGTTTCCCCCAAAGGGGTCCCCTCACCAGCTTCTGTACAATAATTCAAAGAATTCATTACTTATCAGGGCCAGATTTGTAATTTTTTTGTTCCATAAATCATGCAAATGATACAAAGAGCCTATGGGAGATCATTTATAGATTATATAAATTGATAAAACACTCTTCTGGAAGGAAACAACTTGGAGCTGACAAGAGAGATAAATCCCTGACTTTCTAGTGACTCCCCCTCTCCCACAGGATCATTCCTATGCATTCTTCTGCCTTGGGTTTTTCCTATAATATAAACATTCTGGAGACTATTCAAAAAGCATTCTTCTTCTCATTGGACTTACACTGTCTAAATAACTCACTGGCTTTGCATTCCAAATAGGATATTGCTCCATAGAGCTCCAAGGAGAGCCAGGAATCTGGAAATCATCTTTTCCCTTTAAAAGGTTTAAGGCTTGCTTGGACTCTTGAACTTGGAGTTAACTTTCAGGCAAATCCCAAGACTAGGATAGTCTAGTCAGGATTTCTCTTCCCAGGTCATATGTAAGTACATCTCTACTTCTACCACCTGCTTCTGTAGGAAATAGATCTGTACTCCAGCAGCTGTCACCTTGAGGGCTAGGAAAGTACGTTCTCAGGGTCTATAATGTCTAACTTTTGTTCTGAAAAATGAAACAGAAAGGTTAACTAGGAAGATGAGGTAGAAGAATTCCTCTCTCAGACCACCTAGTCAAATGCATGCAGACTTGTTTCTGAGTAGAATAAATGGAAGGAAGGAAGGAAGGAAGGAAGGAAGGAAGGAAGGAAGGAAGGAAGGAAGGAAGGAAGGAAGCCTCCCATTCCGAAGGATTGGGATTTCTCTGGCTATTCTTTAATCCATGAGGATCACCATGGACCTCACCATATGGTCTGGTTAAACCAAGCCTCAGCGCTGCCTCTCTCTCTCTCTCTCTCTCTCTCTCTCTCTATCTATCTATCTATCTATCTATCTCTCTCAGACCTCACTTGGTCTGTCCTCAGGGTGCTTGCTGTTTTCCTTACTAATTTTGATTAATATACTTTATAACAATGTTTTGTCATATTAAAATCCTGAGCAGTTTTAACATCCCAGAGACCTGCAAATTCCCTCTTCTTTTTCAGTGGCCTTAAATCTTCTGTCTTCAATCTCTAAATCTTTATTTAATCAGCAACACTCCTGGGTAAGTCACTTAACCTTGTTTACCTCAGTTTCCTTATCTGTAAAATGAGCTAGAGAATGAAATGGCAAACCAACCTGGTATCGTCCTCAAGAAAACCCTAAATGGAGTCATGAAGAATTTATGATTGAAACAACTCAACCATAATGTATACTAAGAACAAAAATGTTCATGTATAGATGACCACAGCAAAATCAGATGAGCAATTTGCTTTTGGTTGTGCATGAGATGAGGATAAGGTTTGTTTTCTCTAGTTTTTTTAACTTGTTTGTGTATCCATCTCATGGATATGAAACATTATATGAAGCATTAAAATAAGCCTCATGTTATTTATAAAGAAGTAAAGATATGCTCCTTCATTTGATCTTTTTTCCCTAGAAAGAGATATCAGATCTGATCTCAAAATAATGCACTTCCTTCCTATTAAAGACCCAGTCAACTGCTTAGAAGAACACATATTGTTGTTTTTATTATTCATTCTTTCATATTACATTTTCAGTTCCTACCACCACCAAGTAAGGACAATAATCTTTCTGCTACCTAAGACAATTAGCTATGGAAAAAAATCCTCCCCTTTCTAAAACAACCACTAACAAGGGAGTAACTAATGAAATCACTTTCACAGCAAAAGTTAATTCTATAGGGTTAATTGTTAAAAATACAAACTTAAGGGTTGGGCATGGCAGTGTGCATCTCTAGTGTGTACTGTTGTGATGTTGAGGATAGTAGATCCTATGATTGTAGGAGGCATTGGGTAGCCACTCACATCAGAGGTCCACAGGATGCCTAAAGAGGAGTGAATAGGAAAAGGGAGCAAATTAAAGCTTCCATGCCAATAATGATTCATAGTGGAATTGGGTTAGTGAATGGACCTTACACTTCTAGCCCCGCTGAAAGAGGTAGCCTCAGTCCCCATTCCCCCACAAGTGCATGTATATCCATATGTGACTGTAAATTTATACAGCTGTGCATATATATATATAAAAATTAATATTCACATATATGCAAATAGATGCATCCATATGTGTATATATAAGTGCATTATATACCTGCATTTACATGCAAACATACAATATGTTTTTTAAAATTCTTTCTGCTGTTTTAATTAAAACACTAAGACATTAGGTCATTATGTGCATGTATATATGTCTCTACTTGATTTATTTAAATTTGATAATTCAATAATGGTACATATGCATATGAAATTTTATTTTTGGTTAAGTGGGCCTTTTTCCTTTTATTGAGCAATTGCAAGAGGAAGCAAAGCCCCCTTCTTCTTCCCACTCTCAGGAAGAGAAAAAGGCTAAAAATCCCCATGCCTGCCAGGTTTGTCTTGTTAACAATTTATTTTTGCCTTCCGTTAAACTAGTCTCAGTCAAAAGAACCAGAGTCACAATCTGATGACTCTTTCTGTTTAGAGATTAGCTTAAGTTTTCTGCATATGTTTTTCATTTTATGCAGTGACTGCCAGCTTATCACAAAAGGCACCTGTTTGAAAGTATTCACTACTAAGTGGCAGAAAAGACCAAATAAAATCCCAAATCCCAATTTGAATGAAATGTCCATCATTTTTAGGGCTTCTAAACTCATTCTCAAAATACAGGTTTGCCTAAGTCAGCTTAATACACACAAATCTGCAATGACTTTCTCTATCTCCTTTAGGATAAACCTCTCAGATGATATTTAAAGTTTTCCAAATCTGACTCTCAAACAATTTTCTAGTTTTATTGTATATTACTCTTCCTTGGAATACTCTCTTTTCCAGCAAATTGACCTCCTAAACTCTCTTTCGTGTGAAATTCTATTTCCCTCCTTCATGCTTTGCCAATTGATCCCCACACCTGAAGTGCACTTTCTCTTCATCTCTTTTTTTTTTGTAGGATCCCTAGGCCACCTCCTTTATGACACTTTTCTTGATTCCTTCAGTTAATAGTTCTCTTTCTTTCCCTGTTGCCATAGAGATACTTTCTTATACATATGTTATACAGTTCTAGTAGAATATAAGTTCTCCAAGAGTAGGGCCTGTTGTTTATATCTTAATCCCAACAGAATTGAGAACATGTTTTGCCTATAATAAACATTTAATTAAATATGAATTGATTGTTAAATGGAAAAGAATGATGGAGAGAATGCAAAAATATTACACTATTCCTTTGCTTATATTGTCTCTAACAGTCAAAATCTTCAGACATGGGAAGTAAAAGAATTGAAACATTAACTATCAGTGGACCCCAATATATTAACTCACCTTAGATACCACCTTTTCTCTCTCCCATAGTGAGGTCAAAGAGCAGTGAGTTCCAGACCAAACTCTCTGAGAGTTCTAACACTCTGTCATCTCTCAAAAATGAGTGGACTTCCAGTTCGTGGATAATATTTGTTCTGTCTCACAAGTTTCTTGAAAATTTAAAGACCCATGATCCAGAAATCAAGGACATTCTTTTCCTTTAAGGGGTCCCAGCTCTAGACCAGGTTCTGTTGCTAGAGAGTCTTATTTCAAAGCAAGGAGACTATATTCTTCTCAAGTCTTTGATTCATTATGTTTTCTTCCTAGAACCCCAAAGAAAAATCTCTTAAATCTTACATTTGACTCATCTTAGAAAGGTTCAAAGGGATCCCTCTGAGAAAGGAACTAAGTGTATAAAGTATATCAGATATAGGACAGTTTTTTGTTCCTTTACCATAAAACATTCAAAAGTATTTCCTGCTAAATACTTAAAACCTGAAACAGTAATCTATCTCACATTGTACTCTCCAGGGAAGTCCTGATTAGTGTGAATCATGTATTCCCTCAATTGTAAGCACTATTTGAATTTACACCCTATACCATATTTTACGTAGTTATACCTTCAAATAATGTGAATTCTAATACATGTCACCACTTTAGAGTATTCATTATTTATAATAACTAGAGAAAAAAAACTGTACTTAGCACTTTAAAATGTGAAAGACTTTGTGTGACTATTGAGCAAGCAGGTACTTCATTTTTATCTTGAATCTGTATTTTCTGAGAAACTTAAAAGTTCAAGTTAGCATGGCTTCGGTGATTCGCCTGGTGGTAATCATCAACTCTGAGAGGTTGTTTTGGAGTTCAACTTTTATCATGATTGCTCCTGATTTCTAAAATTCACAAAATTGCCACCAAGGCTAGAAATACCCATCTCAGGATCAGTGATCACCTCTGCTCAGGGTAAAAAACACAAACCAGAAAAGACAGCCAGTACAAGTACTCAGTGCTATGCTCTACCATTATTGTCAGAGGAGGGGAGAGAGGCATGAGTTCCCTTTCATCCACTTCAATGGAAGTCTGAGGAGGAGTCTAATGAGTCTTGACATATGTGATAACTTGGAAGAGAGAGTGAGAAAATAGAAAAGATGCCTCTCTTTTAAAGTATGAGTAAGTAGCTCACTTGCCAAGTGTTTTCATTATGGTATCCTATCCTTGACATATGTGATCATAAGGGAACTAATCAGAAATCCCTTGTTGTCAGTTAACAAGAATTAAGCACTTTCTATGTAGCAGAAACTATGTTAAACATTAGGGATAAAAGCGAATTCCCCCAAAATATGATCTCTGACAACAAAAATTTTACAAACAATTGGGGGAAGACAACATGTAAATAGCTATGTACAAACAATATTTGGAAGATAAGGAGAGGAGGGTATACTCAGTAGAAGAAGGGAAGGAAAGGAGCTGAGAAGAACCCCCTGTAGAAGGTAGGTTTTGAGATGAATCTTGAAGGAAACCAAGAGGTGGGGGTAGAGAGTCAGAATATGCCAGGCATGAGAAACAGCCAGTATCAGGGCACAGAATCGAAACACAGTATATCATGTGTGAGAAACACCAAGTATCCTAGTTTAGTTGAATCATAGAGGGTGTGGAGGAGAGTAATTCAGGATAAAAGATTGGAAAGGTAGGAACTGGCCAGATTATAAAGAGCTTCAAATATCATACAGAAGAATTTATATTTGACATATGACATAATATGAAGTAATTGAAATATAATAAGCTGGAGGGATGCCATGGTTAGATCTACACTTTAAGAAAATCATCTTGGCTGCTGAGTAGGGGATGGATTGGAATGGGGAAAGATTTGAGGGAGGAATACCAGTTATAGATGGAAGTAGTTGAGTTGAGAAATAATGAGTCTAAACTTGGAGGGGAAAGAGGGAGACTTTTGGGGGAGGTAATTTTACACATCTATATCTATTTATCTATCTATCCACACGTATATATTCCCCCCATTACATGTAAAATAATTTTTAATATTTGTTGTTGTTTTTTAAAAGTTTTGTGTTCCAAATTCTATACCTACCTCCCTTTTCTTTCCCTCCCATGGTAAAAAAAATCTGATATAGGTTATATTTATTTGCAGTCATGTAAAGCATTTCCATATTACTCAATCTGTGCAACAAAAAACTTGGAAGGAGAGAAGGAAGGAAGGAAGAAAGAGAGAGAGAGAGAGAGAGAGAGAGAGAGAGAGAGAGAGAGAGAGAGAGAGAGAGAGAGAGAGAGAGAGAGAGAAGAAAAGAAAAGAAAAGAAAAGAAAAGAAAAGAAAAGAAAAGAAAAGAAAAGAAAAGAAAAGAAAGAGGAAGGCAGGCAGAGGCAGGCAGGAAGGAAGGAAGGAAGAAAAGGAGGGAGGAAGGAAGAAAGGAAAGAAGGAAGGGGAATGAAGGAATGAACAAAGGAACGAAGGAAAAAAAGAGAAATAGTATGTTTCAGTCTTTATCCAGACAACATCAGTTCTTTTTTCTGGAGGTTAATAGCATTTTTCATCAAGTTCTTTAGGATTATCTTGGATCATTGTATTGATGAAAATAGCTATTAACAATTCTTCATCAAACAATATTGCTGTTACTGTGTATAATGTTCTCCTGGTTCTGCTCACTTTACTTAGCATCAGTTCATGTAAATCTTTCCAGGTTTTTCTAAAATCATCCTGCTTGTCATTTCTTGTAGCACAATAATATTCCAGTATAATTCCCTCAATTTCCACTTCTTAAGCCACCACAAAAAATAGGGTTATAAATATTTTTGTAAAAACAGGTTCTGGGGAAAATATTTTAAAGGCAGAAATATCATCTTTTTTCAGGGAGCCCACTAGAAAGGACCAGGGCACATGTGGCCCTAGGAAAGCCCAGACTCCAGACCTGTTTCCTAGAAGGACAATTTTTACATAAGGAAATGACGTTGCCTTGAGGTGGTTGAAGGAGGAGCAATTAAAACCTGTAATGAAACAGTTTTTTACTACACTTTGCTAGAGTATCCTGGTATTGAGGGGAAAGTGGAAGTGCTATGTAAATGAAACTTATCTTTAAAATGGAGAGTGCTCAGCCTGGACTTCTGAGTCAGAGACTACTGCACGGGAGTCCTGACATTAGCCAAAAGAAAAACATCTGATCCTTCCACTTTCCCCTCAATACCAGGATACGCTGGGGTGGCTAGGTGGTGCAGTGGATAGAGTTCTAGCCCTGGAGTCAGGAGTACCTGAGTTCAAATCCAGCCTCAGACTCTTAATAATTACCCAGCTGTGTGGCCTTGGGCAAGCCACTTAACCCCATTTGCCTTGCAAAAGGAAAAAAAAACCCTAAAAATATTTTTTAAAAATACCAGGATACTCTAACAAAGTGTAGCAAGAAACTCTTCCATTATATAGATTTTAATAGCTCCTCCTTCAACCACCTCAAGGCAACATCATTCTCAGAGTGACCTCCCTGCACCCATCCTGTTCTCTACAAGTTAACTTTTCTAAAGAGTGCCTAGGAAATGCACACACAACACCTAGTAATTTGATTAACAAGTCTTTGTATAAGCTTACACATACCCTCTCACTCCTGCTGAAGGCAGCCTTTGCAGCTAAGAGGAGCTTGGGTTTCACAGGGCATTGTTAATGAATCTTTCACTTGCTTATGCCTGTAGAAAATAGAGCACATGGCCATGTGGGACATGTCCTCACAGGAAAATTGGCTAGTTATTAACGAAATACTGCTGGTGCAGAGTCTGCGCAGGGGACAGCATGATTTTTCTTGTTTTTGTTTTAGATTCTAGGGGTTGGACAAGCATCCTCCTGGAAGATTCTATCACATACAAAGTAACTTATTTGGCATTGATTTAGAAAAGCTCTGTGGACAGAGCAATGCTTTCCTGGTTCTTTGTAGACCTACATCAGGACTGTCAGCTATGTTACACTGGAAAAGACAGTACAAGCAAGAGATCAATGTCACCTACTAGTGAATTGTGAACGCGCCCATAAAAGGAGGAAGCATCTTTTCTGGGACAAGAAACTACCTCTAGAAAATTTTATTTCTCATTCCTCCCAAGAACCTATATTTTGGAAAAACAAGAGATTTGGAGTCAAATGACATAGATTCATATCCTACTCTACTACCTCGGAAAAGTCACTTGACCTCTCTGAGACTGTTTCCTGAATTGTAATATGTGGGCACTTCAAAATCTATTATTTTGTGATCCCTACTGTCAGGTCTTCATTGTCCCATACACATATCTTACTCACTTCCATTTTCTAGTCTCATCTCCATATTCTTAATCATATTGTTCTCTCTATCTGGAAACAAGGGTTCAAATTTTGACTCTGAATTTTTTATATTATTATTTCTGGGCAGATCACCCAAATTCTCTGGGTCTCAACTGACCATATGGAAGACAAATATAGCAACACTTAAAACTCTCTACCTTCCAGAGTTGTTGAGAAAAGTTTTGGTTGTAACTCACAGCTCAGGGTCCCAGTTCTGTACTAAGTTCAATTCAGGGGACTTAATCCAAAAATGATCTGACAAGAGTTTATTCTCCCTGACTATGGGTTTTCAATTACCTTCAGGCAGACCAAGGGTTGAGAACCAATCAGAAGTGACTTTTGATTTTAACCTGTGACCTCTCAACATGGTGAATGTCCAACTCCATGGGAATAGTCAAAGTTCCATACTGTGAAATTTCCACCAGGTTTCTTACATGAACTCATCAAATTGAACAAGGACTCCCCTGCTTAATCTCTCTAACTCCTCTTCCTTTAATTTAGGTAAAGTTGCAGTCTAAATAAATTTTTTTGAACTAAATTTAGTGGAAAACAGTAATTAAAGTAACTAATTAATTTTAAAGCATTAGTATATTAATTAGATTATAGTTGGGACTATTAGTTATTATTATTGCATTTAAGTGTTTCATATTTGTATCATTTATCTTCCCATCCTGGGTAATTGATGTTAAGTTAAAAACCTGGGGTTTTTTTCAGTATAAAAAAGTAGGGAACCCATCTTCAACAACCATTCTAATTTAGGACATCACATTTTCTTTTGAACAGTTTCTTCAGAGTCCATTGCACTACCCAGGATCTAATACTGAATCAAGAAGAAACTCCTCACCCCTTCATCAACCATGACTGTATACCTAAGCACAGCAACAGTCTGAATAAGCAAATAGACTTTAAAAAAAAAGAAAAGAAAAGAAAGAAACTTCAATTGTTCAAACACAACGTGGATGAATTTACAGAATAGGTCCAGGAAAAGAACTCAAAGAAACAAACAACAGTATTAAGATAAAAGTCATTCTAAGTCAGTCAATAAACATTTATTTAATATACATCATGTACCAAAATCTATATTAAGCCATAGAAATATAAAGAAGGGTAAAAACAGTCCATCTCTCAAAGAGCTCATAGTCTAATGAGGAAGACAAAATGTAAACAATGAATACCAGAAAAATATCTAAAAGATAAATTAAAGATAAATCAACAGAGTGAAGGGACTAAATTATGAAAGATTCAAGCAAAAATTCTTGGACAATGCTGGAGAATAGTTTCAGTGTTAATATTTCTATGTTAACATATCATGAAAGAAAAAGAAAGCTCAAGATGGGACTACCTGTTAAATGTTATTTCAAAGACAAGAAAATACTTTCCTATCTCAACTTACCCCATCACCAAATCCTTCTCTACCTTCTGGATGATGAAATTCCTTTAATAAGAAACAAAATCTTTTGTTCAAAATCAGGGTTAAGACAATATAAAGAGCTGTGAGAAAAGTATGATTGAAAAAAGGAGACTTGGTCATTTATTAAAAAAAAAAAAAGAAAGAACCTAGAAAGTAGAATGGAAGAGAGAGAGAGGAGAAGGGAGAAAGGAAGAGAGGAAGGAGGAAAAAAAGAGAGAGGAAGTGAGGGAGGAAGGAAGAACAAAGGAAAGAAAGTGGGAGGAAGAAAGCAAAAGAGGAGGAGGAAGAGAGATGTTAAGAAAGAAAGAAGAAGGGACAGAGGGAGTAAGCAAGGAAAGAAGGAGGGAGGGAGGGAAGGATGAAGAGGAGAAGAGGAAAGAAGGGAGGGAGAGAGGAGAGGGAGAGAAGGAAGGAAAGAGGAGAGAGGAAGGAAGCAAGGAAGGAGGGAAGGAAGAAGGGAGGGAGAGAGGAGAGAGGGAGAGAAGGAAGAAGGGAGGGAGGAGAGAAGGAAGAAGGAAGGAAGAAGGGGAGGAGAAGGAAGGAAGGAATTCAAGGCAAAACTGGAACTTAAAAATTTCAAAGAGCCAGAAAATAACTTTCATATAGAGGAGTGAGTTTTCCAAGGAGAATTTTCAGAAAGACAACAGAAAAGGATTTTTTGGGATGAGAATGTATAATACAGTTTTAACCTGGATCAGTAGAAAAATTACCAACACCAAATTAATCATTAAATATGTCTTTATCAAGTCCCTACTCTACCTGGGCTATTAAAGGCAGACACCGGAGGTTCAAAGACAAAAAATTGGCACCCCTACTTTCTTTTTTTTTAAGTTTTTTGCAGGGCAATACAGTTAAGTGGCTTGCCCAATGCCACACAGCTAGGTAATTATTAAGTGTATGAGGGTGGAATTCAACTCAGGTACTCCTGACTCCAGGGCCAGTGCTCTATCCACTGCGCCACCTAGCCATCCCAGACACAAATTTTAAGGGAGAAGATACATACATAAGTATATAAGAATAATTGCACTAAATACCACTAGGGCATTAGCACTTAGGGGATTCAGAAAAGATTCATGTAGGATATGATGTATGAGATGCATCTTGAAGAAAGGGAAGGATTCTATAATGAGATACTGAAGAGAAAGTATATTTTAGTTATGGGAGACAGATGGTAAATAAAGGTTAATTGAGTGCCATGTATGACAAGCAAAGAAAAGGTCAATTTGGCTGGACTTTTGAGTGTAGAGAGGGCATAATACACAATAAGAGCTGAAAGATGGGTTATGGTCAGAATATGAAGAACTATAAAAGACAGAATCGATAGTTTCTTTTAAAAGTGAAAGGGCTCCATTAGAGTTTAAGTTGGGAGTGATATGATCAGACCTACAGTTAAAGAATATGTCATGAAAAAAAGACATGTCCTTCCACATGACATGTGGCAGATATCTAAAGGATAAATTAGAAAGGAGAGACGAAATAAAGACACTAATTAGGAGCCCACTGGAACAGTCCATGAAAGAAGCCAACAGGGCTAGAACTTCAGTGAGAAAGAAACAGACTAGGGACAGTTTTAGAGGTAAAAAGGGCAAGATCTTGTAGCTGATTAGATGTGTAGACTGAGGAAAAATTATGAGCCAAGGCTTAGAGCCTGGGAAGCCTGAAGGGATAATGATGCTCTCCACAGAAACTGGAAAGTTTTGAGGAAGGATAGATTTAGGGGAAAAGTAAAAGAATTCTTTCATCCGCTCATATTTTTTTAAAAGTGAGACATATGGGAGCAGCTAGGTAGCACAGTGCGTAGAACACTGGCCCTGGAGTCAGGAGAACCTGAGTTCAAATTCAGCCTCAGACACTTAATAATTGCCTAGCCATGTGACTTTGAGCAAGTCACTTAACCCCATTGCCTTACAAAAATCTAAAAAAAAAAAGTGAGGCAAAGTGAGAAAATTATAATTCAATTTGCCCTCAGAGTTCTTAGCTCTCTCTCTCTAGAGGTGAATAGCATTCTTTTTCATCATGAATCTTTTGCAATTATCTTGGATTATTTTATGATCAGAATAGCTAATTTTTTCACAGTTGATCTTACCATATTTTTTTTGAAATCACCCCTTTCCCCATTTACTGGAACATAATATTATTCCATCACAATCATATGCCACAACTTGTTCAGTCATTCACCAATTGATGTATATTCCCTCAATTGCCAATTTTTTACCACCACAAAAAGAGCTGCTATAAATATTGTGTGTGTATATGTGTGTGTGTATGTGTGTGTGTGTCTGTGTGTATGTGTGTGTGTGTGCGTATGTGTCCTTTCCCTTTTTTCTTTGATTTCTTTGGCATACACACCTAGTATGAAATACTTTGGTATACACACCTAGGGTGAAAAGGGTATACACAATTTTCTAGCCCTTTGGGTTGAGTTCTAAATTGTTCTCCAGAATGATTGGACCAGTACATTCTTCCAGAAACAGTTTATTTTTTTCTCTCATTTCCTTCCTGCATTTGTCATTTCTGAGAGTTGTGAAGTAGTACCTCAGAGCCATTTTGTCTTTCTCTAATCAATAGTATTTAGAGCTTTTTTATATGATTATAGATTACTTTAGTTTCTTCTGATAACTGCCTGTTTTTATATCCCTTGAACATTTATCAATTGGGAAATGGCTTTTATTTTTATAAATGATGCACAATATATATTTAAAATGAAATCTTTATCAGAGAAACTAGTAAGGTACCTTTCAGCAAAATGTAGTTTTTCTGATGGGATATAGGGTGTGTTCAGGACTGTCAATTCTTTTTCAAGATTACTTTATATCTCTGGGTTCCACTTGATCCATCCAAGTCTCTCCTGTTACTCCAAGAAGTTGTAGCATGCATAGAAAGCCATACCCTGATAAACTATTTAACCAAATAGGCTAAACTAGGTTGAGGGTATCTGACAGATAATGAGATAGGGGAATGTCTCCTTCAAGCATATGAAGACATCCCCCCAGCAGAATGGGTGAAAGAGAGTGATTTGTTTCAACGGTCATGAAGGTGGCTGAAGCTGGCCCTGTGAAGCTCTAAAATCTTGGTTAGACATTGACAATGACAAGGTCATTCACTGCCTTCTAAGCCATCACTAGTCATCTTGACTTTGTGTTACCACTGGACTTTGATAACTCAGGAAGAAAAGTGAGGCCAACAACTTCATGTATTTCTGCTTCACTTAAAGTCAATGTGTATGCTAAGCAAAAGACAACACCCATACCATTTTACCATTTTTATCTATCTCAGACAAATTGTGAGGAAGCTGCAGGTGTGAATGCACTGAGAACTGTTGTCACAGCCCTGCACCCTGGCATCCCAGATCCTCTCACTGGTAGCAGCAGCAGAGTTTGGTAGGCCATTAAAAAGGGACAAGAAAAGATATCCTAAAATTTTTCTGCTTTACCTAACCCTGGCATGTGGGTACACAAGCTATTCTAACATCCATGACACAAATCATTCCCAAGTAAACCACCACCTGGACAGTCTCAGGAGCTGGCAAGCTGCCCTGAGAGATAAGGTGAGCCAGAGTTCTTGGGAGCCAGAGTCCTTGGGAGCTGGACATTCCGTCCCACTGACCAAGGGCACTAGACACAGCTGTGTCTTATCACCTCCTCCCTAACATACCCCCCATCCTGTAATGCAAGACACTGCATGTACACAACGCTTGCACCCCCATTCCCTCATTATAATTTGTTCTACCCCAGAAGACCTAACAGTATATATGTAATAGCTAAGCAGTAATAAAATTGAGCTGGAGGCATAAGGCAGTAGTGGTTTGACTCATTCTCAGCTCCCCTTCGGGAGGGAGGTCTCCATTCTGGGCCCCAAGGAAGCAAGCCACAACACTGGCATGCTCACCAAAGCAGGTAATAATCCCACCCCATAATCAAAACACACACACACACACACACACACAAACTTCTCTAAAAAACTCCTGTACTAAATCTTCTGCAAAGAATTGTGTTCATGTCTTATGGACAACAAGAAATCTGGTAGATGAATAGCCCTTGTTGTGAAAGAACGTAATAGATGTCACATCCAAAGAGAAGCCCTGAGTGAAACAAGACTGGCAAATGAAGACCAATGAGCTATTTCATTGATCTCACTGTCATATGTCTGTGAAACCGAGATAGTATACTAGCACCATGCCAGGAAACTGAATCGTTTCCATTTGAATTGTCTTAAGAAGATTCTGAAGATCCCTTGGCAAGATAAGGTATGGGACACTGAGGCTTCTTTCTTGAGCTACAATACCAAGAATTCAAACTCTACTGTAGGGAGTGTGACTCTAATAGGTTGGTCATGTAGTTTGAATGTCAAAGGTGCATTTGCCTAAAAGACTATTTTATGAAGAATTCTAGTAAGGAAAGAGCTGTCATGGTGGTGGTCAGGGGAAACAATACAAGGATACTCTTGAAGTCTCTCTAAAGAACTTTGGAATTGATTGCATGACATGAGAGATGCTGGCAAAGGACTGCCTAGCATGGCATGCCCACATCAAAGAAGGGTCTGTGCTCTCTGAGTGACACATAATTGCAATGGTTCAAAAGATGCATGCAATGCACAAATTCAGAAAGACTTACACTCCATATGTTCATATGGACTATTTGTTCCTGACCTAGAATAGCAGTCTACCCTCATATTGGTCTGATCAGTTGAACACACTGTACCTTGACTCCAACAAAGTGATGCCATTTTGGTGCTCTTCAAGAATGAAGGACAACAACTAACCAATCCAGATTATCCCTTTTAATTAGGTCTATTTTTCCTTTTGCTTTGTCTAGGGGTATGAATGCTGCTCCTGCCTTGTTTTTTAGTTCAGTTGTTGCATATTAGATTCTACTCCAGTCCTTTATTTTAAATCTGCATGTGTCTTTCAATGGTTTCTAATCCATTTGTTTCTATTATATGATGAGTTCATCCCACTCCCATTCACAGTTATATTGATTATGTATTTTTCCCATCTCATTTTCTTCTGCTTTTTCTTATCTCTCTCTTTTTATCTTTCTTTCCTCAAAAGTCTGTTTTGCTTCTAAAAATTGCCTCTCTTAATGTCCTCCACTTCCCTTCCTATTTCCCTATTGGGTAAGCTACATTTCTATAAACAACTGTTTATACATATTTTCTGATAAGAGTAAGGTACAATAATTTCCTGCCACTTCTCCCATTTTCCTTTTCACTATAAAAGCTCTTCTTTGCATACCTCTTTTATGTGAAAAACATTTTCCCCATTCTATCTCTCCCTTCCCCTTTCCAATCTTTCTCAACCCTTTATGTTTTGGGACAGCATTCTAATATAAATAAATCACATCCATGACCTCTGTCTTTGTAAATTCCATTTAATTGCTTAAATAAGGATAAAGTTCTTTGAAGTTATATGTATCAACTTCCCACATTGAAATGTGAAGAGTTTAACTTTATTGAGACCCTTATGATTACTCTTTCAAATTTAGCTTTTTAATGCTTCTCTTGAATCTATTCAAATTTAGTCTTTCCAACAGGAATACCAGAAAGTCCTCTAATTAAATGTCCAGATTTTTTCCCCATGGAAGAATTATATTCAGTTTTGCTAGGTAAGGTAGTTTTGGTTATAATCCTAGTTCCTTTGCTTTCCAGAATATCATATTTCAAACTCTGTTCCTTTGATGTAGAAGTCATTAATCCTTTGTGATCCTGATTATGGTTATATAGTTTTTGAACTGTTTCTTTCTGGCTGCTGGAAATATTTTCTGCTTGACCTAAAAGCTCTGTATTTTGGCTTTAATATTTCTGGGAGTTTTCATTTTGGGACCTCTTTCATGAGTTGCACAATGAATTCTTTCAATGTCTATTTTACCTTCTTGAATAATCTCTTGAAACACGATGTCTAGGTTCTTTCTTTGATCATGAGTTTCAGGTAGATTTCAATAATTCTTAAATTATCTCTCCTTGATCTCTTTTCCAAGCTGTTTGTTTTTCTGATGAAATGTTTCACGTTTTCTTTTTCTTTTCATTCTTTTGACTTTGTTTTATTGTGTTTTGATATCTCAGGGAGTTATTAACTTTTATTTATCAAATTCTAATTTTTAATGAATTATTGTCTGTAGTGAGATTTATGTACCTCCTTTTGTATTCTGCCAATCCTGCTTTTTCAGAAGTTCTTTTGTAAGGTGGAATTTTGTATCTTCTTTTCCATTTGACCTATTCTGCTTTTTAAGGAATTATTTTCTTCAGTGAATTTTTGTGTCTCTTTTAGCAATTGCCAATAACTATAGGAAATGTTACTTTCTTCAGTATTTTTTGTATCTCTTTAATCAAATTGTTTATTCTCTTTTCATATTTTTATCACTTTCCATTCTTTTCCCAATTTTTCCTCTCTCTTTTATCTCTTTCTTTAATACTTCAAAAATTCTTTTAGGACCCAGGCCCAAATTGCATTTTTCTTTAAAACTTTGTTTAGAGCATTGTTGTCATCTTCTAAGTTTATGTCTTGATCTTCTTGATAGCATAGTGGGGTTTTTTATGGTCAAATTCTCATCATTGTAGTTATTTGTCCATTTTCTTGATTTTGAATTTTGTGATAAAATTTGACTCTACTTACCTGAGAGTGAGGAGGTAGTATTCCAAGCTATGTCATATTGTTATCTTCAAAGTTACTTCTTAGGATCTATAAGGTTTTATGATCTAAAGAGAGGTATGGTCACTGCTTTCCTGGTCTGTACTCTGGTCTTGATCCAGAAACAATCCCTAGTACCCTGAAGTCAAAAATCTTAACACTTTCTTTGTCTTGGAATTGCAACCAGGGCTCTGCTCTCTGGTGACCCACCATAAGTATTCTTCTTAATCTTGAAACTACAACTCAGAACTACAATTGGACAATAAAGTTGTCAATCAATGCCAACTACACCCAGTACCAACAGAGGGTCTCCTTTAATCTATTTCTAACCAATTGTCTAACCCTCTTATCATGTCTGGACTCAGAGCTCCTGTAGCTGCTCCTATGGTTGCTGACCCTGCATGTGTAAACTCCAGATAGGCTTTTATTCCTTGTCACAAACTTCATGTGCTGACCTCCTAGATTTTCAAAGGCCAGAAAAATGTTTCACCCTGACTTTTTGTTGACTCTGTCCCTCCAAAATTTTATTTGATGAGTTATTTTTAAATAGTTCAGAAGGATTTGTTGAGAGAGTTCAGTTGGGTTGCCTCTATTCTGTCATCAGTGGCTTCTCATTTAAATCTACTCTATGAAATTTTTTTACCCATCATAGATCATGACTGTTGGTCATAACCCTCCCTAATGCCCCTCTCCCAGGTTCTTCTGTCTCCTTTCTCAGGAAACTTAATACCTGATTTGCTATTTTCAAGGTAAGGAATTATTGATAAAATATAACACACATTTCTATTTTAAAAATCATGGCAGAAGTATAGGAATAACTGGGTCTTTTTCATTTTTTTATTTATTTAAGGCAATAAGGTTAAGAGTGACTTGCCCAAAGTCATATAGCTACCCAATTGTTAAGTGTCTGCCCCTAGAGTAACTGGGTAACATTTGCATCTATCTAAAAAGAATATCTGGGTAACATTGAGTATCTATCTAAAAAGAAGAGGCAACATAATATCTACTGAGTAAATTATAGCAGCATTACAGTAAGATAAGGGAAGAAGTAGCATATTGTCACCACTATTATTTGATATTATTTTAGAAATGACATCTTGCAATAAAAATCATCTATATGTACAAAAAGAATTATAGCAGTTCTTTCTGAGGTGGCAAAGAAATGAAAATCGAGGGGATACCTATCAATTGGGAAATGGTTGAACAAGTTCTGGCATATGATTTGGATGGAATGCTAATGCACTATAAGAAATAATAAGCAGGGGGACAGCTACATGGTGCAGTAGTTAGAATACCGGCTTTGGAGTCAGGAGGACCTGAGTTCAAATCCAACCTCAGACACTTAATTCTTACTTAACTGTGTGAACTTGGGCAAGTCACTTAACACCACTGCCTCACAAAAATAAAATAAAAGAAATAATAAGCAGAATGCTGTCAGAAAAGACTTACATGAACTGATTCAAAGTGAAGTGAGTAGGGGTGGCTAGGTGGTGCAGTGGATAGAGCACTGGCCCTGGAGTCAGAAGTACCTGAGTTCAAATCTGGCCTCAGACACTTAATAATTACCTAGCTGTGTGACCTTGGGCAAACCACTTAACCCCATTGCCTTGCAAAAACTTAAAAAACAAAGTGAAGTGAGTAAAACCAGAAGAACATTGTACATAGTAGCAGTAATCTTATTCAATGCTCAGTTATGAATGACTTAGTTATTCTTAGTAATACAATCATTCAAAGCAATTCTGAAGGACTTGTGATTTAAAAAATGTTATCCATATCCAGAGAAAGAACTGATAGAAGTCTGAATGAATATTGAAGCATACTTATGCTGTCTCTGTCTCTCTCTCAGTCTCAGTCTCTGTCTTGGTCTCGGTCTCTATCTCTGTCTCTCTTCACTTTAATTTCCTTTTTTTTTTTTTTTGCTTTTTCCTATCTTTTTTGCTATTTTCTTTTACAATATTACTAATATGGAAATATGTTCTATATGACTGTACATTACCTATATCAAATTGCATTTCTTTTTAATGAGTGGAAGAAGAGGAAAGAAAAAATTTGGATTCATTTTTTTTAAAAAAAAAAAGTTTAAATTATTTTTACAGGCAATTGGGAAAATAAGCTATTAAATAAGGAAACTAATGTGTGGATGCTATTTTATAATTTTTCAAAGAAATGCAAGTTGAGTTGTATATTATGCAAGGTTTCACATATGATCCTTTTCTGGTCTTTGTATAGGAAAATACTCATGTTTGTCAATGTTTGTTAAGAGCAACCAAAAAATGAAAGGAATTCTTTATGAAAAGAAAAGAATTCTAAATTATACAAATAATGTCACAAACTGTTCATATCCTAGGATCTCACTACTTGGCCTATTATCCCAAGGTCAAAGAACAAAAGAAAGTTTCTAAAGTATACCAAAATATTCATAGCTGAACTCTTTGGGATAGGGGGGGAAATGGGGGAAAGTAAGTGTCCATTTATTGAGAAATGAGTGAACAAATTTCAACATATAAAGGGAATGGCATGGTCATTCCAACTCTAAAATTTGGTGATAAGCAATTAATATGAGGAATTCAGAGAAACCTGAGAAATTTTATATTGATTAGCACAGTTAGGAGAAAAAAGCAGAACCAACAGAACAATATTCAAAATGACTACTATAAAGTAAATGAAAATAGCACTAAATGGTAGCTGAACTTAAATTAAATGTAATTACTAATCTCAGGTCCTGTGGACTTATTGATATCTCTTGTCAAGAGAAAGGTGGTGATTATGGGTACAGAATGTTGTATTCGCCATCAGACTTGCTTGATTTTGCTTATCTATTTTTTCATTGTTACAAGAGGAAGTTCTATTGAGAGAGGTTGCATACTCAAAAATAATTTGGGTAATGAATAAAAGCCAACAATAAATCTTTTAAGTTTAAAAAAAGAAAGATTATTTGGGACATAATTTTAAATGCTATCTCTATTATTAAACTTTTCTCCATAACTTTCTTTTTATGTTATATTATTTTATTTCATTTTTTCAATTATATGCAAAGATATTTTTCATCACTAAGTCATATCCATATTTCAAAACCAAAGCTTGACCTCAAGTATCTATGTGATATGAAACCATCACTGAACATTTATGGGACTCAGATTTCCTTATCAGCCAGTCAATCAATAATAATTACTTACTAAGCACCTACTATGTGCCAAAGAAAGCCAAAACATTTCTGTAAAATGAATGAGTTGTATATGATGATATTGAAGATCCTTTCTAGCTCTAAATCAGTGATTTCATGAGCTCAAGTATTTCACTCTTTGATCAAAATTCCCTGTATGTTCTTCCATCTCTCATCTTCCCCCTGCTGTAGTGGGGAAAGTTGCATTTGGAATAAGAAGACTGGTTCTCTTTCTAGCCCTATCACTTGCAATCTCTATGATTTTTTTTGCCAGTTACCTCACCTTTGTCTCAATTTCCTTATCTGTAAAATAAATAGGTTGGCCTGGTTGGCATCTAATATCCCTTCCAGGTGTAAATCTATGAGTCAATTATTTATCTTTTTCCTATAACCTATAATCCATTCCTTCACTGCTAAACCTATTCTTCACCACTATCACAATTTTCAGGACCTGCTCTACCTGTTTTCCTAGGCTATCACCCCTACTATGACTTTACTTTCCTCCCTAGTTCATCTTGGCACAATTCACACTCTAAAGTCCATCTTTTCCCTACTACCTATCCCCTTCCCATCCTCACTCCTCCTAGATCACCACTTTCATCCCTCTCCATAATCTCCATCACTTACTTCAGTTCTTATGAAAAGAACTAATGTTTGGGTCCACTACATATTCATTTTATGGCTTTTTATCTTAACTCTCAGTGCTTCAGGACAACCCTTTAATCCTACTGAGTGCACCCTTGCCAAATCAAACTTTCTACTTTCCTTTGAAGTCCTTGATTCTATTTCTAGGAGTAGATTCTGATATTCTATTCTCTCAAAAGACAAGCTCATTCCTACTTTCCTGAGAAAATCATCACAATTCCCTTCTAAGGCTTGCTTCTATTTCTTCTTCTGTGTATCTATTGATACATTTTGGCTCCCCCATTACAATGGAAGCCCCTTGAGAACAAGGTTGGTTTTTTAACTTTTGTTTTGTTTTTCCAGAATGTAATGCAATACCTTAAACATTTTTAGGTATTTATTTTCACAGTGCTTGTTGATTTATTGATCTTTCAGGAGCTCCTTCATCTCCCTTTTCTATACTTTATATCCCCTCTCCATCATCAAGCATTCTTGGCTTCTTTAGTTTCTTTAGGGAGATTAAAAATTATAGTTTTCTGTTTTGGTTATCTTAATGCTGAGCACAGTGTTTCTCAAACTGGAATCAAATGAGATAACATATGTAAATGCTTTGCAAACCATAAAGTAATATATAAATACTAGCTACTATTATGACAACACATTAATATTCATATTCACTTACATACCACACTTTGTTCATCCATTGCCCATTTTGTCTTTGTTTTTTGCTAATGAAAATAATGCAGCACTATGAGGTAGGTGCTATTATTGTTCCAATTTTACAGATGAAGAAAGTGAGGCAAACAGAAATTAAGTAACCCAGCAAGGGTCATACAGCTTGTAATCATCTGTGGCAGATTGGAAATTAAATCTTCCTGATTCCAAGTACAATACTTGACCACCCAGCCATCTTCTCAAGAACAATGAATACAAGGAATTCAGAAAAATAAAGCAAAATTCATATGAAGTGATGGAGAGAAAACAAAAGCAAGATAATAATGACTATAATAATGATTATAAAAATACAAAAAATCATCATAAAACATATGAACAAGTATATGTAAAAATGAAACACTTTCTTCGTTTCAGTACAGAGATAGGGACTATAGAAATGGAGGTTGGGATACATTGTCATATTCAGTAATTTTAATTACTGGATATGCATAAATTTTTTTTGATGTTTTGGCAGAATTCAATGGGAACAGGACAGTTTAAGGTTAAAAAGCACTTAAGATTTGGTGTCAAATCAGTCAATCTTGACTCAACCACAAAACCTCTTGGTGTCTCATGCACTGTTGATACAGCTATGAATTGTTCCTGCCAGTACAATATAAAAACAAAAGGTAACAATAAAACTATAATTAAAATATTGTTTGTATTGTTGAATTGTCAGAAGATGGTAGGAAGGTGTATGATAAGATCGGTAGCAATAGAAATTCCTCTAGAAGGGTAACCAGAACTTTCTCCTCCATAGTCAGCCAATAGTTGAAAGGATATGTAGGAATTCTCTACTTCTAGACCTTTCTTATTTTACCCAAACAGTAATATAACATAATTAATATCCAGAAAAAGCTAGAAAGAGTCTGCCATAGTATTCTGCCATTAATTTTTCTTATGATTTAAACCCAACTCAAACTTACTCTTTATTACTGCCATCCTCTGTAAAATCTTTTACTCAAATGTGAAAGGGTTTAGAAGAGAATAAGGAGGTATCTTTCTGGAAAACTTATTCATTCCTAGAAAAATCTGCCAATTATTTCTGTGGTCCTCAAAATGAATTATAATCCCAGGTAATCAGAGGTGAACTATGGAGGAACCATCCAGAGGGAGCTTTCAAAGAATTTTTATAGACCCAGATATCTTGCAGGACCTGCTGCACACAAGAAAACAATGGTCAGAGGTGGATATCACCCTTTCTCCAGTTTACAATTAGGATAGAAGTATTTAAAGATCCCCAGCCTAGGAGTAAGAGTGACATTTAAAAGAGTACTATGCTAATAAAAGGATAACTGGTTTGAAGGTATCTTCTAAGTTTCTTCTAACTGTATTCTGTGCCTATATGACCTTAAAGGTCCAATTCAGTTCTGAAATTCTGTGATAAATAGGTGGCACTATTGTACCTTGTAATGGTTTAAAACCTTGTCCCATTTGTTGCTGAATGACATCACAGCAAACTCAGGCAGCAGAAATAGTTATTATGTGCCTTGTCATTGTGAAATATTTGATAATATTCACTAATCTTGGCCTCAATTTCTCTAACTGTAAAATGAGAAATATGGACTCTAAGGTCCCTTTCAAATCTAAATCCTAGCATTCCATGTTTTTAAACCCAATGAAGCCTGGATGATCAAAAAATAAGATGTCTAAACTAAATAGGATTATTGTGTCTTAATATAATAATGGAACTCAATCAACACATATTTATTGGTCATTCACTATGTTCAAGGCACAAATTTAGGTGCCTTGGGAAGTCCCAAATCACTCTACCTACTGTCCAAGAACCATCAATCTAATTGAAGTTCTGACAATAATGGTGTAACTATACAAACAATGAGCTGCAAGAAATGGACCCAGTGAGTTGTATGGATCCTCAGTGCCTCAGAATTGACACCCCACCAATTTGAACCAATTTTTAACCTGGTAAGAGAGGTGTGTGTGTGTGTGTGTGTGTGTGTGTGTGTGTGTGTGTGTGTGTGTGTGTTTGTGTGTGTGTGTGTGTGTGTGTGTGTGTGTGTGTGTGTGTGTAGAGAGAGAGAGTATGGAGGAAGAGACTTGTCTTTAATACTGGGCAAATCCCTAAGACACGAGGCATCACATAAAGGAAATCATATTAGATTTGGAATAATAAGATTTTGGTTGAATTCTGATTCTGGCATTTGACAGCAATGTGAAGTTGGATAATCTCACTCCAAGATTTGATTTCCCTCATCAGTAAAATTAAAATATTTACACTACCTCCTTCATATGGGAAAAAAAACCCTTTGCAAACTGTAGAGAACCATGGATAGGAGAGTACAAGATGAGTTTTATAGTTTATAAAGCTAACAGTCAATCAATAAGCATTTATTACGCACACATTTTACAAACACCAACAGTTCAAAGTTATTATTTCCATTGGGCATTTTCTGAGGGATAGTCAACCCTTACTGCACTACTCTTTTAATCACCTCATCCAGAGGAGTACCAAAAATTCAGGATCCTGCTCCCTCTGTTACTAGTGTGACCTCTCTGAGGTTCAGTTTTCTCATCTGTAAAATGAAGGTATTGAACTAGATGACATTCAAATTCCCCTTCCACATCTATATGGTAGGCTTTCATGCCCACATACTACCAAAGAAATTTCTTTAAGATTAGTGTAACAAGCTTGAGCCTGAAGAAAAAAATTTGATTAGCTCTGCATTGTCTTTTTTTGTTTCTATCTAAGAATGAAGCATCCTCACCACACCAGAAAGAAAGAATTTTTAGAAGATTAAATCTATTGAGATCATTCTCTGAACATGTAAAACTGAAAGCACATGAAATCTAGATATTTTCTATGGTTGGTCTGATTAACCAACTGGCTAGATTTTCAGGGGATCAGTTACCTCAAGTCACTGTCAAATTCACCACTATCACCAGTACCACCAGTAGCATCACCACACAAAGCCTTTGTTGATGACTCTGGGTCTTCTTGAAACTTGCCCCTACCCATAGAATCTTGATCTAGAATCCTGACAATTTTATCAAAAGAATAATTCATATAGATGGTCACCTACCTGCTTGGAGGATAAACTCAATTCTTTAAACTTTGAGTTTCTCTTTCTCAATCCTCAGGACACATACCCCACCAGTTTTCTTCTAGCTTCTTGTTCTTCTTGGGGAGAGATTCGGATGATATATATTATGTGTAATAAGATTTATAAAGAATAACAATCCACATAAAAGTTACACCCTTTTGTCAAGCATTCATATCACCTGACCATGTTTCTGAGCCAGCTTCCTTGAAGAATCAGGATGATGTCATCTGCAAAAGAAATAGGGAGAGCAAAGACTTCCTCAATTTTGGTTATACTTTGTCTGTCTGCTCTTTTATACAAATTTGTAAATTGTATTTTAAGCAATACATTGTACAATATTTTTGTAAATCTTTTTAATATCTGACAGGAGTAGACAATTGAATTCTTCTATCTGCTTCTACATTCAAACATTGTGATATACTTTTTTGGTTTATATATTTGGAGAAAATCATGTCTTGCCTATATATATATACATATATGTATATGTATATATATAGTTATAGTTATAGTTATAAAAAGGAGAAGTACTTTAAAAGACAAGTAACATACTACTATGAAAAGAATTTTGACCTTATAGACCTCCTACAAGGGTCTCAGGAATCATTCCATATTCTGAAAACCACTGGACTAGATGATTTCTGAGGTCTCTTTAGCACCAACATTCTATCATTTCTAAGACCCCTATCTCCTAGGGGTTTTCAATTGTACAAAATATATTATAGAATTATGGACACCTTATGTCCCTAATCCTAATGATCATTATAGGATTTAGAGTTAGAAGTAGCTGTAGAATAAATTAGAAGAATCTAGTCTCCCTCATTTTGCAGAAGAAGAAACTGACGCTCAGAGACAAAAATTGACTCAGCCAAGATCACTTACTAGTGACAGTCAACATTTAAATGCCTATACAGTGCTGGCCTTCATTCTCCCTACTCCCTATCCTCCATCTCCATATTTTTCAATCGTGTGTGTGTGTGTGTGTGTGTGTGTGTGTGTGTGTGTGTGTTTGTGTGTGTGTGTATGTATATCTCCTTTGTATATTTGTATATTCACTCTTTTATACTATTTAGTTACTACTTTGTGTCACTCAGTGGGTGGCATATAAGTTCAATAAAAATATCTGAGGTGACAGTCAAAATAAAAGACTGCCTTTGCCTACTAAGCCTCAGGTTCTTTGTATATCCTGTACGACTCAACTATTCCCCTGGAAAAAAGAAAATCTATCCTGTTATCCCATTTAAGATGCTACTGGGTGAAGGCACTGGAGGAACGTGGAATGTCATTTTCTATGTGTGAATAGACATAAAGACTAACTCAATGAATGACTTGAATTCTCTAGTTCTTGAGTGTGCATCACTTTTGTGGTTTCTTATTTCAGGCACCAAGCTAGATACATGCCATACTAAGTTTTCTAAAGGTGATTATCTCCTCATCATCTAGTATGTAATCTATGAATATATATCTGTGTTTTTTAGTTAACCAAAGTAGAACCTAAGTATAATAAGTAGCTAAGTTTAAGAATCAGAAAAGTGATTCCCAAGATCACCAAACGAATGACAGAGACAGGATTTGAATATTAAAGGAAAATTCCAGTAATCCCAGATCAAGGAGAAAATGTTGCAAGCAGTCACCAAAAAACAAAACAAAACAATTTAGGTAGTGTGAAACCACAGTCAGGATCACACAAGATTTAATAGCTTTTACATAAAAGGAATGGAAAGTTTGGAATATGATATGCTGAAAGGCAAAGGATTACAAGAAAGAATAATCACTCACAAAACTAAGTATTCAGTAAATACTGCAGGGGAAAAAATGAATAATTAAATAGAGGACTTCCAGGCATTCCTGATGAAAAGACCAGAAATTGAGAAAAATTGATAAATACAAGACACAATAGAAACATTAAAAATAAACATGAAAGAAAAATCATAAAGTATTCAATAAACTATTCATATTCCTATATGAGAAGTTAATACATGTAACTCCCAAGAATTTAAGCATTATTAGTTTAGTTAAAAGGAAGCTACATGAAAAGAGAGCATGTGTGTAGGTTAATTCTGTTGGTGATCTCAAAAATATTTACTGAGAAATGGGGAAAAGGAGAGGTAGAATGGGAGAACTGTTCTCTCATTAAAAAAGACATAAAAGTAAAAGATTTTATAATGGAGGGGAAAATTGAGTACATGGTGATGATGATGAAGTGGTAGGCAATGACTGAACCTCAATCTCATTAAAATTGATTGAAAAAGAGAAGACTATATTCTCTTTCTACTCATAAGGGTATAGAAATCTATCTTACTCAAAAGGGCAATAACATGGGAAAGAAAGAGAAAGAAGAATGATAAGGAAGACCAGTTTGAGGGAGGCAGCAATCAGAAGCAAAACAGATGTTTGAAGAGAGTCAGGATAAGATGAGAGAGATCGAGAGAGAGAGAGAGAGAGAGAGAGAGAGAGAAGGATAAACAGAAGACAATAGAATAGGGGTAGCTAGGTGGCACAGTGGACAGAGCACTGGCCCTGGAATCAGGAAGACATGAGTGCAAATATGTCCTCCAACACTTAATAATTACCTGGCTGTGTGGCCTTGGGCAAGTCACTTAACCCCACTGTCTTACCAAAAAAAAAACCCCCAAAAACAAATGGAAGCAAATAGGATGAAATAAAATGCACAGTTAATAATCATAACAGTGAATGGGATGAATTCACCCATAATATGGAAGTGGATAGCAAAATGGATTAGAAACCAGAATCCAACAATATGGCATTTACAAGAGATTTACTTGAAATGGAAAGACACACAAAGTTAAAAAAAAGTTAATGGAGCAGATTCCATGTTTGCTTCAGCTGAAGTAAAAAGGCACTATCCCCCACACCTCAGGACTAGAGGTGAATATAATAAAAACCTGCTAAAATATATATTTTAAAAAATAAGTTCACAAATGAGAACCCAAGCATAGACAAGTTACTTAAAATGTTGAAATAAAAAATCCTCTCCAAATCCAAAGTGTACTGTCAAATGGCTGCCTGCTCAAAAAGAATTCATGGAAGAAATCAAAACATTACTTTAAAAATAAAATAAGAGATATTGAAGAAAAATAAAAGAATAAAGAGAATAAAAAGATTATAAAAATAAAGTAAATCAACTGTAAAGGAAGATCCAGAACCTTTTTTCTTTATTTTTTTTGCAAGGCAATGGGATTAAGTGGCTTGCCCAAGGCCGCAAAGCTAGGTAATTATTAAATGACTGAGGCCAAATTTGAACTCAGGTACTCTTGACTCCAGGGCCGGTGCTCTATCTACTGTGCCACCTAGCTGCCCCCTGAGATTCAGAATCTTAAAAAAGAAAATGACTTTCTGAAAATTAGAACTGGTCAAGGGGAAGCCAATGAAATTATAAGAGACCAAGAAATAATAAAACAAAATATAAAGAATGGAAAAAATTGAAGAGAATATGAAGCAACTGATCTGGAAACAGATCAAGAAGAAGAAACATAAAAATAATTGGAATACTTGAAAGCTATGATAAAAAAAAAGAATCTTGATGCAATAATACAAGAAATAATTAAGAAATTTGTCCTGAAGTATGAGTACAAGAGGGGAGAGTAAAAACAGAAAAAATTCACTCATTACCACTTCATTCCTAGGAGGAAAACTTACAGGAATATCAGAGCTAAATTCACTGCATATTGAAGATCAAAAGAACTGGGGTTGCAGGCAAAAATATCATACCCATCAAAGTTAAGCATTATCCCAAATGGGAAAAAATTGGAATTTCAATGAATTACCAGTCTTGCAGGATTTTGTTGCAAAAAGACATGAATTTAATAGAAAATTTGGCAATCAATATAAGGTAAACATCAAAGGTTAATTACAAGAGATTCAATAAGAATAAATTGTTTACTCTCTATACATGGAAATGCAAACCATATGTCCAAAGTCATTATTAGTAATTAGGTAGTTTGAAGGAAAAACTGAAATAGTAGAATGAGATTCCTTAAAGTAAAATGTTGTAGGAAAAGGGGGGGAAAGAATTATCATCTTATACAAATGAGATGTGAGTGGAAGAAGTGATATATAGAAATTAGATGAGGAAGGAGAGCTGGTAGGAGAAACCTATTCTCACCAAGAATCAGTAAAAGAGGGAACAATATATACATATATGTGGGCATAAAAGCCTTTTAAATTGAAAAAGAAATGAGTAGAAGAAAGGGAGAGTAATACCTATTAGGGTGAAGGAATAGGATAGGAAGATATATAAAAGGATGTATAGCTCAATAGAGAAGGGTATAGAAGAGTGTAAGGGAAGAATTATTGAAAAGTAGAAAGTCAAGAAATAGGAGGGCAAGGTTATGAGTAAAGTAGAGAAGTGAGAGGGGTTGTTGCTTTCAGTTAATGTTAAAAGTAAGAGATGCACACCAATCACATATATAGATATTTATAAATATCTATGTGTTTGTATGCAGGTGTGTACATATATAAATATACATACATACTGAATAATATATATATATATATATATACACTGAAATGTCGATATGGGTATATGAGTATGTATAAGTATATGTATTTTTTGTATTTTGTGTGTGTGTGTATGTGTAGTATGTAGTCATCCTGCATAAGGGTGAGGAAAACAGTGACTAGCAGAGTACAGAAGAAAACCTACAAGGAAGCAAAGAAGAAATGGACAATATTAAATACAATATGTATTATCTATATACAGATTTTATAGAAATGGAAATTTATCACTTTATTTTATGAATTCTCTCTTATGTTTTGGGCACACATGACAATATATTTTGTTTTCAATTTTGTATCTAAGTTTAAAAATTTTTTAAATACATCAATTTAAAAAAAAGTGCTATCCATCTCCAGAGAGAACAGGTGAAACTTGGGTGCTAATTGAAGCAAAATTTTCTCACTTTCTTTATTTTCTTGCTTTTTTTGTGACATTGCTAATATGGAAATATGTTTCACATGACTCCACATGTATAATTGATATTATATTGCTTGTCTTCTCAGTGAGTGTAGGAGATAGTGACAATTTGGAACTCAAAATTTTTTTTAAAAAAGAATGCCAAAAATAAATAAATACTGATTTTTAAAAAATAATTATTATTGGGAGAGGATTCTAGGAAAATAGTGAAGTAGGTGAAAGTTTTCAGCTCTACAAATTCCCTCCATAAAAATAGACAGAACATCTATCCAGTGGGAACAAAGATCAACAGAAATAAACAGAAGTCAGAGTAAAGTAGTTGTCCTAAGACATCTTGAGAAGACTCCAAGAAAGCTCCAACCTCCAGCAAAAGTGGAGGTTCAGCTGACTGAAGAGCAAACACCTCCAGGCCAGCTCCATAGAGTCAACAAAAAATCAATCCCTGGGGATGAGAGGCAGTCTGTCTCAGTCTTAGAAATTTTCACAGACAGTTTAATGACTGAGTAGGAGAAGATGCCTAGGCTTTGTTAACCAGATCCTCCCAGACTGCAGATAAGGGGAGAAGGAGCTACCATATGCCTGTGGAGTTCAGGAACAGAGGAGTTGGGTGGGAAACTACTGACTGTGGGCACCTGCAGGAGAACAGTCCCTGTTTTCAAATGAACAGTTGCAGTTTGTAGCCACCTGTGGGAATGAAGGGAGCAAGATTGGCTGGACTTCTTATTGTGATTTAGGAGGAAGAGGTGAACCTGAGTTTAAGCCTAGGAGAGACTTCAAAAAATAACAGTAAGAAAAATCTGAGGCTTGGGGTATCACCCCCCATACCTCAGGACTGGAATTTGATTATACTAATACCTGATAAAAATCAAGACAAAAAAATTAAATTAAATTAAATTAAAATGAGTAAGCAAGGGAGAAAGAACTCAATCATAAATAGCTACTATCAAGATTTGAGTTTAGGGGTAGCTAGGTGGTGCAGTGGATAGAGCACCAGCCCTGGAGTCAGGAGGACCTGAGTTCAAATATGAACTCAGACACTTAATAATTACCTAGCTGTGTGGCCTTGGGCAAGTTACTTAACCCCACTGACTAGCAGGAAAAAATTAAAACAAAAACAAAGAAGATTTGGGTTCATATTCAGAAGATAATGAAGTTTAAAAAAACACTTCTGTTTCTTTCTCTCTTATTTTTCCCCCCTTATTTCTAATTCTTCTTTCACAGCATGATTAACCAACATGGAAATGGGTTAAACACAACTGTACATATACAACCTATATCAGATCATTTGCTGCCATGGGGGGAAAAGCTGGGCAACTTTCTAAATAATGTGTAATTTATTATATAGGTTTTTTTAAATGAAAATTTATTATTTTATATTGAATTCTCTCATACTCTGCTGTGTACGTGATAAACTTTTTTCTTTTCTTATTTTGTATGCAAGTTCAAAGTAAAAAAATTTACAAAAAAAAAAAGTGTTGTTATTCTTTTTCAAACACCTCTACCTACTGTTGTACAAAGTCTATCGTACAAATCACTAGGAAAGGAAATAAAAGAAATGTCTACTTGGCTATGTATGTACAAAAGCACAAAGTCAGAAGAAGACAGACTACAGAAATTGTATTCCTTTATTTAGTAATTCCAAAACAATTATTAAACACTAATTTTCCTAGAACAGTGTACTTAGGACTTATGTGAAGTTTATACATGACACAGCCTCCTCCCATAATTCTCAATGTAGAATAGAAATAACAAACACAGAAAAGTATAACTCAAAATTACAGAAGTTTAATTAAGCACAACAAAGTATAAGAACAAAAAATCAAATGTTATAGGAAGTCTAAGGAGTAAGGTTATTGCCAGCTTTGGCCATCTGACAAGTTTCCTGAAGTAGCATATGATGTGGATTTTACAGGATAGGCAGCACAGCAAAGACAGAGAGAGAGAGAAAAAAAACATTCCACACTTAGGGAGCAAACAGTGCATATAAAAAGCAATGAGTAATTCAGTTTTGGCTGTTATCAGGATCATTTAGTAATGAGTCGCCCATTTTAATAGTAAAGAGACTACAGCCCAGCAGATTAAAATTTCCTTTCATTCAATTTGTTGGCCTATAAACTTCTCAGATTCAGCATAATGTAATCAGAAAATTATATTTCCCTTGAAACTTCCTCTCTCCATAACTTCCTAATTTCTACTGAAGACATTATCCTTTTAATTACAAAAATTCAAAACCTTGGACTCTTCCCTCTCTCTCAGCTCAAATAGTCAATCAGTTAAGCTGTCTTAATTCTGTCACCATAATACATTTCATATCTGTCTCCTCTTCACTCATAAAACTACTACCCTACTTCTCACCCAGGCTAATGAAAGTTTTCTAATGAATCTCTTCCCTTCCAGTTCCTCCACTCAATTACCAAATTGGTATTCCTAAAGTATTTAGTTTAGCTCAACTTCTACCTCTCAAAGGATATCTAGTTACTAGTTCCCTTTCCCAGAAAACATTTTATCTTTTTTTCTGTATTTATTTGCTGGCATTCATATTCTCTTCTCTAATAAAATGGTAGCTTATTTACGTCAAGGACTATTTGTGGGCAGTGACCAGAATATAGGAGGTCCTTAGTAAATTTTTATAGAAAGAAAGAAATGCAAATAAAGTCTTTAGCAAAGATTTGAATTGAGTTATGTGACAAAAGGTAAGAATAAACACCATTCCATAGAACATTTGCTGTTCTTAAATTTTAGTGCTCATTTTAAGTATTGTTATGAAGTATCTGGGGTACCCCCAGGATAGTTACCTCAGGCAAAAGGTACTCT
This sequence comes from Macrotis lagotis, assembly GCF_037893015.1. Lineage (NCBI taxonomy): Eukaryota > Metazoa > Chordata > Mammalia > Peramelemorphia > Peramelidae > Macrotis > Macrotis lagotis. Next base: position 207,950,622 of record NC_133664.1, on the reverse strand, counting down.
GTGTGTCTGTATCAACTCATAACAATAACTCTCAAGGTCTGACCTTTCTATTTTTTTCTCTAATCTGCCAGAAAAAAAATTATTCAAAGTAAAGACATTTAAAGGAGTATATAGCCTTTGCAATGGGGGCTGGGGGGAGGAGGGGCAAAGAATTTGGGGGAATAATTCATAAATTCATAAAAATAAAGTTATATCAGCTTACGCCATCTAAAACTTTTTTTAAATAAATAGCATGGCAAGAAAAGTCACTAACAAAAACTCCTCCATATAAATACTTTCACAAATACAATAACTTTCAAATGTACACACCATTAGAGGGTAAAGGTGGCATACATAGAGATCAAGCATGAAGATCAAACACAGAGAGAAGAAATGGAGCCAGATACACACATGAGAGAGTCATAAATCACTTAGTTTACACAAGACCACAGACAGCTTTTAGTAATATCATCACACTGCTCTCCATGAACCTGCTTCCTGTTTAGTGTGGTATCCCAAGGGGTTATGTTGCTCTACTAGAATCTCTTAGTCTTTCTAGTGGTCACATTTCACCTTATTTACATCTAGATACTAGATTTGCCACTTACTAGGTCTATGTCCTTTGATATATCAAAAGAATAAAATAAATTTTAAAAAATCAAATCTCTGAATCTCAATTTCCTACTCCATAAAATAGGGATAATAATGCTTGCATTATCTAATTCATGGGTTTGTAATGAAGAGAATGTTTTGTAAACTGCAATGTTTCCTGGAGTTATCATTATTAAGATTTTATTTACATAAATTTTCCAAATGGGGTAACTTTTATACAGTAGTATAGGCAGCCCCAGGGTAACACTAAGAAGAAATTTCAAGAACTCAAGTCAGAAAAGTTTCATCTTAAATCCCCTAGAGAATAGTAAGAAGTGCAAATTTTTCTACAATATAGTAGACACATCCTCCCAGGGACATTCTAACTCTTTAAAAATTCAATGACCAAATTTGCAACTGTCTGGATTAATTACATTTTTCAATATAATATGTCAAATATGATAATATTATGCAGAGTTAGGCTGGTAAGTGCTTGACAATTGACTTTTAAAAATGTATGCATGATAGCTTTTAGGTTTAGCCTGCATTAGTAGCATTTTCTGCAGCAGTTTCTAAAGACCAGAAAATTAACAAAATAACACATCAAATCTTGATTTTTTGTTGTTGCTGTTCAGACATTTCTGATTTTTCATGACTTCATCTGGGGGGGGGGGGGTTGGCATAGATATTGGAGCAGTTTGTCATTTTCTTCTCTAGTTCATTTTACAGATGAGGAAATTGAGGCAAACAAGGTGAAGTGATTTGCTCATTGTCACAAAACTAATAAGTAAGTGCTTAGGTCAGATTTTGTCAGTCAAGTTTTTCTAATTCTAGTTCTGGCACTCTATCCACCATGCCACCTATTTTTCCCCTTATTTGATGGTTCTTGTTTCCAAGGTAAAACTCTCTAAATGCAAACTAGATCTATTCCTTCTCACTGTCTCTAGTGGATGAGTGTGAGTGAAGAGCCAGAAGGACACAAAATTTACAAACTTGGGGGATTTAGAAGATGTTAGTGCCTCTCTCATCCAGGAAAACTGGAAAGAGGGTAGGGTTTTGGGAAGAAGATAGGAGCATTTTGTGCTTGAAATGTCCAAAGATAGCTAATGAAGCAAGGCTGAAGCTCAAAAGAAAGACTAAGGCTGGGGGCAGCTAGGTGGCGCAGTGAATAGAGCACCGGCCTTGGAGTCAGGAGTACCTGAGTTCAAATCTGATCTCAGACACTTAATAATTACCTAGCTGTGTGGCCTTGGGCAAGCCACTTAACCCTGTTTGCCTTGCAAAAAACTAAAAAAAAAGTCATTGAACTCATTTAATTCATCATAAAATTCATACAGCTCCTCATCACTGTCAAAATTCCCATCCATTAGCTTGTCCTCATCTGTGTTTGATGAGAAATCATTGTATTCATATATTGCCTTGTCCTCAGTTCCATTTATGGTATTTGAAATGCCACATTTCTTCAATGATTTGACAACAATCTCAAAACTTGATATTATCTTAGGATCTTTTCCCTTGGGTACAGAATTCTCCTATAGTTGGTTTCTTCACTCTGCCTGCTGCTGTCAAATTATCCCCAGAAGACTTCATCGGCATGATTTCCATTCACTTTTGCAAACTAATATCACTTTGAACTTGAATTCAGCACTGTGTAAAAAATCTTTTCTGAGCCATTTCAGGGCAGAATGTGGCAAAATGTAACCCAAAACACCATTAACAAATGCAAAGACAAGGGCAAAAAAGTGGGAAATACAAGTAAAAAACTATAACCACTGTATAAGACACCTCTAGTTTTTAGACCCCAAATTTTTTGAAAAAGGATACATCTTATACAGTAGCAAAGAACACTGGACATTCACGACAGGTAGGAGGAAAATCAGGAGACAACAATGCACTGAAAACCTAGAGAAGACAAGGGCTATTGTTCTTACTGTTGTTCCTTTATTTTTGAAGAAGATCAAAAACACCATGGGGGGGAAATTTATTGATTTTGGCATGAATTGGATTTAAGTGAAGCAGAGTTGCACAAAGTTGTTAGCCTCATTCTCTCTTCCAGAGTCATCAAAATATAGTGACAAGAATAAAGACAAATATTAATGGCCCAAGATGTAGTGGATGACTGTGGTATCTTCAATTTCTGACCAAACTGTAAGCCTTCCACAGCACCTTTCATGGTCATTGGAACAAATTGTTTTCATTTGCCCATTCCACCAAAAATTCTTCACATCTCCCTAATTCAACAATGGGTTTGAAGCCTGTAAAGTTACCCTCTTAACAGATCTAAAGAGAAAGTTTTACTAGGATGTGACCAATGCATATGAAAAATGATAAAGAAGAATGAGGAATAAAAAACAGGTCTGAGATTTGACAATTAAGAGATCATTGGTAACTGGAGAGAATAATTTTAGTTGATCAGAAGCTAGTTTGTCCAGGGTTTAAAAGAGAATGAGGAGAGGGTAAGTGAAGACATTGAGTTTGAATGACTTCCTAAAGAAATTTAGTAGAGATGGTTGAATGGAGTTAGCAATTTTTATGGATAGGACAGACATGATGATGTTTGTAGGCAGCAGGGAAGGACATCAGAAGAGTGGAGAATAAGGTATTTTGAAATAGGAGAGAAGAGTGTGTTCACACTGAATCACAAAATATTAAATAGATTAAATCTTAACAGATAGCAAATACTAATGTGAAAACGATTTTAGAAATAGCTGAGTGTAATTATACCATTGACTATTAGATCTAAGATCAAAATCAACATAAATCAGATGATAAGGAATTGCTTTATGTAATTATGATAGTTGCTAACTGATCAAACTGCCAACTGTATAATGGGAAATAGGCAAAAGATTAGAAATTAACTCTGATTATTACTATTCCTTAAGAAAGATTAACAAAGTAAAATGGTCACCAAAACAAGGATGTCACAAAAGTCCAGAAATCCCTTTAGTAGAAAATGTTTTTCTTACCAAGCAGAGGGACATGATAAACAAGGAAAACATTAGCACATTTGTGTAATGCTATGGGTGAGAATGTTGGAAGATTTTGAGCTCTATCATCTTATAAAAACAGTTAATAGCAGGAGAGAAGAAAACAAGTCTGCAGGAAAGTAATGTTAGACCCAACAAAGCTAGTTGTCTCAAAAACTTGTAGATGAAACTTTGTAAATGAAGGAAAAAGGAAAACAACAAATAGAGCCAAAATGATACCCCAAATGGTCTTATTCCTTTAGTGAACTATTCTAATTATTCATGATAATGGAACCACAGTACTAAGACTATCACACCTCAGTACAAGCTACATGAGGAGGTAGAAGTGATTGAGATAGAAACATGAAAGGACCTGGGTAAGCCCAACTCTTCCAAAAGCAACCCAGCAAAGATCTTAAAAAGCACAAGACAGAACAAAGATCAAAAAAGCCCAAATAGAAATCTTCCTGCAGGAACAATCAAGTAAATAAATACTATGTTATAGAAATGCTTGGTTTATTCTATAAAAATTTTTTTAAAGAATTCTAAAAAGAAAAATCGCTATCACCTAAACTGTGATGTACTTGGATAGATTAGAGCATTGTGTTAGTCCATTAGTCCCCATATCTTAGATAGGCATTGCACATGAACTTTGAACTAAGCCCAGAATTGAAAACAGGATTTTTCTGGAATTTGTATAGCATTTTTAACAATCCCAAGCTTCTTCTCCTACCCAAAATTCATCATTTTTTAAAAATATTATTCTATTGTAGCTATGTGGTCATATACACATTATTTCTTAGAATCTGAGCTATAGGTGACCAAAATAACAACTTTGCAGGAATGTGTTAATGGCTGCAACATCTCACAACAATGATTATCTTCCAAGAAGTGTCAGAAAAGAAAGCCTCTCATTAAGTAGATATTTTTTTAATGATTTATTCAAGGAAATTAACAAAACTAGAAGTATGTGTTCTAGAGAAGTTGTGTTGGGTAACCCCCCCCAAAAAAGAGAAAAGTCACATGCCCATGCACCTGAAGGCATATGCTTCACTATCCCTCAACCCACTATACAAGGAAAAAGAGCATCGTTCTGCTAATTTGTCTATCAGTTGCTATCTAAACAGTCTACCTAATTTGTTTTTATTCTTCTTAAAGTCCCTATGCTCCCCCATCCCCCACTTCTCTCCCCCTTCTCTCTCCCTTCCCCCTCCCCCTCCAAACTAGAGTCACACACATGCACCACCGGATAGGGAAGGCATTGTTACTATGGGCTCTCAGTCTCGCTTTTAACTCTTTAAAAGTAGCAATTTTCTTCCCAGGAACCTCCAGCAATAATACTACCAATAATATGATCCCCAGGTACATTTTTTGCCATTAAGGAATTTCTTCTTTATTAAAATTTACCTTAATCAAAATGTTCTTCAAATACTTCTCTGTTAGAAACTTCTGAGAAGGCTATGTCTAAAACAGACCTACCTTCCCAACTTGTCTAATTACTCCAGTTGGAGTCAGAATGACCAAGGCCTAGTCTATATGCTTAGCTTCTGGGCACCCTTGGATCCCTCCTATATCTTGGAGTGGTGGAGAAAGGGTCATTCTGGATAACCTCCAACAACACTTGATAGTTATTCTTTTATTTATTTTTTTTAGGTTTTTTTTTTTTTTTTTTGCAAGGCAATGGGGTTAAGTGGCTTGCCCAAGGCCACACAGCTAGGTAATTATTAAGTGTTTGAGGCCGGATTTGAACTCAGGTACTCCTGACTCCAGGGCCGGTGCTTTATCCACTGCGCCACCTAGCCCCCTCCCCCCATAGCTATTCTTTTAACAAATAACCCAAAAGTGTTATGTTTGTTCTGCCTGGGCAGGTGGGGGTGAAAAGCGATGATTCCAACATTTTTCATAGTATTCTGTTTTTAAATAATAACCTCCTATAGAATTAGATCTGAGAGTCTCTTTGGTTATTTTTTGCAGCTTTAAAATGTCTAATGGAAATGATTCAGATTACAGGATATCCTGGGTATTGGTTAGACCTGCCAATAATCTCTGGAATGAAAATTCTGGAAAAATATATCTCAAAACACAAGGACACCTTGTCCAGAACTTAGTCTTTCGAAAAGCAGAGTTATTTCTCAGTCTTGTAGACACATTTTTAAAAAGGATTTTTCTATCTCACTTCTTCCCCTTTTCATCTCAAAGTTTTTTTATTTACTTCTTTTAAACATGAGAATATATATGAACACATAGACATATGTAGAGATATGTCTACATATTTATATACACACATTTTATCGTGCATGAAAGCTTGTTATACATATTTCTCCTTTATAAAAAGATGACATATATGTGTGTATGTGTGTATATATATATTAATAGCATAAAAATAGTTAAAATAATGATTCATCAGGCAAGAAGCATCCCTTGGACCTGGAAGGTTTTGATGAGTCATTATATGGCATGGCAAAGACCACCAATCAACAACCAAAGAAATTTCCAAATCAAATAGAACTCTGATTTTTTTTAAGCCAAATTTTGGATTTTTTGACATGAATAATCACCACTTAAGGGAAAGTTGTAAAAGTGGATTATAAAATATGAAAAGCTGTATCATTTTGTGCTCAGGATGGGGGGGATTTTTTTGTATGTGTAAATTATGTGTGTTGGGGAGAGAGAAGTTGTGTTATTTTGTTTTTTAATGTCCTGTTAGCAAAATTGGGTCTCCAAGTCAAATACAAAACAAATAAGCAAATACAAATACCAATCTATGTGAAAAATCTGAAGACCTTATAAAGTTAAATTATATAGAAATGGATTCTCCCACCTGAATTCTCCCTCTAGTTAGGGGTGGAATATACTATGTGACCTTGAGCAAACCAAATAACTTTTTTCCTCTATGAAGTGGGGATACAGTTACTTGAACTATCTCTCTTACAATGGTTTCTATGGGGGGAAATTGTACACCTTAGAAAACTATAAAAATGAGTATTGACAATATTACTGCTCTCTGTGAGGGGTGGAGAGAACCTGTAACAATAGTTTATGAATGTCGTTTTCCTTCTTTTTGTTTAGTTACTTTCTTGAATCATTTAAATAAACATTTCTTTAACCTGTTATTTGTGTTGAGAACTATTACAGTCACTTCATTGGTTTTTAAAGTTTAGATAAAGACCTTTATATGAAACCTAGAGTATTAAAGGAGTTTCAGATATATATGCAGATAATTATAATAAACAATAACATAAGAGGAGAAAAAAAATATATATATATATGAAATTAGCTAGATAACAGGGAAAGTCTCCTGAAATTGGGTTTGAAAGGATGTGGAGGAATTCAGATGAAGAGGAAAAAAGAAAGCTCTCCATATACTTCTGAAGTTTTATCTGTCTCTTCAGAACTGAGTCATGTTTAACAATTCGGCTCATGCCCAGTATTCTTTGTGAGACATTTACCTTCTTTCAGCCAAATCTCCCTCCTTCAGGCATCATTTGCTGCTCCTAATACTTAGTACCTGCTCCCTTAAATTGTGTTTTCTTTTCATATGTATGCCTTATCTCTTCCATTAAAAAAAAAACAAACTTTAAACTCTTCCAAGATAGGGATTGTATCTTCTCTTCCCCAGTCTCTGTAACCTCCAAAGTATTTAAACACAAGGGCTCAATAAATATTTATTAATTGACAAATAAACTATCTTTAACCTCTGAAAGCTTATCTAAGAGGGAGATACTGACATATAATTAGAAAATACATAAACTGTTTCCAGCTCCCCAGAAGGAAAAAGATAACAAGTTATATAGTATGTAAGATAAGAATGAGTATCTTGTGGGACAAGCACAAAGGAAAGATCCCAGTTTAATATTTGGATTAGATGGGACTAGGGAAAGTAGTTGTATATGTTCTCCTGAGTTCATTTCTACAATAGAAGTGCTCTATCCTGCCTTAGCAATTAAACCAAGACTTTATCCACTTATCCCTCTGAAGACTGAAAATCCTCAAGGTCATTGATGTGAAATCTCAAAAGTAAATAAAATGAAAAATAAACCAATGGCCTAGGTAATGGGAGATTGACTTCCTGTTAGAAGAAATAATTGTTCCTTTGTTCTTGATATCCTGGCTCTTTCCCAAATACTGCTCCAAAGAGATCACAAAGGTTGAGGATAAGGAGGGAGGGGGAAGTGAATGAAACTGGATAACAAGAAATATGCACACTTTAGGAGACTAAGGCTACATAAAGAATAGAGCCCCAAATAGTTCCAATGTGGGTTTTAAAACTAGTTCTCATCTTTCTGCTCAGTGGAAGGCTATAAAAGCAGAGATATGAAGTCAACAGTCTTAGAGAGTTAATTCTCTGTATGAGTTCTTATGGAAGTCACCAACGTCCCTCCCTTCTACCAACTCACTGTCCTATGGTCCTGTTCATTTTCAAAAGGGAAAGAGGACACCTCAGATATATAATTTTGAGTAAAATCAAGAAAAAAGAATATAAAAATTATGGCACACAATTGAAACAACTAAACTTAAAAATAAGTCATCTACAATGAGAAATGGGGAAAGGATGTTGGAAATGATATCAACAATAATCATAATTTTTTTAAACAAAACCACTGTGGTTACAACATGAAGAGCAAATGTTCAGAAATCATTTGAATAAGCATTCTTTTTACTTACTAAATGAAGATGCTGGCCAATGGTATCACCAATTTGGAATATGAACTCATTTACAAAATTTTACAAAGAATAATAATGAATAATTATGAGAATTATCATATCATAAAACAAAGAGAAGCATTGAGAGGTAAAACTAGCTTAAAGAAAACTTACAGAGAACAAGATTGCCATTGGGAGAGTCTACTTAAGTGAAAGTCTACTTAAAGGAGGAGTAGGCCTAGAAATATTTAAGGACAAAAATAGGAGGACCACAAATAGAAGATAAACTGTTTTCACTATGAAGAACAATGAAGTTGTTATAATCATATCCTAACACCACAGTCCTATAAATCTAGAAAAAGTTATATCAAATTTCTCTAATAAAAGTCTGATATATATACATGAACTAATCCATATATAAAAAAAGAATGACAGTCATTCTCCAATAGATAATAAAAGGAGGTGTTTTTTGGAGATTTTGGGGGGTGTTTTTTGAAAGGCAATGGGGTTATTGTTCAAGGTCATATAGCTATTAAATGTCTGAGGCTGCATTTGAACTCAGGTTCTCCTGACTCCAGGGCCATTGCTCTATCCACTGTGCTACCTAGCTGCCCCAATAGTTATATTTTTTCAAAAATATTCCAGGGGCGACTAGGTGGCACAATGAATAGAACACCGGCCCTGGAATCAGAAGGACCTGAGTTCAAATCCAGCCTCAGACACTTAATAATGACCTAGCTGTGTGGCCTTCAGCAAGCCATTTAACCCCCATTGCCTTATAAAAACCTAAAAAAAATACTCCAAAATCACTAATAATTAAAGAAATTCAAGTTAAAATAATTTTAAATTTCAACCTTACACCTGACTGATAAAGATAACAAAACCAGAAAATGCCCATTTTTTGGAGGGGCTATAGGAACACATGCACATTAATGTTGCTAAAGGTATCTCTTTAAATTGTTCTAGTCATTCTGTAATGAGATTTTAGATCATGCCTCTAAAGTCAGTCACATGTACTTTGATCTAGTGATACCCACTACCAGGAGATGAAAGAGAAAAGAAAAAAGACATACATATATAAAACTATTAATATTAGTATTTTTTTTCTTTAGCATGCAAAATAGTTTCCATCAGTTGGAGAAAACTTAAGCAAACTATATCATAGCTATTCCAGGTGAACAGCAAGAGTGCTCCAATTATACTCTCAGGATGACAAAAGAAAGCAGGGAAGACCTACTCCTCATTTAAGTAGACTTTCCCAAAAGCAAACTTATGAGAGCCATGGGCAAGAATCACACCCTGGGGGTAGCTAGGTGGCACAGTGGATAAAGCACAGGATCTGAGTTCAAATTCAATCTCAGACATGTAATAATTTCCTAGCTGTGTGACCTTGGGCAAGTCACTTAACCCCACTATTCTACTAAAAAAAAAAGAAAAGAGTCACACCCTGGAAACTCTCTCTGACTCTATACTACTTCTCACATTGGAAGTGCATTGGTTCTTGAGTATTCACCTTCTAATAGACTGGTTCTTCTCAGAATCCATGATTTATTAAGAACTCCCAAGCCAAAGATATTTTCATCTCTTTCTAGGCTGGACTGCTGAGGCATCTCCACTTGATTTTTACTCTCAGGTTTGGGGACTAGAAATCAAGTTCTCTATCATTACATCATCTCCCTTTCCCTTTAGGACCTTGGATGAATTTCTTCCCCCATTAAAATAAAAGTCCTGTCTTCTGTCTTTTTTTTTTAATTTGCATTCTCTGTGTTTAGTACAGTACTAGCAGATAGTTAAATGCTTGATAAATGAGTGTTGCCTGACTGATAGGATAAACAGGTTTGGATGAGTAATCTGTGTAATGCTGGAGGAAACTACAATATCAATATGATCACAAACCCATTTGAAAACTGGGTATGCAAGTTTTAATTTCTATGATCCATCTTTAGGTGCCTCTCATTCAGGCCTATATGTCAGAGAGTATAGGCCAGAGGCCAAGAAAGAGCCTCCCTATCAATCTAGCAAAATATCTTGCCCACAGTAAGCACTAGATAAATATTTGATGAATGTTGATTAAATGAATGAATATGAATTCAGAAGCCTAGTAAGATAAAATTGACAAGGGGAAAGTCTAGTATAGATAAATTAGCTGACATTTTGCAAAAGTAGAAATCTCAAGATATAAAGACATAAAAAAGAATGCTCTGGGCCATGAGCAATTTCCAGACAACCTTTATCCTAGTGAAGCACTGAGACAATTTCATAACTCTTCATTTGGTCTCTGAGGCAAGAAATTCATGCAAAGGGACAAATTTTCAAGTTTCTAGTACAGAAATAATTTCCAATCATCCTGCCTGGAGAGATCAGGACTTGGATGAAGTGTCAACACATGGAAGAGGTAGCAACTCTGGTGAAGGACTTGACTCAGAAACATAAGGAAAGAGTAACTGACTTCTGAAACCCTTGATCTTCTCCAACATGGAACCAGTAAAAATTCTTCCATGTTCTTGTTAATCAAGTCCCAACAGTAGAAGGAGATGATGTGATGGTAGAGAACTTGATTTCTAGTCCCCAAAATTGAGGGTGAAAATCAAGTGGGACCAAGGGAAAGTACTGTGGGTACAAGAGAAATACCAAATAATAATCTACCCAAAGTGGAAGCCAACCCCTTGAGTCCATGGAGTCAGTTACTAAATGGAACTAAATGGAATCACCTGGGGCAAATCATGAAAAATGGAAGTTGGCTGAACTTCAGAAATGTGCTGGAAGATTTGAGAGACTGGAACAAGAGGGAAAGAGATTCAAAGTTTATCTCATTTGCTGCCCCAGGTAGTATTCTCTTCTCTCTCAAATTATCTTACATTATATACTATCTTTGCATGTGTCATATTGTACCAGTAAAATATAAATTCCCTTAAGGAAGTTTTGAGGGTTTTTTGAGTTTTTAATCATTGTTTTCCCAACCTCTAGGATGATTTTTTTATACATAGTAAGTTTTAATATACTTTTGTTGAATTGAATTGAGGACTAGAAACAACAATGGAATTACTAATAAATGTTCAAGGTAAAACTTTAACCCAGATCTGTTTCAATAAGTCTAGTACTCCTTACACTTTGACTATCTCTTTTGCCTTTTTTTGTAATCCCAACATTGTGCTTGATATGTAGTAGATGCTTAATAAATGCCTATTGATTGATTGACTGATTGATACTAAATAATCACATGAACTTGAACACATCACTGAAGTTCTCTGGTCTTTAGTGTCCTCATCTGCAAAAGGAGAAAATGATATTTGAAATTATTTGCCTCTTGTAGAAGGTCAGAAAAGCACTTAGTAAACTTTAAAACCCTGCAGAAATGTGAGTTGTTCTCGTCTCCAGGACTCCTTCTGGCTCTGATTATTCTAGGAATCTACAAAACATTATTGATATTCCTTATCAGTGTAGTGTAATACTTCAGTGTCTCTCAAAAAATGTCCTCAAGATGTCACAATGTCCTGTGTTTCTTCACTTCCCTTTGCCAATTTCTACCCATGATGGGGGAAGTAGTAGCATTAATGTGGCAGATACAAGGGGAAAGATGGCAACTGTGGGTGTATGTGTGCATACAGACAGATGTGTTTGTGTTTTGTGCGAGGAAGGTGACATGGACCCATAGATGGTTGGTTTGGTCAAAGTAACATGGAGTCACTTCTGCTGGATTTCCATGAATCAGTTTGAATAAAGTGAGGAAACAACTGTCCTTGTGCCCTTTTCTTTGACCCTCTTTGCCCCTGAGAAAAATACTAAGAAGCAGCCTAAATAAAAAGGGCCAGAAGAGAAAAGGAGAAGAAAAGGGATAAGGATGAGCAAATCCCGAATGAACTATCCTCAGGATTTCTATGTGATCTTTAGATTCCAGTTGTCCTCTGGGTTTTTTGTTTTATGCAAGGCAGGGAGTTGCACAGTGGATAGAGGACTGGATTTGAGAGTTTAGAAAACCTGAATTTAAATCCTGCCTTAGATACTTACTAACTAGGCAACTCAATTGACTTCTCTGGGCCTCAGTTTCCTCATCTATAAAATGAAGCAATTAGACTAGATGACTTATAATGCTCCTAACACTAAATCTGTTTGATCCCTTTGAAAGAGGATTAGATTTGATCTTCTCCAGAGGTTGGAAGTAAGAGCTGCAGAGACAACCTCCAGTTTGACAATTAGGTTTCCTCAAGAGATAGTGGATCTCCCTTCCCTTGAGATTTTTAAGTAAAGGTAAGATGGCTATTTATTGCTATATGGACATAGGAAGAGATTACTGTCAAGATGCTTACAAGGCTAGTTCACCTCTGGAGTGCCTTCCAACTCTGACATTTTTGATTATTCTTGAACAATGGTGGACTGAATTGGCTCTTATCGAGTGACTCATGGCAAAGTCATGAAAAGAAAATGCCACTCCTCCACATTCTAGACAATGAGATTTCAAATGTTATATATGTAAATGTATTATGATAAAGTGGGAAAAAACACAAGACTAGGAATCAGGGTGCTTGGTTTTGAGAATAATTAGCTACAGGATGAAGCAAATCACCTTTTATTCCGGACCTCAGTTTCCTTATGTGTAAAATGAGGGGGATTGGATTAGATACTAATTAAGTATCTTACAGTCATAATATGTGATGATTTTATACTTTGAGGGACAGATATGTGGCAAGTGGATAGAGCACCATGTCTGGAAAATGAAGACTCAGTTTCCTGAGTTCAAATCCAGCTTCAAACACTTACTAGTTGTGTGACCTTGGGAATGTCACTTAACTCTGTTTCAGTTTTGTTATCTGTAAAGGGAGTCAGAGAAGCAAATGTAAAACCTTTCCAGTGTATTTGCCAAGAATACCCCAAATGGGACCACAAAGAGTCAGAAATAATTGAACAAAAATATCATCATGATACTACGGGGAAAATATGATTCTGAAGCATAATATAGACAAAGGTCACCCTATTAGTTCTCCCTCTTGACCAGGTTTCTCCCAACAACCTTCCTAAGTAACAAAGACTTTCAAGCAGAGGTCTACAATTCTACACAGTGGAGAAAAATAAAACAAATTGTCAAGATAACAGGCAGGGTTTCCATGGGGTGGCAGATAGCTGCAGCTCCCTACCATTATCACCCTAAAAAGGCCATTTACCTACAGTGAACATTTTTCCAAAGTAAAAATTAAATCCCTTGGACCAACAAAAGGTATTCCTTTTACAAAGTCTCACTAAAAGCATATTTTCTTTTCCTGAAATCTGAGTTGTTTCAGGAAAAAAAAACACAAAACTGTAGGATTATCCCACGGATGCTGGGAAAATACCCTATTGTCTTCTGGGAGGTATTTTTATGGGCATCATTACAGGTTAATATATTTGAAGTCCCATTCTTTCTAAAGGACTGAACTGGTTCTACTTTTACCATCATTTTAGAGATCCAAGATCTGCCCCACCCACCCACCCAACCCTCACCTTTCTCACATAGCTGAAAAAAAATCATAAGGCCAGACCACAGCACATACACATACTGGGGGCCTCTAGAGGAAGTGGAAAGCCAGTAACTATTGGTTTCCTCTCCTACACTGTTTTAGGAAACAACTGTGATGGTTTTCTTGCATCCTTTCTTTTTTCTTTTTCTCTATCTCTATTGTTTTAGTCATCCTGCCTGCAAATAGCATCAGTAATAGTTCAAACTCAATAAGTATTTATTAAGCTTCTATTATGTATAAGACCAAATAATTTAAAAAAAAGGTAAACACACAAACACTCAAAAATAGCTCCAAGATTTTGCATTGATGGCCTTCAAGGGGAAAAAACCTCTGCCCTGGGGCGTAGGGCATATGGCTGCATCTTAACTAAATTTCCCCAATGACCAGGACATTATAAAAAGCGCATAATCGGTGTATGTTTCATTTCCCTAACCTTTCATTGAGATAATACCAATTACAACATTATGGTATGTTTCTGATATTCCCAAGATTAAGACAATGTAAGGGACTCAAGCGAGAAGTTAGACGTAGGAAACACTGGGCTATCTGACCAGGTCAGCTACTAAAACCCGGTCTATTCTACATGTCCACTCTCTCTTCTCTCTCTTTTCCCCCACCCTCTCTGTCATATAAAGTGTCCCTCCTCCACCCACTTTTGAAAGTGACAGTGGCAGGACGCAGTTGGCCAAGCTGCAGGCCAAGAGGAGGCTACCCCGCCACTGCTGCTGGGGGCACATTCCCGTGGTCCTTACCTGGACATTCCCGCCCGCTCCTCGCCGGCCGCCTGGGCTTGTCCGACAGCTGCTCAGCGGAGCGCCTTTCCCCTCTTCCCGCGCTGGGTCCCCGGGCTCCGCCGCTGTCCGGCAGCTGCCCAACAAGCCGGGCCAAGGAGGAAGCGGGACAGGATCCCGCAGTCCGGATGAACTGGCTGCACTGGTGTGCGGGAGCCCCGGGGACGCCCTCCCGGCTTCCCGGGCGCCTCCAAACCCGGGCTCCAAAGTTTAAAGACAGGTGGCAAGACATTAGAGGCTGGGGAAGGGGTGGGGGATAGGAAGAGGGTGACTCGGGCTTCGGCTTGGGGAGGCGGGGCCGACGCTGCCCTAGCCTACCTCTCAGGTTTTGTCCCTGGCCCTTGGGTTCCCAGACACCCCCCCCCCCCGCCCTGAACTAAAGTGAACCAGGAGGAGAAGCCCCGCGTGTCCATGAGCATTTGAGTGGGACATGGGTGCCTGCTGTTGTAGGCCGATTGTTCCTCAAGCATGGCAGTTAGAGTGCTCACCCCCAAGCACACTTTTGGTTATTTGAATCTGATACATGCCCCTGGGAAGGAATTTTCCTGGGCCGAGGGGAATCAGTGATCTCTCCACGTTATATCATTAGAGGGGCGCTGGGTGGACGCTTGTTTACTTGTTGCCCTTTTGATCAAGAATGTCCTTAAAAGAAAAATGAGAGCAATAATCATAGGAAGTGGGGAGGAAGAAGCATTTTTTTGAGCTCCTACTATGTGGCAGGCAAACTCTGCTGAGGGCATTTCAAACACTTCATTTGTTCTCAGAACTATCTGCTATTACCATACCCATTTTTAAGTTGAGGAAAGTGAGACAGACAGTGGTGACATGATTTGCTCAGGTTTACACAATTAGTATTCATCTGAGATCAAATTGGAACTCAAGTCTCCCTGACTCAGGCCCAGGGGTCTATCCACTGATACATAGCTACTTAGGACTTAGAACTTGGGTTTAGAACAGGGCTCTAGGAAAGTTTTGGGCTCCATATAGGGAAAGAGTCTTGAAAATAGAAGGGGTGCCTTCAATTTTAACACTGGAAACTGCTCAACCACTTGTCTGTGATAGTGTAAGAACATCTTCATGTTAAGGTTTGGCTTGATTATATGACTTCTAATCACAGGGAGGAAGCATGTTAGAGGACATTGGGTGGAAAAAACTTGTCCTTGGAGCTGAGTTCTAGTCTCATTTCTGACACAACTGTTAGGATCTCTAGCAAATCATTTAACTTCCCTTTGTAAAATGTGGGTGTTGGAACAGATGACTTCTAGGTTTCCTCTACCCACCAAAGTCTCTTCCACCCTGAAGATTCTGTCATTCTGTAACCCCCTTTTGCTCTTTGTGTCTGAGTTAATTACTTTCATTCTTTGGGTCAAAACTTCCTTCTCTGCAAAATGAAGGGACTGATTTAGAAGACTCCTAGGCTTTTCCAGCTTTATTACCACTGGGTCTATAATATCCTTTAGAGTCTGGGTTTTGTATATATAACGTGTAGTTGCTGGTGGGGGTAGGGGAGCAGGAAACATCATGCTGCTTGCTTAGAGCATGAGAGAAAAATGGCCTGTCTTACTTCCCCTCCCTCAACTACTGCCAGCACAGCACATACCTGTATTCCTTTCCAACCAAACCAAGTTATTTTCTCCAAGGAGACATCAATGGTTTATGGTTAAATGTTGAACAACCAGCTTTCTCCCTCTCTCAAAAATAAAGACAAAATGTAACCAGACTCCCTTGTAAGTTTAATCTTTTATTTTGAACATTTTCTTTGTGACTTTCTTAAGTCAGTAACAACAAATCAAACCTTGATTTGAAGATTTGACTAGTTCAAAGCACAAGTGTTCACACTAAAAATTAAGCAACAGGGAGCTGGCCCACTATCTTCCTTCAGCTGTGAGAAATTGATTCCTTTCAGTACCCCTCAAGACTTCAGCCCTTCAGCACCTGTGCCTAATGAGAATTTTGGTAACATAATCTTCTTAAAAGCAAAACTATGGAGTCTGGATTTAGAACCAATATGCTATGTTCACTTTGTGAAATTTATTTTATGTTTTTTCTTTGTCATGATTTTTTTTCTCCCTTAGTTCTAATTCCTCTTTCATACCATGAATAACATTGAAATATGCTAAACATGATTGTACATATATGGATTGTTCACTGCCATGGGAGGCGGGGAGGAGGAGAGAGGGGTAGAAAAAAAGTAGACCTCAACAGCCTATAAAAGAATGACTGTAGAAACTACTTTTGCATGTAATTGGGAAAAAAAAGAAAGAAATTTTAAAAAATAATCTTCTCAACCATATTTAGGTGTTTAGTTTCCCCTTTCAGGACTTGTAATTCTTCAGGGATTGTGTCTTCTGTCTCTGAATTGCCTCATGCCCCTAAATCCAGAGTATGGGACATAGCTGATACTCATTCCATGTTGCTGGCTAACTAATAGGCTACTGGGCCTCTATATCCTTCTTAACTTATTCTTCCATGTAAATGATGAAGGGGAATAAATGGTGTTTCTCTCTGAAATTATTATTGTTATCTTGGGTCAAAGGAGGGCAACAAGAAAAAAAGAAGAAATGACTCCTGGAAGAGAAAAAGGGTACTTTAGATATTTGCCCTTATCTTTGTGGGGAAAAATTAGTGAACTCTTGAGTTTGGGGCCTAAGTCTGTCATAAACAATTTTATCAGTAATGCTTCATCTAAGCATGGTTCTGCTTAGAGAAAAGTGCAAACTGGCAGTCACCTCCTGCTTTTGGAAATCATTCTACCAAGTTATTTTGAAGTTAAAATTTTGAAGTATTCCTAAACAAAGAGAATCTCACAGTCAAGATTGCACAAGGGTTCAAAACTTAAGTAACAATTCACTTGAAAGCTTACTTCATCAAACAATATTCACTTAATTTTGTGAATCATTTTCCTAGAACCATTCAAGTCCTTTTATGAGCATTCCTCTAAGGCAGAGGGTCTTAAACTTGGACCTTTAAGGGGGCTGTGAATAGATTTCAAGATGGATGGGAAGAAAAATGCATGTTTATTTTTCCTAACCTTTAGCTGAAATTTAACATTCTTTCAATTATGAAAGTGGATAATAAAAAATGAATTTCTGCCAAAGGAATTTGTGACACAAAAGAGGTTAAGAATTCTTATCTGGATTCTTCTTTTCAATCAAAGATGAACTTGAGATACAAACATTAATTTTAATCATCAAGAATTTTTATATTTCTTCAAGTCTGATCATTACTCAAATTAGATCACACCATGGAAAAAGAGATGAATCTAAGGGCAGTTAGGTGGCACAATGGATAGAAAACCTCCCTGGAGTCAGGAGGATCAGTCACTTAATCCTGATTGCTTTGGGGAAAGAGAGAGAGAGAGGGAGAGAGAGGGGGGTAGAGAGAGGGGGGAGGGGGAGAGAGAGAGAGAGAGAGAGAGAGAGAGAGAGAGAGAGAGAGAGAGAGAGAGAGAGAGAGAGAGAGAGAGAGATGAGGCTATTGCTATTAGTTTCATCAGTCAAAGTTCCCTTTGTCTGGTCACCACTTTAATTCAAAGAACAGTATTCCTCCCTCCTCAACCCCCACCCCAACTTTCATCCAGGACCTCAAAGAAACCAATTAGGCCTTTGGTAAGAAAAAAAAGATATACAGTACAGAACATTATTGCAGAATTATTATTAAAACTAATAAAGATTCCTCATTCAGATTCAACCAAGACATTAATACCAAGCAAGTGTCACCAAATTCAGCCTGATGTCCATGATTGTAGAGCCAGGAGCTAAGAATGTTTAGAATGTTTTAATATATTAAAAAACATAAAAAATCCCATTCCGAACTCACCAACCATTAGCAGTCAAGATTTGACCTCTAGCTATAGTTTGCCAGCTCCTAAACTTTTGTCCTAATATTATTTTGTAGTGTACAGCCTTAAAAGAGAAGTTTGATGAAGGGAAAGATACTCAGAGATTCTGCTTATTGCACAGAGGAGATGATTCTAATAGATTGGAAATGTCTAGAGATGTGTCCTTTTATTGCTTGGGAGCCATGAGAAATGATAAAGGGTTGGATAAAGAGAGGCAAAAGAACTTCTCACATGTATGCTTATACCTAACCTCCCTGCATGCTTTTAACTGGCAAGATATCAAGACTGAACTGGGGTGTCAGAGACCCCAGATTTAAGATTTGATTGTTAGGATTTATATACAATTTAAGAACTAATGGGGGCAACTAGGTGGTGCAGTGGATAAAACACCAGCCCTGGTTTCAGGAGGACCTGAGTTCAAATCCAGCCTCATACATTTAGTAATTTTAATAATTACCTGACTGTATGGGGCGGCTAGGTGGCACAGTGGATAAAGCACCGGCCTTGGAGTCAGGAGTACCTGGGTTCAAATCCTGTCTCAGACACTTAATAATTACCTAGCTGTGTGGCCTTGAGCAAGCCACTTAACCCCATTTGCCTTGCAAAAACCTAAAAAAAAAAATAATTACCTGACTGTGTGGCCTTGGGCAAGTCACTTAACCCCATTGCCTTGCCAAAAAAAACTAATGGTAGTTCATTCAAGGATAATAGATTCAAGGAAATAGATTCAAGGGAATCTATTACTTATATCTCCATTTTTTTAAGGTTTTTTTTGCAAGGCAAATGGGGTTAAGTGGCTTGCCCAAGGCCACACAGCTAGGTAATTATTAAGTGTCTGAGACCGGATTTGAACCCAGGTACTCCTGACTCCAAGGCCGGTGCTTTATCCACTGCGCCACCTAGCCACCCCTTACATCTCCATTTTTAATAAAACTTCTCCCCTACAATATATCAGGTCCTGTGCTTATGAAAACAGAAAGGTCACAAAAAATTGGAAACTGAGGTCCAAAGAAGTTCCTAAAAGCATAGCTACTGATAAGAGAGACCCAGAATTGGAGCCTGTAATTCCTATGTTCACTGACTCATCCCCAGTCAAATATTTAAATGATTCAGGGATGCACTAAACAGACCTTTGCTCTTACATAACCACTTCAGTGAGAGGAGAGCATTGTTCAACAGTGATGCCTGCTGTTTAGACAACTGTTATCAGTGCTCCTCTTGACCCAAGTCTAATCTATCTGTAGGGTTTTTCTCTGTACTTTTGGCCAGCCTCAGGCAAATTGTGAATTAGATGATTGATGACTGATACAGACTGGACATCTGAAGTTTCCCCACCATCATAGGGCCCTTCTTTATGTGGAGAAATTATCTCTTAACAAGGATCTTTCAAAATACAAATTGAATCATGCCAAAAAAGTTAGTAGGAAGTATCTGCTAATTCAGTGGTATGGGCAAGTTTATCAAAATAGATAGCTGTCACTTAGGAAACAGCAGGATCCTAAAGGAATGGGAGGATGGTGCCCTGAAGGTAAGCTTTGATGGAAGGTAAGGGAAATGGTACTGGATCTGTAATCAGATGATATGGATTTGAATCCTACCTTTCCCAATTACTATCCATGTGAGTTGGGACAAGTTCATTTAACCTTTCTTGGCTTTAGTTTCCCCATCTATAAAATGAAGGGGTTGAACTAGATGCCCTTGAAGATTCCGTCCAGTTATATTGATTTATGATCTTATGATTTCCTGAAAGGTCTGGAGCCAGGAATGCTGACTAGGAAGACCAGGATTTCATGAGACACAAGAGTGGGAGGCCCAGAGCAGTGAGAGCACAAGGTGAGATCACATAGGTAAGATGTCTAGCCATAATAAATACAGAATAGAAAGGCATACAATTAAGGGAGAAGAGCAAAAGAAATGAACTTTGGTATATTGTCCTAATACTTTACCTTGAAGATTCAGAAAGCGCAACCTAATAATCTAGTTACAAATTGGATTCTTCTTTTTCTCCTTTTTGCTCTTGTGTTTCTGCTTCTTTTTTTCCTTTTCATCTTCTGCTTTTCTTCTTCTTCTTCTTCTTCTTCTTCTTCTTCTTCTTCTTCTTCTTCTGCCTCTTTCTTTTTCTTCTTCTTCCTCTTCTTCTATACTTTTCTCTTTCCCTCTGTCTCTCTGCTTTTCTCTATGTATCCATCTTTCCCTGTCTTTGTCTTTCATTCTCTCTGTCTTTTCCTTTCACTATCTCTCTCTCTCTGGTTGTCTCTGTGACTCTCACATATACATATCTATATGCACCTACACACAGACAGACAGACACACACACACACACACACACACACACAGACCCTCTTCTACATCTTCCCTTCCCTAAAGTCCTTCATAGATCACAGTATACTTTGTTGTTGTTTGGCTATTCAGTCACATCTGACTCGTGATCCTGTGAACCTTAACTTTCCATGGGATTTTCTTGGCAAAGATATTGGAGTAATTTGTCATTTCCTTCCCCAGTGGATTAAGGCAAAGAGAAGTTAAGTGAATTGCTAGATCACATAGTTGCTTAGTTTCTGAAGGTGGATTTGAATTCAGGTATTCCTGACTCAAGGCCCAACACTCTATTCACTGAGTCACATAGATGTCTCTTCAGATACTAGAACTGGACATAATCATAAATTTTATTTTCATTGTTCAGATGAAGGTCGCCCCTGAAGATCATGCTCTTCATATAGTAGAATTTCAGAGTAAGAATTTTACAATTGCTCCCTGTATAACATTTGACAAATCATTTAACCTTGTTGAGCCTCAGTTTCTTTACCTGAGGTTTCTGGAACACAAATGGAAAGAATAACTTCAATAGCAAAGTCCAAACTAAATACTGTGTAACTATGATGACCAAACAGCCCTAAAAAAAGAGATATGAAATTCATTGCTCTGCCTTTTTAATAGAAGATGGGGTATTTTGGGGGTAGAGTATGAAATACTACATGTATTCCTTTTTAAAAAAATATTTATTTAAGGCAATGAGGTTAAGAGTGACTTGCCCAAGGTCACACAGCTAGGCAATTATTAAGGGTCTGAGGTCAGATTTTGAACTCAGATTTTCCTGATTCCAGGGCTGGTACACTATCCACTGTACCACCTAACTGCCCCTTTTTAAAAAAATTTAGCTATTTAGCTATTCCTGATTTTAGTTGATATAGAGTTTTATTTCATTGAGCTTTTCTTTTCTCTTTCTATTTATTATTTTTTAAATGATTGCCTGAGTAGAGAAGGGGGAGGAAGGTGATTAAAAAAAGATTAAAAATTATTTTTATAAAAGGAGGCTGAATTAGATGATTTTTTTTTTAGTTTTTGCAAGGCAATGGGGTTAAGTGGCTTGCCCAAGGCCACACAGCTAGGTAATTATTAAGTGTCTGAGGCCAGATTTAAACTCAGGTACTCCTGACTCCAGGGCCTGTGCTCTATCCACTACACCACCTAGCCACCCCTGAATTAGATGATCTTTAAGAAAACTTCTGACTCTAAAGTCTCTGCCTATGACTTAATCAAGGTCACACAACTGATCAGAAGCAGAGGTGAGACTTGATTAAATACAATTCTACTGACTCCCAGAGCTTCATTCTTTCCACTACACTACCATACCCTTGCTTGTTCAATATTTTATTAGGAAGAGTACAGAAATGAACAATTCAAGTACAGGAATTTCCTTTCTGTCTCCCTCCTCTCTTCTGTGTCAATCCTTACAATGTCCCCAATGGGTGGAGATATAGAACAAATAGACCTTCGACTATTTACTTTCTGACTCCACCAAAGGATCTTAACATCTGCTATGCCTCCCACATCCTTCAGAATGTTTACCAAATTAAATAGCTGGCACTGGGGCTAGCAGAATTATGTTTTGTTAGATCCAGCATAGGAAGTGCCAACATCAAGAGTGTTCATCTTTCTTACAGTTCAGAACTGAACATAAACATGGGGTTGATGGGAAGCATCATTTTCTGTAAGACCCAGGCTACCATCAGCTGCAACACCATCATCTTAATACCTAAACAAGCTATTTCATCAGTATAAACCCTCCATACACTGATGCAGAATAAACTATAGTAGTTAGTTGCATGGACTATTGGAATAAAAAAATAAACAAAGCAAAAACAAAGCAAAACCAACAAATCATATCTGACAGTCAAACTTCTGGTAATGTGCCTTTCTAAATATGCAACCTAATTCTCAAGAGAACAAAAGCAAACATCTTTCCATACCTGCTGTTTGAACTGAGGTTTTTGCTAAAGATACAAAAAACAAATTTTCCTTAAATTCAATGAAATTACATTCTACTTGGGGAGACAAGATATAGCATGTACACAACTAAATAAAAAGTATATATAAAAGAATACAAAGTAATACCTAGGGGAGATTTTTACTGTAGGTACTGCCACTTTCATAAATGGACTTTTTATCCATATAGGTTAGAAAAACAGAGTTTTGAGGATGTGATAGAAAATTGTCCCTCAGACATTTTGTCCTGGGAGGGGCTATTTGGAAAAAAATTTAAAGGCACAATTGATGTCAGAAGATGGGGAGGGCCAGAGCTCATTGTTGTCCATTAGCTCACTTAATTTTGATGTTTTCAGGCTTGTAAAGGAAGTAACAGAAATTATAAATCAAATATTTGCTAGAGGATTATGGGGGAAATTATATCTTGTTGGTATGAGGGCATGTTTGCTGCCCATATAGATGTCACCCACCTGCTTCACAATTTTGCCTGAGGCTGATCAGAGGTATAGAGAAACCCTGCAGGGAAACCAGGCTTGGATCAAAAGGCATCCTAATAAAAGTTGTCTAAGCAGCAGGCACTAATATTTAACAGAACTTCCCTTATTGAAATTATTATGCCAATAGCAAAAAGGTTGTATATTTATAATAGACATAATAATAATACCAAATAGCACTTCCAATCACTATGCTAAACATTTTATAAATAATCTTTCATTTGATTCTCAAATAATCAAATAACCTGATATTATTATCATCCCCATTTTATACATGAGGAAACTAAGGCAAACAGTGATTAAATGAATTATACATCACAGTGGCTTTTAATTCCTTTCTTAACTTAAGCCTTATTTAAGTTGGGGCCAAGATGGTGGAAGAAGCCAGGCACTGTGTTAAGGTCCCCTGGCTTTCCCTCAGAACTAATATGAATCAAGCCTCTTAACAGAATTTTGATCCACAAAACACAGAAAAAGAAGCCAGGAGAAGAACATCTCCCAACAAGGTCTGTCTCAGGGGAGCGTGGGTAAGCCAGGAACAGAGAGCAGAGAGCCAGCAGGGGTGGGGGTGAAGCCTGAGGAATAACCAAAGAACAGCTATGGAGGCTTTGACTATGTGATTGGTAGATGGGGGAACTCCAGTGGGGATGGGGGAACTCCAGTGTGGCTGGAGGGGAAGTTGCAGAGTGAAGCTGGACATTGATCCACTCAGATCAGCTGATCGGGAAGACCAAGGTCACAAGCCCTGTATTTTCAGTAGAGGCCCCATTTTTCCAGTTGATTCCCTCTCCCTGTGGGAGAAAGTGCCTCTTCCCAGAACATACACAGTAACAGCCCCACCCAAAACCCCCCAGGCACAGGCACAGGCTGAAGATCTCTCTTAGTAGAATAATGAGATTAACCATCTAGCCGGAGGGCCTCGCCCACATTGTTCAAGGATAACCAATATTGAGCTGCACCCCCACAACCCCTCCCCCAGTCTAGGGAGTAGGTCACAAATCAAGGTCACAGACACTCTAGAAAAAGCAACTATCACCCCCTACTGGCCAACCCACTTGGAGTTGCTAAACCCAGTGAGCAAAGTCTCTAGGGATCTCAATATGAAAGATCTGTGAACCAGCCCCACCCCAACACAAGATCCTAGGAAAAAGGCCATTGGAAATAGGGGTCCATTGAAAGCTACCTCGAAGGCAAAGATCCTAATTCAGAGAGATCTAGAACTTCTGAGAATATGAATTGGTCTCCAGTCCAGAAAGACTTCTTAGAAGATATCAGGAGGGAGTTTAAAAATGAATTGGAAAAATTGGGAAAAGAAACTCAAGAGAAAATTAACACCCTGAAACATGAAAACAAATCCTTGGAAAATACAATTGGACAAGTGTAAAAAGAAAACAATTCTCTCAAAAACCATGATTGGGCAAACTGAAAACTCCTTCAAAAATAGAATTGACCAACTGGAAAAGGAGTTGCAAAAGGTAAATGAAGAAAATTCTTCTCTAAACAAAAAAGAATGGAATCTGTAGAAACTAATGACTCCATGAGATAACAAGAATCTGTTAAACAAAGCAAAAAATCAAAAAAAGTAGAAGAAAATGTAAAATACCTTATTGGCAAAAACCACTGATCTCAAGAATAGTTCCAGGAGAGACAATGAAAACATTGAGGATAAAAAAAAAGTCTGGATCAATATTTCAGGATTTAATGATGGAAAATTGCCCTGATATCAGGGAACCAAAGGACAAAAATACTTATTGAAAGAATACATCAATCCCCTCCTGGAAGGGATTCCAAAATGAAAATGCCAAGGAATATTGTGTCTGAAATTCCAGAACTATTAGATAAAAGAGAAAATTTTGCAAGCAGCCAGAAAGAAACAATTTAGATATCAAGGAGCGACAGTGGCTGCATCAACCTTAAGGGATTGAAGGGCATGCAATGTGATATTCTGTAGGGTAAGGGAGCTTGGAATGCAGCCAAGAATTCACTATCTTGTAAAACTGAGCCTTCTCTTCCTGGGACATTTAATGAAATAGGAGATTTCCAACTTTTTTTTTTTTTAGTTTTTGCAAGGCAAATGGGGTCAAGTGGCTTGCCCAAGGCCACACAGCTAGGTAATTATTAAGTGTCTGGGACCAGATTTGAACCCAGGTACTCCTGACTCCAGGGCCAGTGCTTTATCCACTGCACTACCTAGCTGCCCCTTCCAACTTTTCTTGATGAAAAGACTAGAACTAAATAGAAAAGTTGGACTTCAAACAAGGAGACTCAAAGAGACACATGAAAAGGTAAAAAAAGGAAAAAGAAAAAACTGCTATCCAATGAAACTGGATATATCCCTACCTGGGGATTAGAGAGAATATATATTTAGCCAGAAGTAATGGATACTGGGGGCAGCCCCAGAGGCAAAAATCTTAAATAAAAATCTTAGCAGAGTGATTACAACAAGTTATCACTAGCAGGATTTATCCTAGGAAGCAGGATTGGTTAGGAAAACTGTTAGTATAATTAACTATATCAATAACAAATCTAACAGAAATCATATGATTATCTCAATAGATGCTGAAAAAGTCTAACAAATAAGGCACCCATTTCTACTAAAAACCCTAGAGAAAGTAGGAATAAATAGATTGTTCCTTAGAATGATAAGCAGTATCTATCTGAAACCATCAGCAAGAAATATATGCAATGGGGATAAGCTAGAGGCATTGCCAGTAAGATCAGGGGTGAAACAAGGATGCCCATTTTCACCACTACTATTCAATATTCTATTACAAATGTTAACTTCAGCAATAAGAGAAGAAAAAGAAATTGAAGGAATTAGAATTGGGAAGGAAGAAACAAAATTCTCATTCTTTGCAAATGACATGATGATACTATACCTACAGAATCCTAAAAAATCATCTTAAAAAAACCTACTAGAAACAATTAGCAACTTTAGCAAAGTCACAGGATATAAAATAAACCCTCATAAATCCTCAACATTTCTATATATTACTAGCAAGATACAGTGACAAGAGCTAGAAAGAGAAACCTCATTTAAAGTAATTCCAAGGGGCAGCTAGGTGGCATAATGGATAAAGCACTGGCCCTGGAGTCAGCAGTACCTGGTTTCAAATCTGGTCTCAGACACTTAATAATTACCTAGCTGTGTGGCCTTGGGCAAGCCACTTGACCCCATTTGCCTTGCAAAAACCTAAAAAATAATAAAAAATAAAGTAATTCCAGATAATATAAAATACCTGGTAGTCTACCTGCCAAGGCAGACTCAGAAACTCTATGAAAAAACTATAAAACACTTCTCACACAAATAAAATCAGATTCAAATAATTGTGCAAATATCAACTGCTCATGGATAGGTTGAGTTAATATAATAAAAATGACAATTCTACCCAAATCAAACTACTTATTTAGTGCCTTACCAATTAAACTTCCAAAAAATTACTTTAATGAGCTAGAAAAATTGTAATTAAATTCATATGGAGAAACAAAAAGTCAAGAATATCCAAGGATTTAATGGAAAAAAGGACAAAAGAAGGTGGCTTAGTCTTACTGATCTAAAATTATATTATAAAGCATCAGTCATAAAAAACTGTTGATATTGGCTAAGAAATAGAGTGCTAGATCAGTGGAATAGACTAGTGCAAAAGAGATAGCAGGAAATGATTATAGTAATCTGCTGTTTGATAAGCCCAAAGAGTCCAGTTTCTGGGATAAAAACTCTCTTCAATAAAAACTGGTGAGAAAATTGGAAGTTACTATGGCAGAAACTTGGATTAGACCAACATCTCACACCCTATACCAAGATAAGATCAAAATGGGTACAGGATTTAGACTATAAAAGACAATATTATAAACAAATTATGAAAACAAGGAATAGTTTACCTGTCAAATCTGTGGTGAGGAAAGCAGTTTATGACCAAGGAAAAGATGGAGAGCACCATTAAAAACATTAATTATATTAAAATAATTCTATTAAAAAGAGTGGTTACATTAAATTAAAATGCTTTTGCATAAACAAAATCACTGTAACCAAGATAAAAAAAATTAGTAAATTGGGAAACAATTTTTACAACTAGTATTTCTGACAAAGGACTCATTTCTAAAATATATAGAAAACTGAGTCAAATTTATAAAAAAAAAATACCATTCCCCAATTGACAAATGATCAAAGGATATGTAAAGGCAATTTACAGGTGAGAAAATCAAAGTGATCCATAGTCATATGAAAATTGCTCTAAATCATTACTGATTAGAGAAATGCAAATTAAAGCATCTCTGAGGTATCTCCTCATACCTCTCAGATTGGACAATATGACCAGAAAGGATAATGATCAATGTTGGAAGGGTTGTGGGAAATCTGGGACACATACATTATTGGTGGACCTGTGAACTCATCCAGACTTCTGGAGAGCATTCAGCAATTTCTGGAGAGAGCATTGTTCAAAGGGCAATAAAAATGTGCATACCCTTTGATCCAGCACCACCACTACTAGATCTATATCTTAAAGAGATCATGAAAAAGGTTAAATACAACACTTGTACAAAAATATTCATAGCAGCCCTGTTTGTGGTGGCAAAGAAATGGATATTGAGTGAATCTCCATCAATTGGGGGAATGGCTGAACAAATTGTGGTATATGTGTGCTATGTAGTGCTATTGTTCTGTTAAAAACCAGGAGGGATGGGAATTCAGAGAAGCCTGGAAAGACTTGGATGAACTGATGCTGAGCAAGATGAGTACAACCAGAGGAACATTGTACACCATAAAAGCAACATGGGGTTGGTGATCAATCTTAATGGACTTTTTAATTTCATCAGTGCAATAATCAGGAACATTTTAAGGTATCTGCAATGGAGAACACCATCTGTATCCAGAAAAAGAATTGTGGAGTTTAAACAAAGACCAAACACTATTACCTTCAATTTTAAAAAAAAGTTATCTTACATTATATAATTTTGCTATCGTTTATATTTCATTTTTTTCCTTAAGGATATGATTTTTCTCTCAACATATTCAATTTTGATCAATGTATAGCATGGAAATAATGTAGACTATTAGACTGACTTCTTTGTTGGGGGGAACCAAGGTGCAGGCAAAATTGTAAAATTCAAAACATTACAAAAATGATAGGAAGAACCTACTATTGTATATAATTGGAAAAAATTTTTAAAATTATATTAACTTAAGCCTTTTTAACCTTTCCAGTCTTCTTACAGTTTCCTTCCTCTAACTACTCCCTCCCCCACATTCTCTGTGATTCAGTGACACTAGCTCCCTTGCTATATCTCCCATAGCCCTGGGCATTTTCACTTGCTGTCTCCCATATCTAGAATTTTCTTTCTCTTCATTTTTGTCTCCTAGTTTCTTGACTTCCTTCAAATATCAGCTAAATCCTGGCCACAAGAAACTTGAGCTACTACCATATAATGAAGAGGCATTAATCTTTTAATGGATGTGATATTTATGGGGGGGGGAGAATATAGTTTAAAAAACTTAATACAATAAGAAAAAAAGCTGAGACAATATTGATAATCTAAAAATTAAGGAATGTTATTGTACTCAGGGAACAGGGAAACTCCCCATCCTTCCTCTCCACTTAAGGACTCTTGCTCTAGATGTAAGCGTGTGGTCTGGACCCATTTCAATTGCAGGGAAATCTGATCACTTTGAAGAAGAATCAGGCTCTTTTCCTCCAGAAACTAGTATATTTGCTCTGCTTACACTGATCTTCTTAATGAGATGTCCAACCAAATGATTGACAGCATCTGGGCAAGAGGCAATCTTCATTTCCTTGACCTTTCTAGTGTAGATGGCTAGCTTGATCTCTTCTAAATGACTAAGAATCTCATTAAGCAAGCTTTGTTTTGCCTCAGGAATCTATACAATCAATACAAATGTCAGCTGCAAACAGGGGCATCTAAAAAACCTTAACATCTATATGGAATTTCTCTTCTATGCAAACTTTGTACAAACATCTTAGATAAATCTTCGAGCATAAGTTTCGCTGTTTCATGACTTTTATGATGTGAATATTTAAAGGATTATGGAGTATGTGAATCACCACTATGGTAAATATAGGACTTTAACAAAAATGAGAGATACTTTCTTGGAAGAGAGTCTTTTTGACTGCATTTTATTCTATAGTTAATTACTTTTTTCTTTTTTGGTATTTAAAATTGAAACCCTATTATAAAAAAACATGTTTTAAAAAATACTTATTTAAATCAAAACAGTCGAATCAATGCTATCCTTCTTGCCAGTTCCCCATCTGAACTTCCTTCTCTCTTCTGTGCAGTTTTTGTGATGTTCCTTTCTTTCTTTTTTAATATCATCATCACAAAACATCTAGTTATCCTTCTACAACTCCATTTCTTTCTCCTGTCCTGCAAAAAAAGTCCAGGGATTGTAACAAATTGGTATAGTTAAGTTAAAAAAATTCACATTTTGACTGTATCTAGAAACAAAAGTCTCATTCTGCACCTCTAGTCCACAATCTCCCTTAAAAGAGGTGGGAGATATGTTTCATTATCAACTTTCTAGAGTCATGAAAAGTCTTTCAAAGTTGTTTTCCTTGATAATAATGCAGCAAATTGCACATGCTGTTCTCTTGATTCTGCTCACTATATTCTGAATCATTTCATATAAGTCCTCCCAGGTTTCTAATCTCTCCTTTCATCATGACTTATAGTACAATAGTATCTAAGAACTTTCATATTCCATGAATGGTAGGAAAAATCTATTTCCACCAATGATTTAAGTTATACTATTTATTTTTCTAAAATACCAGTAAGCTTTACCCAAGATTTCTCTGGGCCAGGAGTCCAAGCAGAGTATGTTGAGGTCAGTTCAAAAGGATAGATATTCTGTGTGAGAATTTATACCTTAGAAATTATCACACACCACAAATTAGATCTTGGTTTAGTTTTTTGTTGACTATCTAGATTTAAGAAAGTGACAAAGAAAATATTAATAAAACAGATGAAACTTATACATGGGACATGTACACACACTTTAGAAAAAATATATTTTCAACTATATAGAGGATAAATGACTTGGGGAGAGATTTGAAACTATTGGGAGAGATCACCTAGGAAGGTAATAGTTTGGAGGGAAAAGGTGATGAGAATCTAAATTGAGATGGTAATTGAATGAGAGAAAAGAAGGGAATGAAAGACATTGTAAAAGTAGAAATAATAGTAGATGATTTGTCTACTGTCAAATAATGGTACATTTATTGATGGATTAAAGGAGGTAAAGTAATGTTGATTTTTAAAAAGCAGGATGACTAGGAAGACCATTAAGAAATTTCAAAAGAGAGAAGAACATCATTAAAATCCAGAGAGAAACCCCAGAAAGAACAGATTAAAAAACAGTGACAAATTCTGACAAGAGGTGAGGAAGTACAAGGATTGAGAAAGAGTAGTGATATCAGAATTAGATGAAATAAGAAACCAAGTTATAGAGAGTTTTGAAGAGAATGTAGGAAGAGAAAATAAAGTCTCCAAGTATAGTTGTCTTTTTCAAGGAATGTAGCTGAAAAGGGAAGACAGATATAGAAAGATAGCTGGTAAGGATAGTAGGAAAAAGTAAGAGAGTTTTTTTTTTGAGGGTGGAGTAAACAGCAGAGGGTGGTATAGACATCAGAGAAAGATCCAGTAAAAAGAGAGTGGGGATGATTATAGAGCCAATTTGTTAGAGAAGATGGGAAGACATGGGATCAAAAGTTGCCCTTGGCAAAGAAAAAAAATCATCTCATCATCAAGAGTGAAAGAAGAGAGGCTGTAAGATGACATAGGGAGGATGTGACATGAGAAGTAAAGTATAAATTCTTGGTAAATGGCTTCAGTTTCTTTTGATAAAATTTTAGGGAAGATCCTCAAATGAAAGAGAGAAAGTAGAGTTATTGTGAGAGACTTGAGGACATAGAACCATGATTTTGAGACTTCCTCTATCTCTGTTTAATAGCACATAAATAGGAGCAAAGGATGTAAATAATAGAAGTAATCAAGCTTTGGGGGATTGGTAAAATGTGTTTTGCAGCAGAAAAAAGGGGAAAGGAATGTTTGTAGAAATGATGACAAAAAGTCAAATTAACCTTCCAAAGGGTCAAGTTAGAGAAGCGAGAAAGGTATAGCCTTTGTTCAGAGATGATATCCTAAGATAAAGAACTGAGTGTTAGAAATATTGGAGTTGAGGAGAAAGAAAAATCTTAAAGTCAGTAAGGCATAAAGATGACAATGCAAATCTTTCTAAAATTTTTCCTTAATGAGTAACAAACTCCCCCCAATTATATTCTTCTCTATTTACTGAGTCTGACCTGTGTCATCTTTCAAACCCATTCCCCATTTTCTATTATCCAGTTCTTTATTCCCATTCCCCTGAACCCACTCCTCCCAATGTTTAAGCCTCAAACTAGCCACCCTTTCTACTATGTCCACTGGAATTTCTATTCCATAGGTAACAAATTTTCTTTCATTTAAAAATCTTTTCCTTTCCCACTCTCTATGTTCTGGCTCTCACCATGACTTGTCTTCTTCCTAAAACTTCCCTGGTTTTCCCTTCTAGCCCTGGATGTACTTTCACTCCTTCCCTCTGACTCACAACTCAGGGTGAGGGAGTTGGAATACTACTCACTGCCCATTGCCACTTCCAGGTTCTTCCCCTACCACCATCATTCAATAACATCTCCACCTGTAAGGTTTACTCAATTAAATTTCTCTACCCCCCATTAAAAATCTTTCCTTGATGAGTTCAATCCTAGCTCATGATCTTCCTCTTCTCCCCAACTCCTGCTCTTATACACTTAAGGGACATATACATATATAAACACATATATGTGTCTATGTATATATATATATATATATATTTTGCACATACATAAAACATATAACATATATATGAATAAAATATAGATGTTCCTTTAAACACCCTAACCTACCACTACCTTAACTTATTCATTTCATATGACCTACTCTTCTAGTTTCATCTCAGTCACACACAAGATGATCATACCCCTTGATCTTGCCATCACACACAAATTTATCACTTTTATATGGAGATCAGTTCAAGAACCCAGGGGACCCAGGGAGAGACAAATCAGAGCCAACCACCCCGCCCAGAAGGAAGAGGCTGGTCCTGGCACAAAACCCCAAATCAGGAACTGGAGCTGTAAAGACTGAGTAAATAAATGAAAGAAAACTCCAACTAATATAAAAAAATCATTCAACTTTCTGATGTTTGATTTGGACATAATAATTTCTTGGCTTCTTATTCTTTTTCCTAGTAGCACAACACAGGTGTTTGCCTCAGACAATATTTGTTTCCTCTTCCTTGAATGATACCCAACCATGAATTGGTTCTAATTATTTTTATATGTCCCGATATGTCATCTATTTTACTGGTCTTGGATCCCTGGTGTGCAGATCACCTAGGTTGTGTGTTAGCCTTACTTTTTGTCAGGGCTCTGCACTCTTTTTTAAATAATTTACTTTTTTAAAAAAATGCATGTGTTTTTGCCACCACATGCCATGGTAGGTTTTACAGTCATTTTTGTAAGGTTTTGAGTTTTACATTTTCCTTCCTTTCTCCCTTCCCTCCCCCTTTCCTCTGACAGAAAGCAATCTAATAGAAGCTAATGTAGAGCTAAAATGCTCAAAACAGATCCATATTGATCATGTTGTGAGAAGAATCAAATCCAATCAGAAGAAAGAAAACATTAGAGGGAGGGGGAAATGACATAATACATAAGAAAACTTTTAAAAACTGAAGATAATAAACTTTAGTCTTCATTTAAATTCCACAATTTCTTCTCTGCATGTGGATGCTATCTTCCATCACAAGTCCCTTAAAAATGTTTTTGATTATTTTACTGCTGAAATGAACAAGTCCATCATAGTTGATCATCATCCAATGTTGCTGTTAGTGTGTACAGTGTTGTTCGGATTCTATTCACTTCACTCAGCATCAATTCATACAAGTCTTTCCAGGCTTTTCTGAAATCCCCATCCCTCATGATTTCTCTTAGAACAGTGGTGTTCCATTGCATACATATACCACAGTTTGTTCAGCCATTCCCCAGTGGATGGGCATCCCCTCAGTTTCCAATTCTTTGCCACTAAACACAGAGCTGCTCTGAAGATTTTTGTACATGTAAGGTTTTTACCCTTTTTCATGATTCTCCAGGATACAAACCCAGTAGTGGTAATGCTGGATCAAAGGGAATGCACATTTTTATTATCCTTTGTGCATTAACTCCAAATTGCTCTCTAGAAAGGTTGAATCAGTTCACATCCGCCAACAATGCATCATGTCCTGGTTTTCCCACAACCCCTCCAACATTGATCATTTTCCTTTCTAGTTATATTAGCCAATCTGAGAGATTGTGAGATATTTTAATTTACATTTCTTTAATCAATAATGATTTAGAGCATTTTTTCATATGAATATAGATACCTTTGATTTCTTCATCTGAGAATTAAGGCTCTGCACTCTTTAGGACTTCTAGAGGGCTATAAGACATGCATGCACTAGGGGAGGCTAGGTGGTGCAGTTGATAGAGCACGGGCCCTGGAGTCAGGAGTACCTGAACTCAAATCAGGCCTCAGACACTTAATAATTACCTAGCTGTGTGGCCTTGGGCAAACCACTTAACCCTATTTGCCTTGCAAAAAAAACAAACAAACCTAAAAACAAAAAAAGATATGCATGCACTGATTGACCCAAGCCTCTGGGCAATGATCAATGAAGGGTTACCTCTGATCTCCATTGCTGCTTGAAAAAGTCAGAGCCCAGATGCTGGTTTCAGGTCCTCTCCAGAGCTAACACTGGCCTCTTCTTCCCCAACATATTCCTTATCTGAAAGCCTACAAGCTTCTGATCATCTTGGGCTGCCCTGGATGGGACAGAAGAGTTCATTGAGATTTCCCTTTGATCTTTATTATTTATCATCATTTGATCTTATGCTTTTTATGTCTCTGCAGGGGTTGTATGTTGGGAGAACTGCTTGAACTTTTGATTTCAACATCTTAATGAGAAGTCTCAAATACTATCTTCAGAATCAACAAACATTAAACACAATGAGATCTTATACTTATACTCTTCTTGGTTAATTGCAATCCTTGGGTCACTGGAAGCTAGAAGACATTGCTAACTAGGTCCCAGATAATGTCAAGGCAATACAATAGGAGTAAGAATTCCCTCTTTCCCCATCATCTGTCCTAACCTGCCATAGCAACTATTTTATTTTATTTCAATAGAAGCCCTTTCTTAGCAGGTCTGCATCTTTAACAAACTATTCGATATTACATTCACTTAAACCTGCTCTCATTTCCACAAAGGATTGGGCCCTCTAAATATGCATGTACTATTCACAAAATCATCTGCATTGAAAATCACAAGCTTCTGACAATATGGGACAAGACAGCTTATCTTTTCAGTAAAATAAACTGAAGGTTACTAGGTACATTTGTTTGTCTGGACTTTCGGTAAACTTTGAGCCAGTCATACATAATCCAGCTGAAATAGTTCCCATTTATCCAGCACAATATGCTAGCAGATTTAAAGTACTCATTATTTCATTTGATCCCCACAACTCCCCTGTGAGGCATCTCCTGTCATTATCTTCATTTTATACCACAATAAACAGATTTAGAGAGATTAATTGGCTTGTACAAGGTAACACATGTTATTTAAGGCAGGATTTGAACACATTCATCTTGTTTCCAAATCTAGCCATTTGATTCACTATGGATATATCCTTCCAGTAAATCTCAAATATATAAATATTGCATAAATAAGGGTTCAGAGGATAGGCATTTAAAGAGATATTTACTTATTTATTGTCTGACAAACCAGTTCAGCACATGAAACCAAAGGAGAAAGAGTAGTTTCTTCAACAATATTTCTTAAAATGTCTATACCATAGCAGAAAATTTCCAAAATGGAAGCGGTGGCATTGACTTGCAGCATGGTATATTATTTACATTTAGAACAGAATAAATATGTACATCTTGGCATTGGCAGTTCTTCATAAACCTAACAGCTCTTCACCAGTGTCTGCTTTGTACCTGATCATCTTAGCAGCTTTCATTTGAATCAGTTAAACAATGGGATAGTTTTGCCTCTGTTTCTTTGCAAGAAACCTCTTGATTTTGGAAGTCTTGTAGGAAAACATAGGGAGGAAATCACCTTCAAGCCTATACTACAATGTCAGAACAAATGAAACAGCCATGGAAAGTTCTGAATTAAATCTTGATCCACTTTATGGGCCAATTTCCCCTGGGAAGTAAAAGGTAGATGGAAGGAGGCAAACAATTGTGCCTACCAACACAAAGGGAGAGGAATATTAATCATTCATGACAATTAATTCATAAACAGGTCATCATCGATGCATTCTGACCCACTCTCCTGAACCAGTCTGCTATCTCAGGGTTAACCTAGAGTTTGGGGATATTTCTTCTACTTACATTAACTTTAGCCCCTACCCCCTTATTTCCTTGATGTTAGATTCCTATGAATAGTGTTTCAATTCCATTTAATCACTTAACATCAGTTGATGTTTGTCTTTCAATCTCGAAGAAGACCATGACATCAAGGAGGTGATGCTGTGACAAATACCTCACTTTCTCCTCCAGAGTCATCTGGGTCCAGGAGTCAGATACAAATCAGGACAACTGGAAATGGCCCTGGTTTAAATGACTTACCCAAGGTAACACAACTACATCTGAGGTCAGATTTGAGTTCAGGTCCTCCTCACTCCAAGGTCAGTGCTCAACCCACTGGGCCACCTAGCTGCAATTTTACAAAAGCATATTTACTTTGAAGTTATGACAGCAACAGAAGTGCAAATATTTCCATCCCAAAACATCTGAGTTGTACCTTAGTAGTGCTATCCTATTTCATGTCATCTATAAATGTTTTTAGGGTAATTTAGTTTAGCTGGGTCCCATATAAAGCTTTCAAGAAGCTAATTTCCCCTGCTCTGCTCTGGGCTACTTTGCCCTTAAAATTCCACTACTCTTTTCCATAATGTCTTGTGAATGGATTCATAATCTAAAATAAAGACATTTTGAGAAAGTCTAGAGGAAGTGTCTTCTGCCTGAAGGAGTTACAAGTCAAGACAAAAGTAAACTTTGATAGTCTATAATGCATAAAGAAGAACTGAAATATAGTGCCTAGCTCCATAAGCAAGCCTACTTAATAAATCAGATAGATAATTGACTGAGGCAAAATTTTGTGAACTTGAAGTTACTTAAATACTCAGTGTCCCTGATACTGAGTCAAAGAAGTTCTCTCTTAGGAAGTTCTCCTATACACTAACAATAACTATAGTTACTTAATTATTGCTCTGACTCTATCCCCAATTAGCTATGTGCTGAGGGAAGTCACTTTGTGTTTTTGTTTCCTCCATCTATAAAATTAGAGGATTGAGATTCCTACCATCAGAATGTTGACATTCAGTGATCCTATGAATTATCCAAATTGGATTCTCCTATCTCATTAAAGTTCATTCAAGGTAAGTGATCTGGATTTTCACTGACTATCAGTGGAGCCTAAGTAGGTCTTACCAGCTCAAAAAGCTTCCTTCCAGTATACTTCCTGCCATGGACTGTACATCATCCAAGGACCAGATTAATTTAATTTGTAAATGCCTGATAACAGACTGGTCACAGAAATAAGGCTTTTTTGTTTGTTTTGTTTTGTTTTTGTCATAGAAAATCTACCACTTTATAAAAAGATTGCTATTTGCATCAAAGTGAGCACTATCATTGGTGAAACCATAGGCTCATTGAAGTTTTCAAATAAAGCAAAAGCCTAGTAGCTAGGTGGTATAGAGAATAGAATACTAGACCTAGAGTCAAGAAGATACAACTTCAAATCTGGATTCAAACACTTACTAGCTGTGTGATTCAGGGTGAGTCAATTAACCTCTATCAGCCTCATCTCTAAAATGGGGATAATAGTAACGCCTACTTCCCAGGGTTGTTGTGAGTGTAAATTTAAAATTAATTAAAAATTTTAAAGTATTTTGTAAACCTTAAAGAACTATATTAAATGCTATTATCATGAAGATAGTGAAGAAAACTCCCAGATAGATGTATCTATTCATATATAATATTGATGACATCAATGTCTAATATTTATCCAATATACATATGTTCTATATTATATATATAATCTATGTTATGTAAATTTGTACAATATCTATGTTGAGACAGGATGATGATGATGATGACATCCATGATCTAATATTTCCATTACTGAGTATTGCATATTATCATCAAGTGCAAAAAAAAACCTTTTAAAAATGAAAGGAACAGTTAATGTTTTCAAACATTGTCACCTAGTTTAGTTCAATTCCAAAAACATTTATGAATAACCTAATGGATACTGTGTAGCAATGAGAGATGCAAAGATAGAAAACAAAATAGCTCCTGTCCTTAAAGAACTTACAGTCTTATGGAGGAAAAAAGGTATGCATGACATGCCTTTAGGTTTAATCTGTATAATTAACATTTCTGCCATCACTTTCTTAGCTCCAAACAACAAATAGTAAAATCAATCTGATTTGTAATGTTGGTCAATTTTCACTAAAATTTAACAATCAAATATGAGCCAGAACTACATATACTATTAGATGCACACAAGTATATTAAAATAAGATTATGGAAGAAGTTTATCAGTATAGTTTGAAAGATTGAGGAGGAAAGAGTGAGAGGAGCTCGTCCCTAAGCTGAATCTTGTCTGAAGAGAAAAATTTCAGTAGTGAATGAATTACAAGTAGGGTAGTAGCCTGCATGAAAAATCTAGAAGACATGATGGGGTCAGGATATAACTGGATAACCACTTGGTTGAAACAGAGGGTATATAAGGAGGATATATTACAGATTCTATTCATTAAAATTGTTTGAAGATATGCAGAAATTTGACCTATTTGTAAAATTTCATGTAGCTATATGGATGCATTAGAATGCCAAAAAATTTAAAATATCCACTGAATAAAACCATTTAAGAATCCACAAAGCTACAAAAGTTATCAATGTAGAAATATAATTATAGAATAAAACTTTTTTATAATTTACAAAATTATAAGGTAGAATTGATATGAGGTAGAGTGTGTTCTTATGATGCAAGAGAGATTTGAAGGGGCAACTAGGTGGCTCAGTGGATAAAGCACCGGCCCTAGAGTCAGAAGTACCTGGGTTCAAATCCGGTCTCAGACACTTAATAATTACCTAGCTGTGTGGCCTTGGGCAAGCCACTTGGCCCCATTTGCCTTGCGGAAAAAAAAAAAGAGAGAGAGAGATTTGAAAGGTAGTTCTTAATAAATTATATTTAGGCTTTGATCAGAGGCCACTGGTAAAAGTTTATACTAAAACCAAATAAAAATGATGGCTGTGGGGGAGGGCTGTGAAGTCTGAATGGTCATAAGTTCTTCTCTGGAGGTTTTTAAGAATCTAGTTAGGTGATCCTTGACCAATGATTTTAGATACAAAGAATATCAGAAATGGAAGGACTGTTCCAAGACCACCTAGACCAATCCCTTCATTTATCTATTAGTAAAAGCCAGAGCTAAACTAGAAGTCAGGACTCCTGTTAGACCAGCCTAGACTATATCATACTGTCTACCAGATACTAAGCTCATCCAACATCCCAACCCCATTGTAAGGAAATAGAAAGTCCAGACAATTAAGTCATACAACAAATTAGTCTTGGAGCCAGGAATAGAATTCGACCTGAGACACTTAATACCTAGTTAGCTGTGTGACCTTGGACAAGTTGCTTAACTCCATTGCCTTGCAAAAACAAAAACCAACAACAAACCAAACAAAAAGAATGATACACAGGATGGTTTCAGAAAATACTGGAGAAGATTATAAGAATTAGTGCAGTGAGCAGACCATTGTACATAGTAACAGAAATATATTTTTTTTATGTTTTTGCAAGGCAATGGGGTTAAGTGGCTTGCCCAGGACAACAAAGGTATGTAATTATTAAGTGTCTGAGGCTGGATTTTAATTCAAGTACTCCTGACTCCAGGTCTGGTGCTCTATCCACTGTACCACCTAGCCACCCCATTACTGAAATATTTTAATAGAGACTAACTATGAATGTCACTTTGATCAATACCATGATCCAAGACAATTCTGAAGGACTCATGGTGAAAACTCTAAAATGTACATTGAAGCTTAATTTTTTACTTCATTTTTATGGCTTTTTTGCAATATGTCTAATATGGAAATATGTTTTTCATGATTTCACATGCATACTTGATATTATATTGGTTACCTTCTCAATAGACTGGAGGGAGACAGAGAATTTGGAACTTAAATTTTTTTTTGGGGGGGGGGTTAGGTCTTTTTGCAAGGCAAATGGGGTTAAGTGGCTTGCCCAAGGCCACACAGCTAGGTAATTATTAAGTGTCTGAGACCGGATTTGAACCCAGGTACTCCTGATTCCAAGGCCGGTGCTTTATCCACTACGCCACCTAGCGGTCCCTGGAACTTAAATTTTTTTAAGAAAAAAATATAATAAATAGAGGGGCAGGTAAGTGGCGCAGTGAACAGAGCACCGACCTTGGAGTCAGGAGGACCTGAGTTCAAACCTGGTCTCAGACACTTAATAATTACTTAATTGTGTGACCTTGGGCAAGTCACTTAACCTCATGGCCTTGAAAAACAAGCAGACAAACAAAAAAGACTGTTATAAAAATATTCTTTTAAAAAAACAGAAAAGGAAGAAAGGAACAATGCTTCAACTGATAAAGTGTTTTGTTGAATTCTATTGAATAATAGACTTTTCAAAGAACAAAAAAAGATCTAGCAATATATGTAGTACTTAAATTCTATGAATATAGGGGAAAATTCAAATCAGAGAGAGGAGAATACAGCTATGAGGTGGGAGTAGAGGGTTCAGATTTTAATATTTCATATTTTTATGTTTTGAATATTTCATTTTATATGTTCTGTAATCAGCAGTTAGTTGAAAAGCAGTTAGGTTCATTGGCCATTGTGGGTAGAGGAATGATCTAAGCCCCTCCAAGCTGAGTGTCCTCTAGTGGCCAATGGAATATTTTGGTCTTTTAGGAAGGCACCAGGGGGGAAAAAATATAAAAAAGTTTTAAACTCTGAAAAATGCAAGACACTGAGCTGGCGGCTTGAGTAGACTACCACCTAGTGGAGAAATTCAATTATTTCATTCCCATGCTAAATATGCACAATACACAAGTCAATTTGAAAAGCTTACGTACCACAGATATCACAGGTGTCACACATTGGAACACACTGGGACATACAAACTTTATTGCTAAAATTCCCCTAATTTTCCCTAATTTCTGTAATACCTCATTGCTATATTCTGGCCACTCACTATCTTCATTCCATCACTCCTATACCCTACCCCAGCTTCAAGTCAAAATGTAATGGTTATTGCTACCATGATTTAAGATTGATATATAGAAGCAATTATGAGAGACCTAGATTAGATTTGTGTTTTTTCTGCTTATAGATTGATTGATGAGCATATAGAAAAAAATGGTAGTTAAAAAAAAGCAGCATGGATTTATTGAGTAGAAGTCATATCAGACCAACCATGGCCTTTTTTGCTAGAACACTTACGGCTAATTCTATGATTATAGTTTAACTTTATTTCAGTAAAGTTTTTCATTAAAATATTGTGCATGTATGGAGAAATTTAAATGAGATTATATGATATATTATATATATATATATAATATTATATATACAATTATATTGCTATATTAGGACTGGTTGTATGGTCAGATTCAAAGAACTGAAATTAGTCATTCAATGTCAATGTGGCAGGGGCTCTCCAATAGAGGACCCCAGGTATCTATGTTTGACTTTGTATTGCTTAACATTTTTATCAATAATTTGGATAAGTGCATAATAGGCATGTGCATCAAATTTGCAGATAGCTCAGAATTGGGAGGAAGAGTTTATATTCACTGAATGACTGAGTCAAGATCCAAAAAAGACGCGAACAAAATATTGAACTGAATATTATAAGACAAAATAGACGTAATGTCTTACATATGAGTACAAAAGATCAACTTCCCTACTAGACAACAGTTATTCTGAATTAGCTCTGAGTAATTTAATGAACTGCAAGTGTAATATATCATCAGTGTGAAAAAAATTTTTTAAAAATTAGTTCAATCTTGGACTGAATTAAAAGATTAGCTTCCAGAAAGAGGGAGGTACTTTGCCCATATAAGACCTCATCTGGAATATTGTTCTGAGCACCATGATTTAAGGAGGACATTGGTCCACAGGAGGGCAATCAGGATGCCAAGGGTCCTTATCAAGGAACTGAACATATTCAGTCCAGAGAAGATAAAATTCAGGAGAAATATAATAGCTATGTTCACATATTTAAAGAGCAAAGAGAGGGGATTGGATTTGTTCTGTTAGACTCCTGAGGTCAAATACAGAGGCAATAAGTGGAGAAGGCAAAGAGGCAAATTGAGTCTTACTGTAAAGAAAAATTTCCTAACAGTTCAAGCGCTTCAAGAATAAAATGAGATGCCATAGAAAGTGGTAGGTATAATAGATTCCCCTTCCTTGTAAGTCTTCAAGTAAAGGCTGTAAGACCATTTGGATTTATTATAGTGAGAATTCCTTTAATGTGTGTATTGGACTAGATGGCTACTAGTATCCCTTCCAATAGGATCCTGGACTAGTTTCTGAGATTTTTTTTCTTATTCATAAAAATCAGAATAACAATACCTACAACTACTTATTTCATGGGGATTTTGTATAGAAAGTTCTTATAAACCTTAAAGTATTGTATAAAATGAGTATTTTTAAATTTTTTAACAGTTTGAAACAGTTTCTATGATAGTTAATTTGGGAGTAAAAATAGTTATATAAAATTTCTGATTTTTTCTTATCTGTGCTCTACCTTGTTCAAATATATGTGTGTATGTATACATATATATAGCATATACCAAGTATATAGATAGATAGATAGATAGATAGATATAGATATATATAGTATTCTATAGTCTCAAGTAATTATAGAACTGGAAAGGAACTATTTCAGAACCCTCCCGATTCTTGACAGTGGGGTGAAAAGAACACAGGATTGGGAGTCAGGAGATTTG
The DNA here is from genome assembly GCF_037893015.1 of Macrotis lagotis. NCBI lineage: Eukaryota > Metazoa > Chordata > Mammalia > Peramelemorphia > Peramelidae > Macrotis > Macrotis lagotis. Next base: position 207,908,434 of record NC_133664.1, on the reverse strand, counting down.
GGGTTCTTGACACTATCACAAATTTACTGTTAAAAATTCCCAATAAGTAATTGCACTATTATTTTGTGTAGGTCTAGTGATACTTACAGTAACAATAGCACCTGAAAAATAAACTAAAGATATAAATATCAGTAAAGAGCTTAAATAATTTCACCTGTTAGAACACACGATGAGTTACTTAGAAGATCATAGAGAATTAGCAACAACAAACCCTAAAATAGATACAATAACTTCAATAAAACAGCAGGATACAAATTAAATTCATGAAAATCATCAAAATATCTGTATGGTAATGACAAAAGATAGAATAAAAATTAAAAAGGAGAAATTACACTCAAAATAACTTTGAAAATGCTTAAAATATCTGACAGCCAATTGACTAAAGCAGAATCAAGACTCATAAATAAATATAATTACAAAACATTCCTTACAAAAATGAAGACAAATATTACAAAGATATTCATACTTTCAACTGACCAATGTCAACATAATTAAAATTATATATTACTATATTTAGTTAAAGATGTAATGCTATAGTAGTCATGCCACCAAGAATTTATTTTATAGAGCTAGGAAAAGTAGTAATTTAAAAATCCTTTGGGGAGGTGGAGAATAGGACTCTAGAATCTCAAAAGAAATTATAAAAAAAGTAGGAATAAGGGAAGGAGAAATAGCATTTCCAGATTTAAAATCATATTGTAAAGTAGTAATCATCAAATTGACAGTACTGCTTTTAAGAAAAAGGCAAAGCAAGAATTAAAAACAGTTGAATTCAATATCCAGTGTTCAAAAAAGCTGAAAAACACATATTCTATTCCCAAAGAAGAAATTTGTATTTGACAAGAATTTGCTGGGGAAACTGGAAAGTGTTTGACAAAATAATAATAATAATGATGATGATGATGATGATGATGATGATGATGATGATGAAGATGAAATGGTTTAGGAAAAAACCCATGTATTAGGGTTCCAAATTGGACAAGCAAAGTAAATATAAAACTTACCATTTTTTTAAAAAAAATGAATAAATATATCTTTTACAACTATTACTAAGAAAATAATTTTAACCAAACAAAAAAATGAGATCACAACCACAAAAGACAGTAGACAGTTTTTAATTATATGAAATTAATTGAGTAAGGATAAGAAGGAAAACTGTTACTGAGAGGAAAAATTCTTTTCTTCAAATCTATTTGACAAAAATCTAAGAAACAGATATGTAAGAGAAAGATCAATTTCTCACTAGATAAGTAAAATGATATGAATAAAAATTATGGATTTTTTGCAAATCACCAATAATATACGCAAATAGTTAAGCAATTCAGCAAAACTGCAAATATTACAAAAGAGGGACTTTTTGAGGAGTTCCAGAAGGAAATGCTTATTGTAGTACTATTGGTAGAACTAGCAATTGCATAAATAAACATTTTAGAGTTATACAAAAGAAAAAGCTGTCTAAAATATCCACACCTTTTGACCTAGAGGTCCCACTCATATCCCAAGGAACTGAAAGACACTGGGAATAAAAAGATTCTATCTATACTAAAAAATTTGTTTCAACATTTTTAATGATAGTAAATGAATAACCGTCAATTAGAGAATGGCTAATTGTGAACATAATGGAAATTATTGGGTATAATAATTTATGAATATGAGGAATTCAGAGAACTCTGAAAAGTACACAGATATATTGTGAATTATACAAAACCAGGAAAATAATGTATACAGTGATTATAACAGCATAAATAGAAATAACAACAAAATGAAACTAAACTATGTGCAATGATAATGGCTAAGATTAATACTAGAGTTCGACAAATTTTATTAGGGAAGAGCGTAGGAAATAATTGAAAAGAAGTCAGATTTTTCTGTTCATCTCATTCCCTACATTTACCAATAATTGGCCTTCCAAGGAAGTGATTTGTAATAAATTAACCTTCACATCCAGGAAAGAAAATAAGAGATAACACTGAATTTAAATGACTTAATAAGATTTATCAAAGGATATTCTTTGTAACCAACCAAAACTTCAGGAGAATTAGAAATAGGATGTGTTCTTCTGGTCTTCATTTGTGCCTCTACCAGTTATTTGAACAATGTAGAGATGTCTGATTTAAGACCAATTATTTGGGGTTGGGAGGAGGAACCTGGCAGAGGGAACAAGAAATATGATTTTCCAACATCTAATTAAGTAGCCTAAAGTCTGGACCCTGATCAGATTGGGGCCAATGGTGGTTCTCAAATGGCTTAATGAGTTTGCAGTGCCTTGGATAGGGTGTCACCACCAGACTTTGGATGGCTGCAAACCAATTGGAATACCATCCAAAAACCAACTTTTCCATATATATGGAAAAGTTGGTTCCCATCTTAGATGCATACAGAAGATGCTTCAGTTTTCTGCATCTCAGGGAATCTAGAGCTATTGACTCAATATGATGGTAAATTCAGGATTAAAAACTTCTCAAAATATGGAATTCTGATATCTATTATCTGTGAAATCAGATTGCTACAAAAAACTGTATTTGCCCTGAGGTGAGTGTTGTAATTTTTGGAAAAGAGAGATTGTTTTAGAATTTCAGGGATATTAGACATAATAGGACAAATAGCACCTCACATAGTTACCTATTTAGAATAAACAGTATTATTTCCTATAGAAAACTAGAATATTCTGGGTTTTTACCATTGTCAAGGGGAATGCTTTTGACATGTGTTCTTTGATTATACAGACTATTTCCTTAAGGAGATATATTTTTCTCTTAAGATTAATGTATGTAAATCTTAACCTAGATTCTAGGAAAGAAAATCTTCAAGAGGCTTCTAAAATTGGGGACAAAAGGACATCAATTTATCAATGTAATTGCTGATAAGAATGTGTGCAATATATATATTTCTTTCTTTGAATCAATATCAATTTGTTCAAAAGGATAGCATGTGCTGTTTCTAAAATTCTAAAAAAAAAAAAACAGATACATCCCTATATATATACACAGTGAAGAAAGCATTATGGAAGTCAAAATTGAACTGGCACTAGCAATACCTAGGAGAAGAGATGAGAGATCCACCTCCCTTTGATAAATATTCTTTATGTTTTCAGACAGGGTTAGTATATCTATTAGTTTTACTTAACTGTTTCCCCTCTCCTGACCCCATTTTTTGCAAAGAAAGATTTGTTAAGGGACAGGTATTTGGAGAGAAGTTAATGGGAAAAACAAAGAGAGTGCTTCTCCCCCCCCCCCCCCCCCCAGCATTCATGGAACTGACACAAAAATTAATTGCTGGGCCTCAAAGAAAACCTAAACCAAAGAATCTATAAACAGAAAGGATGTGAAGAGGTGTCCTACAAAAAATAAACAAACAAACAAAAAGCCTCTCATAATACCAAGTTCACACACATAAGTCAATTAAAACAAACCCTGCCCCAGTTCAGATCCTCATCTCCTCTGATTGGTCCCTCTGCTTTCAGTTTCTTGTTCTCGTCAGTCTATCTTCCACTTTGAACATGCCATTCCTCTAGTCAAAAAATATCCCCACGCCTTTAGAATAAAAGAAAAAATTCTCAGTTAGGAAATAAAACCCTACACAAGAAACCTCTTGCTTAGCTTCTCAGTTCCTTTTCATTTGGTACTCTTCCCATAGTCTCCATACATTTATATGGATGATCCCTCATGTTTATAATACATTCCCATCCTCTCCTTACCTCTACATTGAATAATCACTATCTTCCATAAAAACACAAATCTGATGCCACCTCCAGCCTGAGGTCTTTTCATCATCCTAGTCATTTATCCTTGAAATTAGTTTATATCACTTTTCATCCACTAATACATGGACATGTTGTACAACACAATATAATGTAATGAATCAAACAACAAACATTTATTAAACTGTTTTATGTCATGGGCCAAGTACTAGAAGCTCAACAAAGAAAGACAAAACTGAGATAATATCTGCTTTTAATGAGTCTGCATTTAACTTGGTGGGGGGGGAATGGGTAGGAGGGGGAATAGAGGGGCATTGGAGGAGATGCAATAGATTCACAGATAAATAAATTTTTATATACAAAATAAAGGCAAAGGGTTTGGGAGAGGGAGGAGATTAGCTGAAGGAACTAAGAATGACCTCTTGAAGAAGGCAACCCCATGAGCCTTGACAGTCTTTATAGGTTCTAAGAGGCAGAAGTGAGAAAGGAAAATGTTCCAGATATTGGGAAGAGCCTGTACAAAGACATAGTGGCAGGACATTTAATGTTGCATTTGGGGATCAACAAAACAATCATTTGGTCATGTCCAACTCTTCATGACCAGGGAAATAATGTATTATCAGCCTAAAAAGCTGAACAGAGGAGTCTGTATTTTATTCCAATGGCAAGGAAGAGTCGCTGTATTCAATATATCCAAAAATTTCACTTTTTATCTTTCTCCTAATCTTTCCTTACTTCCTACTTTCCCTATTACTGCTGATGGCACACTGTCCTCCTAGTCCTTCAGGCTCACAACCTAGGAGTCATCTTGAACTCCTCATTATTTCTCATTCTTCCCTTCCCCATATCCAAGCTTTTGCAAAGGCCCCTTTTCCTCTTCTGATACTGCCATCACTGGTACAGGCTCTAGTCATCTCATGTCTGGACTATTGCAATAGACTTCTAGTAGGTCAGCTTGTCTCAGATCTTTCCCCATTCCAATCCATCCTCCATTCAGTTGCCAAATCATTCATATCATGTCACCTTTCCTGCTCAACAAACTCCAGATTTCCATTACCTCCAAGATCAAATACAAAATCCTATATTTAGAATTCAAACCCTTAACAACCAAGTCCTATCCTATCTTTCCAATTTTCATATATTTATACTCTACTGATTAAAATAATGACCCTTCATCTTTTTTTTGTTGTTGTTGTTAAGTGGCTTGCCCAAGGCCACACAACTAGGTAATTATTAAGTGTCTGAGGCCAGATTTGAACTCAGGTACTCCTGACTCCAAGGCCAATACTCTATCCACTGCACTACCTAGCCGCCCTTTTGGCTTTATGCATTCTTTCTGACTGTCTTCTATGCCTAGAATGCACCTTCAGTTTCCTCTACCTCAACAGAAAGAATAAATTCAAAATGGTAAAATCTTTACGATTTCCCTTAGATGGGGAAATTCCAAAGTTTCTCCCTTTATATCTTTATTTCTTATATCCTCAACCAAACAAAAGCTAGAAGGAAAGAGACAAAGCAAAGGAAAAATCAGGCCCTGCTTTTTTCTAGAGATTTTGAATGTAGTCCGATTCCAGCTATGTAACCAATAAAAAATTTTCCCCAGCAGACCAGAACCAGTTACAGAATATCTGCAAAAGGAGATTTCCACATGTGGATTGTATCAGCAAAGCACACCACACATGTCATAATGATTGGATCCATTAGCCAGTACCCAAACCATACTCCCACATATGTAAAATGTTTATGACTTAACTTAGGTTAACTGGCACTATTACAGAATTCTCAAAACTAAACCAAGTGATTCATTAGCCCACCCTTCCCCAACCCCTAAGTACATACCCACATCTGTTTCCTGTATATAATTAAATATTTCCTCTGGTCTCCATACTCATTTGTTCATTTGTAGCAGGACTGCTCCCTACCCCAAATAAGTAGCATTGGATTGTAGCTGAAGGGAGATAAACAGATATCTTAAGCCTCCCCCCCACACACTTTTCTCCAAGGGATATTTTAATTCCTTCCAGGAGGAGAAGAGGAGGTTGGAATCAGAAGCCTGATCACTCTGCTATCTTCAAGGAGAGGTGGTCAGACTAGAATATATCTATCTGTTCCCTAGTCTAGGAGACGTGATCAGCTTTAATCTAATCTTTGATCTACAGTTTTTTTTGAAGGGAAGGAAGATTCTATGTTCCATATACAAGTCTTGGTTCCTTTTCCACCAAATATCACTTTCACAATGAATTTATATAGCAAGTATCAAAGAAACCCATTTATCCAAGTTGACAACAAAACAAAAATCAGACATTTTCACAGGGCAGAAAGATACCAAATAATACAGAGTGAAGAAGTTATCCTAGTAGAAGCAAGGTAATTGAACTCAACTAAGAGAAAGATTTCCAGATTTTACCCAAAGAGAAATTCTCCAAAATCTCTAGTGTAGCAAGATGAGAGCAGGAACATAATGAAGATTGTCAAATCTTTTCTTGATGACTTCCTCTCAGTCTTATTCTCCCTGAAGTGCAGTTGGCACGGTCCTCTTCTCTCCCAAAGCTGAAGAAGACTGAGAGCACAAAGAGACTCAAGAGTTTGAAAAGACTGGCCCTCTGCTCTCTTCCATTTCATCAGATCCATCCAATCTCTTAGGAAGGCACAAGGAATTGATGTCCACCAATGAGGAGAGAGTCCCAAACCAATGGACTTTGGGACTCAGGTAACATAATCATTATTATTCCACTGTCTGTCTACCTCTTCAAGTCACACCATGTGATGTAAAGAACTATGGATAAAGAATAATTTTTGTGCACATCGAAGCACTACTTTAGAGAGCAACATGAATTCTAAATGTAGTGAAAACTTGTTAATGCATTGTTAAATGAAGCACTGCATAAAAGATTCTAACTGTGACTAGTTTGAAGACATTTTTCAGGTATATTATTGAATTTGGGAAGAACAAGTGTGAAGTAGTAAGCACTGTTATGGTTTCAATGGAAATTTCCATTATGTGTATTATAACATAGATATATCTTCCAGCAGTTTCAAACTCTTCTAGTAATTCTTGTCATGATTCTTAAACTTCTTAGATAGCTATTTTTGTAAGGTAGTTTGGAAGTGCTTTCAGAATGTTGTTGCTTAGAAATAAATACCTGTTCTGGTTTTATTATAAAGTTGAAACCTTTCTTAGAGAGACTTACTGCAGAAATACATAATCTAAAAATCACTGCACATCTGCTATGATACATATTTCTCTAAAGAGCATTCATATCATATTCTGAGGTGTTACTTTCTAGCAGTAAATGGCTTGATATATCATCAATGTTCTGTGCCAGTGAAGATGGCAAGACTTTGGGGTTCTACTACTGAAGAGGGCCAAGGAGAGAGTACTGAAGAGAGCAACAGAAATAAAGGGTTGAAAAATAAACAAAGAAAAGATTAAAAAAAAAGAAAAAGAATTGTTTTTCTTAAAAAGTAAAATTTGAGGGAAACCTTGTCATAACTATAGTTTGTTAAATTGAATTATGCAAAGTTCTATTTCAAAAACAGGTTTAAGTTATAGTATTAATGATAACTAATAAATAATGCCATATTATTTACAAAGTTTGCTCAAATAATCTTATGAAACAGGTAGTCCAATCACAGATAAAAAAAATGAGACTTTCCAGGGCTAAGGTTTATCTTTTCAAAATGAAAGTAGCTAGGATTCAAACTCAGGTCTTTCATTTCCAAGCCCTAGGCTCTTCCTTATTTCACTAGATCATAAAAGGTATGAGTTAGACTCTATGAAGAACCTCATAACAAGGAAGACTATTAAATGGTATAGATGAAAAGGACCTCAGAAGTAACTTAGTCTAATCCTCTCATCTGACTGATGAGAATATTTGAGGCCCAGAAAGATAAAGTAACTCAAATGAGGCAACACAGCCACCAAATGGCATAGCTGCCATCATATTTCAAGGCTTTTGAGAGAAATCACTTTCCCTAGCATTTTTTGGAGAGGGTTAAAAACATTACACCCAGAGCTATTATAGATCCCTTCCTATTGGAGGCATGTGGATAAACTGGATTATTTCTGAAGGTCCTTTCCATTCCCCTATATTTTAGTTCAACATTCAGAAGAGAATGCACAATGTTCAGATTTTTGAAACCTTACAACAAAGTTTTGAGATGAGCTACTGCCATCTAGTGTTTCACTAGCATGTTTAACAGTATTAAATATGTTATATATTTATAATATTACTATATTAATCATTATAATTAATATTAACATATTATTATATTTGTATGTATTTATTGATTTGGAGATATATATTTCCTTTTTATTATTATGAATTAACAAACATCAACAAAACATGAGCAACAATAGAGTGAATACTATACGAATCTGTGAATCTCCACCATATACAGCTTATTTCTTAAAAGTGTATTTTGATTTTGGCATGTGAGTTCCAACTCTAGCCTGCCAGTTCTGACCTCCCTTCCACTCCTTTCTCTGTATTTCAATTATTCATTGTCTCTCTTTCATTCCTTTTATAATATCATTCACTGCCCCATTCTCTTCTATCTACTCTCCTCTTTCCCAAACAAAACCCCTTCCTGTAAAAGAAAAAATATAATGAAGGCTATTCCACCTCCCTCTTACAGGTATCATGGGAGATTCATTGTGTAGTTCAAAGAAGACTCTTCTCCCTCTACCCATCTCCAAGAGAAATTTTAATTCCTTCCAGGTTCAAAAGAATGAAGTTGGGGTCAGTAGTTGACCACTTTGTTCTCCTCAAAGAGAGGATATACTGGGCTAGAATTATATTTCTCTGCTCCCTGAAGTATTATTGTCTAGAGGATGTTTCAGGTTCAATTAAACTTCTGATCAATGCCTCACCAATTGAAGGGAACAGGTCCCTAAACTTTGTATACAAGGCTTAGCTCCCTAACTACCAAATACCAGTTCTACAATAAAACCATGTCTCTAAATAGAATTGCAAAAAAAAAAATCAGAAAAAGATGTGCATAAGAAAATGGACACCAGACAATACACAAAAAAGGAACTCTGCCATTGGGAGTGAAGTAACCCAACTTAAATCAAGAGAGATAGTCATAGACCTCACCCAAGGAGAGTTCCCTGAAGTCTTTAGTGTAGCAAGCTAGGGATAGAGATGTGATAGAGACCTATAGTTCCTTTCAAGTTTGCTTCTTCTCAGAGTTTTTTTCTTTCTACATCTTGAAGGCTGGTTGGTATCTTCCATCTTCTTTCTCAAAGTTGAATGCCAGTAGAACCCAAAATGACTGCAAAATTGAGAGCAACTATGAACAAACTTGAAGAGAAAAGGTTTCCACTTCATAGGTCTCACCAACTTGCAGGTGCAAGGCATTTATCTTCACCAATGATAATAGTTTCCCATACCAACCGGCTTTGGGATTTGAATTACAAATAAATCTCACCAAGCCAAAGAAAATCGCACATTAGCCACATATTATTTACTTTTGTTGTCCATCACCTGTCTGCCAAGAGGTAAGAAGAATGCTTCATCAGTCCTGATTTGTCATTGTAGTTGATCATGGTTCTTTAAGTTTTTCAGTGGTTTTTCCTTTACAATGTTGTGGTATTTGTATAAATTATTATCCTGGTTTTGCTCACTTCCCTCTGCATAAGTTCATACAAATCCTTCCAGGTTTTTCTGAATCTATTTTTTTCCCTTATGTGTAATGAAAAAAAGAAACAAAAAAAATATGATTAATTTGTTCAGCCATTACCTTATTCATGGTTGCCTATTTTGCTTCCAATTCTTTGACATAATAAAAAATGCAGCTGTAATTTTTTTTTTGTATATAAGGCTTCCTCTTTCTTTGATCTCTTTGGGAAAATAAGGCTTATAATACTATCTATATGGTCAAAGAATAAATACACAATTTAGAAACTTTTGGTAAATATTGTCAAATTGATTTCAAGGGGGTGGCTAGGTGGCACAATGAATAGAGCACCGGCCTTGGAGTCAGGAGTACCTGGGTTCAAATCCGACCTCAGACACTTAATAATTACCTAACTGTGTGGCCTTGGGCAAGCCACTTAACTCCATTGCCTTCAAAAATCTAAAAAAAAAATTGATTTCAAGGCAAGCTGAACTACTTCTTAACTCCACCAATAATGCATTAGTATGCCTGGCTTCCTCATTCTATTCAATAATTATTATTTTCTTTTTTGTTATTTTAATTAGCTGGGTATGGAATGGAACAGGGAAGCTTGGTAGTACAGTGGAAAGAGTACTAGGACTGGAGTTAGGAAGATTCACCAAAAGGGGTAATGAAGAGTCAGACACAAATGCTTGTGTATTCATCTTTTCAAACAGCTATATATTGAGAAATTGGAGTTGGAAATTGGAAGAAATTGGAAGTTCTACTTTCTTATTCCTCTTTTTAATATTAGTGTATTCCTTTTTCTTGTTTTTTCTTATTTAACTCTCTCAGTTCTCTTTGAAAATGTTATGGTTGTAACAGGACACTTTTTTCCCTCCTCCTAATAGAATATTAACTATATTAATATATATGTAATTGTATATATTATATAATATATAATATATAATATATAGCTATATATTATATAGCACCTTCCTCACAGAATTTTTTTTATGAAGATTAAAGGAGGCAAAATTTGTCAAGTGCTTAGCAGAGTGCTCCATTTACTCAAATTTATCTTTCTATGTTCTTCTTGAATCTTGTGTCTGTATTTCAAAGTTTCATTTAAATTTTAATCTTTCCATCAGAAATGCTTCTAAATCCATTTGCAAAGTACATCAGAAGTCCAACATCCCCAACTCCTGCACTGGGATTATACATTTTTTTAGTGGTAATTTACCTCTTAGACATAAGTTTATGTCTTTTGTCTTTTAGAATATTATATTCAAAAATTTCTCATTTTTAGTAGAAGTTTACAAGTACTGTATTACCCTAATTATGGATCCTTGGAATTTTTTTTTCTTGATGCTTGCACTATTTTATTCTCTGATGGGGGAAATTCTGAATTCTGACTCTATCAGTTCTGGGATTTTTCTGCTTGGGGAAATCTTTCTAAAGGTGATTAGTAGATTATTTCTATGTTTACTTTTCCCTCTGCTTCTAGGCAGTTTTCATTTATGATTTTATAAATAGAGTGTGTAAGCTATTTTTAAAATCATAGTTTTCAGGGAATATAATGTTCCTTAATTACATTTCCATAACCCATTTTCCAGGTCAATTACTTTTGATAAAAGATAATTTACATTTTCTTCTATTTTAAAAAAAATCTTTTTTTTTTAATTCCGATTTTTTTTTGCCATCAAGTGGAATTTTTTAGTCTATTATAGTTTTCAGATAACCTATTTATTGGATGAAGTTTGCCAATTCTCTTCCAAGTTATTCATTCCCATGACAATTATTTCTTTAGGGGTGGCTAGGTGGTGTAGTGGATAAAGCACGGGCCCTGGAGTCAGGAGTACCTCGGTTCAAATCGGGTCTCAGACATTTAATTATTACCTTGCTGTGTGGCCTTGGGCAAGCCACTTAACCCCATTTGCCTTGCAAAAAAACCTAAAAAAAGGCTTCTGACAATTACTTCTTTAAAAACTTTTGTTTCTTTTTAAATAACCTCTTGCTTCATTTCTTCTAGATGTTCATGAAGTCCATGAGGGAAAGCTCCTTTTTCCTTTGAGTTTCTGATTACCATAGTATGGAGTTAGATTTGCAAGAATTTTTTTTTACTTAAAGATTTTATTTATTTTGAGTTTTATAGTTTTCCCCCTAATCTTACTTCCCTCCCCCCATCCCCCCACAGAAGGCAATTTGCCAGTCTTTACATCAATAATTTTTTTTAACATTGGTTTGTACTTTCTATGATTTGCTTATTTCTCTAGTTCCTCAATTGGAGCTTTGTTATGGGACCACTGTTTCATTTTTTGGAAGGAAGGTCTTGGTCCCTGGGTTCCTGTCCTAATCTCTCAATGCTAAGGTTTGGTTTCCTGGTCTTTCACAGTTAGAATATTTCATTTTACAGAACCCTTTCTGGCATATCAGGACAGAAATTTAAGGACTTGAGACTCCCTAAGACTGGGCTGTCAGTCAGCTAATCAACAAGCATTAAGTGCTTACCATATGACAAGCATTTCATCAGAGAAAAGTAAAAGACAATCCTTGATTTCAAGGGTACCATAGTCTAATGGGTAGACAACATACGAACTAAGCATAAAGCATAGGATAAAATGAAGATAGCTAACAGACAGAATGCAATAGCATTACATGGAATCAGGAAAGACTTGTAAAAGGTGAAATTTTAGTTGGGACTTGAAATAAGCCAGGGAAGTCAGTATGGGGGAGATGCTGTGAACATGGCAAGAGCAGAGATATGAATTGTCTCTACATCACAAATGATGTGGGGGCTGGGGAATGGGAGGCAAGGGTAAGAATACTGGAAATGGAGGAAGAGGACAGGTTGTGAAGGTCTTTAAATGCTGAGCAGAGGATTTTATTTGATCTTGCAGGTGATAGGAAACCAATGGAGTTTACTGAAGGGGGTAGGAGGGACATGGCTGAATCTAAACTTTCAGAAGAATCACCATGGCTCGATGATTCCAGGTTCAGTGGAGACTCTACCTGCTTTATCTGAAACAGAAAAAACAGAAATACTAACACTTTTCTCATGACCATGAGGACTAAAATGAAGAGGAAAGGTAACTGTAGGTGGGACTTGAAATGCAACAAATCTGGGAGTTTTTTAGGTTTGACTTAATTAAATGTTTGATCAAATATAGCCAGGTGAATGATGTTATAAATATTCAAATGACCCTTGGCAGAAAAACATTTCCCCACCTCTGTAGCAGAGGATGAAGAAGAGCCAAGAAAGACGAGATAGGAAGACCCACCAGCAGGCTTTGCAATAGTACAGGTGAAGCGGGGATGAAGGTCTGCACCAAAGTGGTGCAGGTGTCAGAGGAGAGATGGAGACATATGAGAGAGATATTGGGAAGGTAAAACCAACGGAATTTGGCAACAGATTGAATATGGGGTATTGGGGATGAAGATTCAAGGAAGAAACAGGGTTTGAGTTATGGTAACAGAGGTCAATAAATGATACCCTCAGCAGTAACAGAAAAACTAGGAAGAGAGGAAGGTTAAGCATAAAGAAAATGAGTTCAGTTTGGGACATACTGAATTTAAGATGTCTATGATATATCCAGTTTGAGATGTAGACATAGTCAATTGTAAATGGAGATGAATGGATCAAATGAAGGGTTTTTAAGGGTAAGGAAGACCTAGGCAAATTTTCAGTCAGTAGGAGAGAGATATTTAAGGTGAGAAAAATGATTATTAATAACCAAATATGGAGGAGAGTCAGGCTTTTTTCTCTGTCCTATTTCCTTATTCTAAGGCCAGGTTTTGAAAATATTACTGACCTCTGCCAAAAAAGTTATCCCTCCCCCTCCCAAGCCATCTTATCTAGGGTGAATTTCTACCCATTATGTTCTATTCAGGTTTGGGTAGGGATAACTTCTTTGGTTAGATTGCCCAAGGCTGAGCAATTTAGAAGTAAATGCCAGAATTAAAGCTACTAGATCCATATCTCATTGTAATATTCATTCTCTCTCATTTGTTAACTAACTTGATTACTACTCTCCTGATCACCCATTCTTCTAAGGGTCCACCTGTGAGCCCTTAACTGTAACCTCACCACTATGAGGTCTTTGGCTTTTGAGAGTATCACTGACCTTTTTTATAAATAAAATGTATGCATTTTTAAGAAAATGATTAATGGGGAGGAGCCAAGATGGAGACAAGAGCAGATCATGTCTTAGGCGCTCTCTGATAAAACTTCTAAACTAAGGACTCTAACTAAATTTTCAAGAGACAGAACCCACAGAGGGACCCAGTGAGGTTACTTAAGGTAACCTGGAAAAAAGCAGAAAGGCTCTGCTCCCTGGAGTTGGAAGGGTGGCCTGCCAGAGGGGTGGCCCACCAGAGCGAAAGAACTTCAGCCTCAGCCTTCCGGAGGCAGCCCCAGGGTGCTGGGAAGTTTCCTGAGCTACACCCTGGGGAGCACCAAGTACAAATTGGGGGAACAGCAAGGGACCTCTGCCAGAAGCCCAGCCCTCAGGGCACACAGCTAGCAGAGTGGCCACCTCAGCCCAGATCCAGGAAAAAGAAGTAGGCGGAGTGGGTAAGCAGGAGCCCTCAGGGCATGAGCCCATTGAGCCCATTGAGCTGAGGGAGGGGAGTAAAGAGAAACTGCCAAGCTCTGTCCTCTGCCCCTGGAACAGGACGCTGGGGCTCTGAATACATTCAGATCCTGATGGCAGTCTAGGCCCTCCCATAGAACAGCAGGCCCCCACCCAACTCAGCCCCATGGCAGAGTGGGGCTCTTATGGTCATTCACAGACCAGGAGGGAAGACAGAGTCTCACACACTGAGATCCTTGTAGGAGTGTCCCCAAAGCTCAGGAAGTACCACCAAAACAGGCTTAGGCTGGGAAAATGAGCAAGCAGAGAAACAAGAGGAACACCACTGAGAAATACATTATCTATGATCCCAAGAAGGATCAATATACTCAGTCTGAAGATGAGGAAGCACAAGCTCCTGTATCTAAAGACTCCAAGAAAACCGGAAATTGGGCTCAGGCTATGGTGGAGCTCAAAAAAGAGACTTTTCAAATCAAATGAGGGAGTTAGAAGAAAAACTGGGAAAAGAAATGAGAGAGATGCAGGAAAAACATGAAAATGAAGTCAGCAGCCTAGTCAAGGAAATCCAAATAAATGTTGAAGAAAACAGCATGCTAAAAACCAGCTTAGGTCAAATGGATAAAACAGTTCAAAAAGTTATTGAGGAAAAGAATGGTTTAAAAAGCAAAATTGGCCAGATGGAAACAGAGATAAGAAAACTCTCTGAGGAAAACAAATCCTTCAGACAAAGAATAGAACTCAGGGAGATTGATGAATTTACGAGAAATCAAGACTCATTACTTCAAAACCAAAAAAAAAAATGAAAAATTAGAAGAAAATGTGAAACATTTCATTGAAAAAAACAACTGATATGGAAAACAAATTTAGGAGAGATAATTTAAAAATTATTGGAATACCTGAAAGTCATGATCAGGAAGCATTGACATCATTTTCAAAGAATTACTACAGGAAAATTGTCCTGATATTCTAGAAGCAGAGGGCAAAATAAGAAATGGAGAGATTCTACTGATCCCCCGAGAAAGAGATCCCAAAAAACCAACCCCTAGGAATATTATAGCCAAGTTCCAGAATTCCCAAGTCAAAGAGAAAATATTACAAGCAGCCAGAAGGACATAATTCAAATATCGTGGAGCTGCAGTCAGGATCACACAGGACTTAGCAGCAACTACATGGCAAGCTTGTAGGGCTTGGAATATAATATACTGGAAGGCAAAAAAGCTTGGAATGTAACCAAGAGTCAACTACCCAGCAAAAATGAATGTCCTCTTCCTGGGAAAAAGATGGACTTTCAATGACCAGGGAAATTTCAAATGTTCCTATTGAAATGGCCAGAGCTAAATAGAAGGTTTGATCTTCAAATACAGGACTCAGGTGAAGCATACAGATTGGAGGAGAAGGGGAAAATATGAGGGACTTAATGATGATGAACTGCATGTATTCCTGCATAGAAACATGCCACTGAGAATACTCATATGAACCTTCTCAGTTAATAGAGCAGGTAGAAGGAACTTTTATAGTTGAAGCACAGGAGAAAGCTGAATTTGAAGATAAAATATGGTGTAAAAATGGAGTCAATAGGAAAAAGGGAAATGTAATGGGAGAAAGAAAAAGGAGAGGGGGGGAATAGGCCAAGGCATTTCATATAATAAGATTTTTCTTTATTACAATGAGCTATTGCAATGATATGGAAGGGGGGAAGGCAAGGGGGAATGAGGGAATCTTCCCTCTCGTAGCTAGAAGAGGAAAAAGCATCTATACTCTATGGGGTATAGGCATCTGGAGTAAGGGGGGGGGACAGGGGGAAGGGGGGGGATGTGAGTGATAGAGGAGAGGATGGACCATGGTGGGGGGAGGGTGGTCAGATATAACACATTTTCTTTTTTACTTCTTGAAAGGGGCTGGGATTAGCTGGCCTGTCCAGGACCATAGGGCCAGGTGGATGCTGGACCTAAGGGGGTGGTAGGGGGCTCGGGGCCTCTTGGCCCTAGGACCAGGGATCTGTCTGTTGTACCACTCAGCAACCCTACAGTAGAGTCAGAGTGAAAGGAGAGAGAAAATATAGTACATGGTAGTGGAGAAATATGAAAGGAAGGAGTTGCAATCAGCAGTGGCAAAGGTGGAAAAATATGGAAGTAACTTTTGTGATGGACTTATCATAAGGAATGTGATCCACCCATGACAGATTTGTTGGTGTTGGAACAAAGACTAAAGCACATTTTTTATTATTATTATTTTGGGGGGGTACACAGGGCAAATGGGGCTGGATGGCCTGCCTGGGGCCACATAGCAGGGTGATCATTGGGTGTCTGAGGCCGGATTTGGACCCAAGTTCTCCTGACTCAAGGGCCAATGCTCTGTCTGCCACCCAGCCACCCCTACTATTATTACTATTTTATTTTATTTTATTTTGGGTCTTTTTTTTTTCTTTTTTCAGTTTTTTTCATGGCAGTGGGGTTGGGGTGGCTTGCATTTCACATGGCTAGGTGATTGTTGGGTGTATGAGGCAGGATATGGGCTCGGGTGCTCCTGGCTCCAGGGCTGCTGCTCTATCCATTGCACCACCTGGCCATACCTACAATTATTACTATATTTTTTAATTTTAATTTTTTCTCTCCCCTTTACTTTATCGCTCAAGTGAGTCTATATTTTTGGGGGGAGGGGGTATTTTGTTTACTCTTAAACAAGAATATTTTATTAATGTATATAAAACATTATTTGTACAAAATGAGAATAAATATTAAATATTAAAAAAGAAAGAAAGAAAAAAGAAAATGATTAATGTTTTTCCTTCATTTCTGAAGAACACAACCTCATGGAAGTGATGCCATGACAAGGATATGAATTGGATTTGAATATGGGTGTGCTGTGCTAAGTCACCAGTCTCACTTTCTCCTGGAGCCATCTGGATACAGTGGTCAGATATGAATCAGGATGCCTGCAGATGACTTGGATTTGAGGCAAGCAGGGTTAAGTGACTTTCTCAAGGTCACACAACTAGTAAGAGTTGTGTGGGATAAAGTTTTTAGATTTCTTCAGTAAAATATTACAGATTGAATTTGGTTAGCTATGTGCCCCTCCTCCCTTGACAAAGCAAACTTCTGGGATGTTGTTGAAGAGTCAACTGACTTCATCTTATCTGTTGATGTCTGGAGAATCATTCAATTCCTGGGACTAAAGAGATAATCTGGTTTCAGTTTGAATTTTTATGTTCTTTTACCTAGATTAGTTTGCTTTGTTTGAATTCTATGCCCTTTCCCCAGGGTAGCTTTCTTGTTTAGATTGTAAAACCACATTCCTCATTAATGAGGGTGGGTCAGTTGGGGGGGACGGAGTTAAGATGAATGTGATTCTTGAACCAATTGATTGTAGCCTGTTTCTCAAGAAATGAATAAAGCCTTCTCTTCATACCTTGAGAGATCTCCAAAATTTATTTAAGTTGTCTTTGTCCCACACAGACTCAAGTGTCTAAGGTCAGATTCAGACTCCCATCCTCATGACTCTAAGGTCAGTGCTCTGTCCACTACACCATCTTAAGAAAATTATTAATTACCTAGAAACTATATCTCTTTAGTTTTTTAAACATCACAGCACAGTGACCAGAAAAGGAACTAGAGCATTGCACTCCAGATCCTTAATTAAAAAACTCTCTGATATCTTAGGCTGACAGTGGAGAATTTCTACATAAGGGGAAGCTTTCTGTTAGGTCTCTGACTGTGATCTGACTCTCCCTGTGCCTATCTGGTTTTGATGCCACATCTCTCTAATTTTCTCTCTCACCAGCAGAATGTCAGTAGAATTCAGTAAAGGTATATTGGAAAGGTCCCTTCCAGTCAGACATGGGGTTGTTTTGAAATATGCACGTATTGTAGAAGCCTCTGCCAAAATCGCATCAAGGATAATGACCACTTGAAGAAATTCAGGGTCCATTTTGATATCAGAGTCTGAACATTTCAGTCCTGTTATTAATTTTAATAGTTTTAATTTTATTTACATTTTAATAATTTAAAATAAATTTCTAGAGTTTAAATAATTTAATAAGTGGGCCTGGTGTGAAATTTCTTGCAGGTAAGTTTCATTAAGAGCCTTAACTTTGTGAAAAATCACTCAATGAAACAAGCAAGCTATTTCTCTAATTGATAAATGGTCAAAAGATATGAATAGGCAGTTTTCAGATATAGAAATTAAAACTATCTTTAGGATTATGAATAAGTGTTCTTTTATAAATGAATGAAAGAAAAACCTGCCAGAGTGAGAGAAAATTGTAGATTTTGTTCACAAACCTTGAAAGATACAGGTACCTCACCCAGCATGAGGCATGAGGTAGCCTTGGAACATCAGATAACTTATAGTCTCCAGAAACTCTTTCCCCTCCCTCTTGGATTTTCATAGTCTCTCAGAGTTTGAGTTACAATTTAAGAGGTCCACCCATTCCATGACATGCCCCTAATATGATCCCCCCCACATCATATGATGCATGAGCCCAATGGTCACAGGAGGTGTATAGGTTAATATTCAATTACCTAAACTCAGTTGCATTAGGTCAAGATCTCTAGGTCACTCTCCACCAATTGAGAACCGGTTTTTGGTTTGCCATCTCTGGAATGGGATTAGGAAAACTTCCAGTCTTGTGATTGACTGGGCCATTCCCCATTTTTAATGGATTCCCTAAGGGCTCCCCTCCACCCTGTGAAGACCAACACCCTACATTATTTACATACTCCAAATCAGCTTTGATTAGAGAAATGCAAATTAAAACTCTGAGATACCACCTCATACCTATCAGATTGTCTAATAATAAAAAAGGAAAAGGATAAATATTGAGGAGAATATGGGAAAATTGGGATCCTGATGTACTCTTAGAGTTGTGAGGTGATCCAATCATTCAAGAAAGGAATTTGTAACTATGCTTAAAGGGCAACCAAACTGCATACTTAGCAGCACAATACAGCAATATCACTACCAAATCTGTATCCCAAAGAGATCATAAAAAAGGGGAAAGGACCTATGTGTGCAAAAATATTTATAACAGTCCTGTTTTTTATTGTGGCAAAATATTGGAAATTGAGGAAATGCTCATCAATTGGGTAATGACTGAATGAGTTATGGTATATGAATGTAATGGAATACTATTGTGCTAAAGGAAATAATGAGCAGACAAATTTCAGAAAAACCTGGAAAGACCTGTACAAACTAATACAAAGTGAAATGAGGAGAATCAGGAAAATGATGTTCACAGTATCAAGAACATTGTGTGATGATCAACTCTGAGTGATCCAATTCTTCTCAGCAATACAATGCTCCAAGAAAGTACAAAGGACTCACAAAGGAAAATGCTATTCATATCCAGATAAAGAAACTATTTTTCCTTCATTCTAGAAGACCACGACATCTAAGAGGTGGATTTAAGTGAGACCAAGTTGGGCAAAGTCACTACCCTCACTTTATCCTAAGGAGTCAGTGGGATCCATTGGCCAGATATGGATCAGGATAATGAACTGATGGACTCAATGCAGATGGAAGCTTTTTCTTCTATTTTTTTATTTTCTAGTGGTTATTTTTTCCCTTTTGATCTCTTTCCTCCTTTGCAGCCGAGACTAATATGGAAATGTTATACATGATAGCACATAAATAAACTATATCCAACTGCCTACTCTTTTCAGAAAAGGGGGGAAGAGAGCAAAAAAAATTTAAAAATCAAAATCTTATGCAAATGAATGCAAAAATTTTCATTCTAAATAATGGAGAAAAATAAAATGCTGTACAAAATTTAAATACTTAGCACAGAATACTTTAAACTAGTCTAATGATAACAGGTATGAATTCAACTGTGTGTCAAACTTATGCTTGGCATAAGGCAAATGCTTTATTAATGTTAACTGTTTTATTATTTATTTAATCAGATATAATTGTTTATACTCGATAATTTTAGATGGAATTCTAAATGTGATCAATCTACAGTCCCAATGGTGATAAGATAAATGATTTTCTGTGTAAGGTAATTTGGAAACATTTGGAAACTGAATAGGGGTCATGTGAATGGTAATTGGTTTTATTTCAAGTTTTAAATAAATAGTTGTTTATGTCATTATATTTCTAGATTCCCTTATACTGTGAAATTTGAAACGCTTTTCTTAGCTATGTTGTTAGGAAAGCAACTTCTCTTAAAATCTGGATGTTGTTAGAATAAGAATTTTGCTGTTGAAAAGTGGTTTAAAAAAATGAGTTACAAAACTATTAGGTCATTTTATGGGCCCTGCTGACAATGTGCTGTACTGTTCTAAAGTAAGGTAATTAAGAACTTAAAATTCTAGTTTTACCCATATTTAAAAAAGGAAGTTTCATCTAAAATTATTTGACTATCACTTATAAAAATTATATTGTTAACTAAGTTATTTTGATTCATTGTTATAATGTTAAAACCTATCAAATATTTACTAAGGTATTTTAAAAAGGGAAATCGAAAAAAATAGAAAAAAATAAAAAAGGGAAATAGATAATTGATTAATGTGTGGGGAAAAGGTACAAAGAAAAGGCCTAGTAAAATCTTTTTTTATAAACTTAAAACCATCTAGTAATAAATTTTTATCAACCCTTTATAAGATGTTGTTGAGTTGTGGAACTGCTACTGAGTAAATGGGATATAGGCACTATGCACAAAATGGCAGTGTAATTTTCAAATTTGTTCATGAGATGAAGTGAGTTTCATCTAAAGTTTACATACATATGTATGTAAGTTCATTTAGGGTCTTACTGCAATTGACCAACATAGATTTTTTTAAGAGTTTGAGTGAACTCTCATAAATTCCATCCATGTGGAATTCTAAAATGTAATTATTTTCTCCATTTCTAGTGAGACCTTTTATACCTGGATGAGTTTTATACTGTAGGAGAAGACAAAAGGAAGAAAAGGATATTAAGTGGTAAACTTTGTTATTGAGATAATTGGGTATGTTTTTGACATTGCTTCTCTTTTAAAAAAACTGAATTTCCTCCCTATTTCAAACACTTTTTGATGGGGAGGAGGGAAGCAATGGTAGTCAGGAATTTATGGTAATTACAAATTTATTTTGATATGGTACATTTGGAATGTATTTATGAAACTTAAAGACATTTTAATAAATTGCAATTTTAAGAATTTATTTTTTGTTTTAAAATTGGATATCACTAAGCTTAGAGGTTTAAAACTAATTTGATTCATTAGTTTCTTTTTTTTTAGGTTAGACATTTTAAGTTTTAATTCTCTAAGATCTTACCTTTAAGGGGTGGCCATTGAGAAAATAATCACCACTCAAACTGGCCAAGAGTGGGTCTTATATGCAGAAACAGAATAGGGAAAATTATTAACCTCTTTTGTGACCTGACAATAAGTTGCATGATAAAAAAATTGCACAATATTAAATTGCCCAAAAACTCCTCAAAAACATCATTGTACAATACTATCTGATCTCTTTTTCTTTTTTTGGAACCTGAGTACTTTTGGTTTATTTATTTTATATTGATATTATTATAATAATTTTGTTATAAGAGTAAACAAACTCTCCTCCCCCCCAAAAAAAGATGAGAAACCTAAAGAATAGTGATAGAGAGAAAAAAAATATACTTTAGTCTATCAGATTCCAATGGCTCTATTTCTGTGGTGAGTAGCCTTCTTTATCATAAGTCCACCAGAGAAGTTGCTTCAATATTTTTCCAATAGTTGCTATTACTAGTTGTGTTTCCCTCTACTCTATTCCTCCCCACTCTCATTTATTCTTTTCTCTCTCTCCTTTCATCCTGTCCCTATCCAAAAATGTGTTGTATGTGAGTACCCTCTCCCTCAATCTTCCCTCTCTTCTATCACCTATTCCCCCCTTCCCATTCCCCATTCCCCCTTATCCCATTCCTTTCTTCTCATTTTTCTCTAGGGTAAGATAGATTTCTATACTCTATTAAGTATGTATGTTATTTCCTCTCTGAGCCATTTCTGATGAGAATGAAGACTTACTCATTCCCCCTTGCCTTCCCCTGTTCCACTCCATTGAAAAAGCTTTTTCTTGACTCTTATGTGAAATATCTTAGCTCCTCCCTCTCCTTTCTCTTCCTCCTGGTACTTCCCTTTATCACCTACTGACTCCATCTTTTTACTACATTATACCATTATATTCCTCTCCTTCCTGTGCCCTGTCTATATATGCTCCTTCTAACAGCTCTTATAAATGAGAAAGTTCATATGAGTTATCAGTATTTTCTTCCCATGCAGGAATACGAACAGTTCAAAATCATTAAGTTCCTCATAGTTAGTCCTTCTCATCCACCCCCTCTATGGTTCACCAGAGTCCTGTACTTAAAGATCAAATTTTCTGTGCAACTCTGGTTGTTTTAATAGGAAAGTTTGAAAGTCCCCTATTTCATTGAAAGTCCATCTTTTCCCTTGAAAGAGGATGTTCAGTTTTGCTGGTTAGTGATTCTTGGTTGTAAACCAAGATCTTTTGCCTTCTGTATTATCGTATTCCAATCCCTACAAGCCTTTAATGTAGATGCTGCCAGATTCTATGTAATCCTGACTATGGAACCACAGCAGTGGAATTGTTTGTTTCTGGTAGATTTTAGTATTTTCTCTTTGACTTGGGAGTTTTCGAATTTGGCTATAACATTCCTGGAAGTTTTTCTTTTGGGATCTCTTTCAGGAGGTAATCGATGAATTCCCTCAATTTCTATTTTACCCTCTGCTTCTAGAATTTCAGGGAAATTCTGCCGTATTATTTCTTGAAAAATGAAGTCGAGGCTCTTTTCCTCATCATGATTTTCAGGTAGCCCAATAATTTTTAAATTATTTCTTCTACATCTGTTTTCAAGGTCAGTTGTTTTGTTCCAATGAGATATTTCACATTTTCTCCTAATTTTTGGCTTTTTTTTTGGAAGAGTTTTATTTCTTCCTGATTTCTTGCAAAGTCATCAGCTTCCTTTAGTTCTATTCTGCATTTGAAGGAGTTATTTTCTTCAGAGAATTTTTTTTAATCTCCTTTTTCAGCTGGCCAGTTCTGTTTTATAAAGCATTCTTCTCCTCATTGCCCTTTTGTTTTGCTTTTTCCATTTGGCCTAAACTGGTTTTCAAAATGTTATTTTATTCAGTAGTTTTTTTGTATTTCTTTCACCAAACTGCTGATCTGGTTTTCATGATTTATCTGCATTCTTCTCCCAACTTTTCCTCCACCTCCCTTAATTGCTTTTCAAAGTCTTTTTTGAGCTCATCCATAGTCTGAGACCATTTTCTATTTCTCTTGGAAGTTTTGGATACAGAAGCTTCAGTTTTATCATCATCTGAGTATGTGTTTTGATCTTCTATGGGACCAAAGTAATTTTTTATGGTCATATTCTTCTTTTTCTGTTGTTTGCTCATTTCCTCAGCCCAAGACTAATTTACAGCACTTTCAAGGCATCAGGGGGTTTTTAGGACACCCCACTGGGACCTTCATTCCTCCAAGGTATTGTGCTCTCTTTGCTTTGATATGTAGATGACCACAGGCACCCCCTCTGCCCTGGAGCTTTGAAGAGGGTCCCTGCTTGGTTATCTTAGTCTGGAAGCCCAAACTGCAATCTGGATCTGAGTGTGGGCAAACAGCAGAGTCCTGCCCCAGGGAGAACAAGATTTCTGCGGTCTCCCCCAACCCCCTTATCGTCTGTGGGCTGTGCTCTGGAGGTGCAGACTGGTTTCCCCCATTCTTGTTGCAGGTTCTGTGGCCTGTGCTCCTCACTCCACACTCATTCTGGTGTAACAGAGTTCTCTCACCTCCCCTTCAAGTTATTCCCAGTGATCCCTGTTCTGGGCTGGGCTGGGCTGTACTGTGGTTGGGGCTTTTTTCCAGTTCCCAGTCCTGGTGAAACACACTTTTCCCACAGAACTTCTAAGTTATCTTGGACTGAGAAAATGTATCACTCAGTCTTTCTGTGGGTTCTTCCCCTCTAAATTTTGGCTAGAGTCATAATTTGATGGCTTTTGGAATTTTTGGGGAAAGGAGTTTCTGGGAAATACTGCCTTCACACTGCCATCTTGGCTCCACCCCCCTGCTTCATTAGATTCTAATGACTGTCTTTTTAGCATCAAGATAAATTTTATGCTGTTTTTAAGAAAGAGATACTTTAAGGAAGAGACATTTAAGTAAAACATTTTTGTTATTTAAGTAAAAAAAAACTAGTTTTTAAAATACCCTCTAAATTTTATTTGTAAGTTAACTTATTGCAATAATTTGACAGGACTAATAACAGTTGTGTTCAGCCCTACTGTGATTGGGGCAACTTTATTGTTTGAGGAGAAAGATTTTTGGACCCCTGAATATTTGTTTTGAGTTTCATTCTTAGGTTTATTGTGTCCTTAAGTCAACCTTAAATGGGTATTTTAAGAAAAATATCAGCAGTTGGCAGTTAATGTCAGCAAGATCTGAGATCTAAGGCTAATAAATATCTTTCCTTAGTAATAAGGTAGGGAGGTTACCTTGAGAAGGCTAAAGTTGGACTATTCTTAATTAATTTTCCCATGGTTCCATGTTCTAGGCTACTTTTAGTGGTATAGACCTTGAAAACCAGTTTTGATACTGTTATAACCATGTCCATGCTTCTAACTCTTATGAGAGCAAATATTTATTATCAACATATACTTTTAAAAATATAAGTTTGCTGTTGAAAAATTGTTCTCTAAGTTAGTAGATCAATTCTAAGGCACCTGAATTACTATAATAATCTACAAGTGGAAAAGGTCATACTGCTCTGATCTGAATTTGAAGTCATTCCATGGCCTAAGCAAGAGGTAAATTAGGCTTGAACTTGTCATATGTATAAGATTTGGTTACTGAAGCATTCATTCTTTCAGAATGATATAGTTACAGAGTTAAGAGAAGTCTGAAATAGATATGAATCTATTAATTTGTGAAGTTAAAATCAAAAACCTCATTTGCTTATGTTTTAAGGAATAGCATTTCAGTATAGTGATCTATGTTAATGGAGACTAGTAACTTAGGAACTATCTTATGTTACCTTAATGAGAAATTTGATTTTATGATATTTGATCTGATTAGAACCTTTATTTAGAACATGTCTTGAAATGTATGAAAACTACTTGAGTCATCTTAAAGATGTTCCCATTGTTTAAAGGGATTCCAAGAGCAGTAGTTTATGTTCATGTCTATTTGAATATGGTTACTAGCTGAACATGCTTTCTACAGATAATTTCATATAAATTGTTCTCCATATACAATTTGGGATTTTTATTTTTACACATCCCATTCTGAATCTTTTGATGTCATTAAGTTTCTGAAAGCAAAAATTTGTGTAATGTTGAAAAAGCATCCCCTTACATGAATACTAATTATATCAAGATAAGTTATAAATTTTCATGATGAATCTCTTACTATTACCAATGTGAGATTAAAGTCAATACTTCCCAAGGAAATGTGATCCTTGAAAATTGAATACACCCAAAGCTATAATTATTGGGACTTGCTATTTAAGACCTTATGTGACCAAACCAGAAATTTTTCTGAGTCTGACTCCATGCATGGTCATCAAGGAATGCTATAAGTCAATGACCCATAAAGCCAGCAACCCTATGAAGCTGATATCCATGAACTGCTGGTGCAGCTCTGATGAGAAAAAAAAATGTCTTGACATAAATGGAGGTAAGATTTTTCTAACTTAATTTCTCTAATAGGACATTTTCTCTTGAATGGAAAATATCCTACCTGGCTGATTTTAAGTCTTGTTCAATGCAATTGGCTGTCCATATACTTTTTTTTTAGGTTTTTGCAAGGCAATGGGGTTAAGTGGCTTGCCCAAGACCACACAGCTAGGTAATTATTAAGTGTCTGAGGCCAGATTTGAACTCAGGTCCTCCTGACTCCAGGGCCAGTGCTCTCTATCCATTGCACCACCTAGCTGCCCCATGTCTATATACTTTTGCCTAGACTTAACATTAAGTTAGGGAAGCATTATTTCCTTACTGTATAATTATGTAAAGATTCTTCTTTTATGGCAAATCTCTATAATCATGTTAGGTGCTCAGTATAAACACAATTATGTAGATATTTTAGGTTAATGTTGAACTACATCTGAATTAATACAGTGAGATGCTATATAAGATTTGAGTTATTATAACTAAATTAAATTACTTATGCAGTCATGTCAATCAAACTACAAAAAATTAGCTCAAAAATGAGCTAGAAAAAATATTAATAATTCATATGGAGAAGCAAAAAGTCAATAATATCAAGGGAATTAATGAAAAATTCAAAGGAGGGAGGCAATAATAATTATAGTCAATTGATAAATTGTCAAAGGATATGATCAGGCAGTTCTTAGATGAAGAAATTAAAACTTTCTATGGTCATGTGAAAAAAATGTTCCAAATCATTATTGATTAGGGAAATGCAAATTGAAATAAGTATGAGTACAACCTCACACCTATCAGATTGACTAAGATGAAAAAAAAGAAAAATGATTGATGTTGGAAAGGATGTGGGAAAATTGTGACATTAGTGCACTGTTGGTGGAGATGTGAACTCATCCAGTCATTCTGTAAAGCAATCTAGAACTATGCCCAAGAGCAATAATATCAACACTAGGTCTATATCCCAAAGAAATCATTAAAATGGGGAAAATGTCACATGTTCAAAATATATTTTTATGAGTTCTTTTTGTATGACATATGAATGTGTTGGAGTACTTTTGTTCTATAAGAAATCCATTGCGCCACCTGGCCATACCTACAATTATTACTAATTTTTTAAATTTTAATATTTTTGCTCTCCCCTTTACTTTATCACTCAAGCAAGTCTATATTTAGGGGGGGAGGGGATATTTTGTTTACTCTTAAACAAGAATATTTTATTAATGTATAAAAATTATTTGTACAAAATGAGAATAAATATTAAATAAAATAAAGTTGAGAAACATGAAAAAAAGAAATCTTGAGAGGTCAGACTTCAGAGAATCATGGAAAGAATTACATTAACTAATGCTGAGTGAAGTGAGTAGAATCAAGCGTACATAGTACACATTAATAATAAAATTGTGAAATGATCAATCATGATGGACACAGCTCCTCTCAGCAGTTCAGAGATGAAGGACAACCCTGAAAGACCTACTATGGACAATGCCATCCACATCCAGAGGAAAAAAATTACTGGAGTCTGAAAATGCATATTATATTCACTTTTTAAACTTTTCTTTTATGTTTTTCCTTTATTTCTCATTGCTTTTTCTGTCCCTTTAATTCTTTTACAACATGATTAATATGCAAATATATTAAACATGAATTGACTTATGCAACTTTTGTGACACTAATGTATTGTTGGTGGAGTTGTGAACTGATCCAACCTTTCTGGTGAGCAATTTGGAATTATGCCCAAAGGGCAATAAAACTGTGCATACTCTTTGATCCAGAAATACTACTATTAGATCTATATCCCAAAGAGATCACAAAAAAGGGTAAAAACCCACATGTACAAACATTTTTATAGCAGCTTTTTTTATAGAGGTAAAGAAATGAAAATTGAGGGGAAATCATTGAACAAATCATGGTATATGAATAATAATGGAACACTATTGCTCTATTAGAAATCATTAGGGACAGAACTTCAGACACACTTGGAAATATTTGCATGAACTGATACTGAGTGAAGTGAACAGAACTGGAAGAACATTGTATATACTAATAACAACATTGTGTGATGATCATCTATGATGGACAGTTCTAAAGGACTTGTGATGAAAAATGCCATCCACATCTAGAGAAGGAACTGTGGAGTCTGAATGTGAAACAGAATTTACTATTTTCAATTTTTGAAATTTATTTTATATGTTATATTTTCCCCCTCTTGTGGTTTTCCCCTTTTTTATTTGATAGCTCTTTCAAAATATGATTTTTATGGATATAACTTTAACTTAGTTACACATGTATAAGCTATATTAGATTGCTTTCTTTCAGAGGAGGAGGAAAGATGGAGGGAGGAAGAAAAATAGGAAAATCAAGATCTTACAATAAATGATTATTGAAAACTATCTTTGCATGTAGTTGGAAAAATAAATAGATTAATTTTTTAAAAAAGAGAAATTTGCTTTTACTAGGGATTATCCATTTGGACATGGTTCAATTTTGAAAATGTTTTTGGTAAATAATTTACTTGCTAGACAGTATTGAAATTGATTACTAGATGTATTTGTGTTTTCCATTCTAGAACCTTTTGTTACAATTGAAATTACTTTGACAATTTTTAAATGAACTTTTTATGTATTAGAATTCATATTCTTTAAAAAAGTATTCTGTTATTATTATTGCTTAATGGAATCTCATTCTCCTAATGGAAGAATGATCAATGCCAAATATAAAAATTGGGTTCTAGTTTTTGGTTTATATCTGAATTTCTTGCAAGAATCAACATGATGGTTGGTTAAACTGAAAATGTAAATCTCTGGTCTAAAAGTTTCTACATTTGATTTTCTAATAATAGAGATATAAGGCCTCTTGACCTGGTTATTGGCAAAGAAAATTTAAAATTGTAGTACTACCAATTTTGAAGGTGATTGTAAGGGGATAATAGACAGAGTATGTGGCCATGAGGAGTTCATCCTGAGAGTCATTGAGACCTGGGACAACAGGAATGTCCATACCAGAGTGCCCTGAACTCAGGAAGGAGCTCTGGCCCTTCTCTCTCTTTGTTCTCCTGCCTTTCATCCTTATCTTGTTGAATATTCTCAGGAAGGACCTTTTGTCCTTATCCCTCTGCCTTTCATCCTCATATTGTTCAACTGTCCCAGGAAGGAGTTCTAGTTCTTATCTCTCTACCTTTCATCTTTATCTTGTTGAAGATTCCACATTTTTCCAGGATACAGACCTTTTGTGGCATGCCCCTTATACTTCCACAGGCCTGGAGATGAGGGATGCTGATACAAGGGGCTAGGCTTATATATACCCTTATTTCAACTATGTGAGTCAGAGATGTAGCATATACCTGCAATAAACTCCTTGCTTATCTCTCACTGGCTTACTTTCATTATTGAACATGCGGGACATGTCCGGCAGAGCTCCCCGAAGAGTTGTGTGAATTAAACTGAGACCCGGCTGCCCAGAGTGGACCGCAACAGGTGATTTTTAGCAAAGAAGAGTATGTACACACACACACACACACACACACACACACACACACATACACACATATATACACACACAAATGCACACACATATAAAAATATAGATACACACACACACACACACACACAAAAGAAACATGCACAAATGATTTAAACCAGAGACACCAGTCAACTACAAATAGTTCTGTGATTAAACCCAAATCAGATGGCTATATAAGATGGTTCCAAAGAATTAGACATCTATATGGAGTGAGATTTCTATGAAATGGATAATTTCTTGTTTTTTTCTTTTCCCTTTCTACCTTTTACCTCTAAGGTTACTTTATCAAAAGGTACTTCCCCCTTTGATTTTGACAAAGTATCAGTCTATCTTTCCCTTTACTCATATTGTTTACCCACATAAAAATTCCTCCACAGAAATTCTTGATGAAGTATGACAATTGGACTGGAATCAGTCTCTAACCTATGAGTAATCAGAGCCTACTAGAGATAGGATATTCAGGAATCAAATCAGAGTGAAAATTCTTGTAGTCAGAAATCCTCCTGAGAGGATCTTGGCTTGCTGGGACAGGGTGAGGCCTTTTATACATGTGAACCACAAAGGGGCTGAACCGCAATATAATCATTCTTAGGTCTTAAGCAAATAGTTCCTATGTCAGATCCAATCAAGGCCAATATAGACATTACTGGGTCCTGTGGGAAGAGTCTCCAAGTTGAATGTCTCCAATCTTAAGGGTAATTGAGCTTTGTGATTGTTCAGTGGGGTACAGAACCAGAGTTAGTATAGTGCAACAAAAGTGCAGTACCTGATTTGGTTCACTTAGCACAGGGGTGGGAACATTTTTTTCTGCTAAGGACCATTTGGATATTTAATAACTTCTTTCACAGGCTATATTTGGTCAAACATTTAATTAATTTTCCCCTAATTAGCTACTAGATTTATTGAATTTCAAGTTCATTTTCTGTTGGTCTTGGAAATGCCAGACCAAATGCCCTGTGGGTCAGAGGTTCCCTGCAGGTATAAGAAACAAAGATTGTGAGCCTGTCAGGATGTGTGAAAGAGAAATTCACTTTTACTATGAATTATTCATTTGAACATGGTTAGATTTTGAAAATGTTTTTTGGTAAATAATTTACTTGATAGACTGTATTGAAATTGATTACTGGATGTATTTGTGAATTCCATTCTGGAACCTTTTGTTACAATGGAAATTACTTTGGCAGGGGTGTTCCAAAAGAAATTTAAGCAGCTATTGATTAATATGAAAATCATAAATCCCTTAGTAAACACCTGGTGATAGACAGAGTAATGCATTTTGCCAGAGGATGTGATCATCCAGGAAGTGGGTGCAAAGGATTGTTGTTATACCAAGATCAGGGCACAATCTGCTTGCTGGGCCTTAGCTCTGGGAAATAGGATAGATCAAAATTTCTTGATATTTTACTCTTTTGGCCAAAGTTAGGAAGTCTAAAAGAATCTCTAACCTTATGACCAGTAAAAGAGAGGCAGGTAGAAGCCAAGATGCCACAAGAGGTCTATTCAGTCAGTACAAGATGTTGTCCAGGGGATTGGTTCCATAGGGAACCTATCAGGGAACTTTGTCCCAGAAGTCATTGCTAGTTATTATTTACTTGAAAGCAGAAAGTGGACAATGGAGGAAGACACCAAGAATGTAGAGGTGGAAAATGCTTAACACATGCTTGAATCAGGGTCTTGGTGGTTGGGGACATAACAAAGTGGAAGAGGGAAAAAAAATAACTAGAACAATGAACTCAGTGCTCATCTAGAATCTTGGACCAGCTGTTGGCTGCTTCTGGGTACATTCCAAATGAATCTTGAGATCTCTGGAGGATTATCTTCAGATTATCAAGAAATCTACACCTATAAGTTGGACAGGTTGATGGAGTAGTAAGAAGGACCTGGTAAGGGTTCTTAGGAAAAACTCCTTGGATACATGTCTGGAAGTGACATCCCACATCTAACTAAGAACACCTTATAGCCTGAACAGCAACCTTTATTCCTGATAAAATAGGAACCATTGTCAAAGATCAGCTGATTATGAATGTCCAAAAGGAAAACCAATTTCCCCACAACAAGATCACTGATTTTAGAAATGCTGCAGTTGTCATGGCTATCAGTAGCTTAATGAAAGTTCCTACTGGTGAATTTTCCCTAGTTGATATCATAAAAGACAAACTAAAGGGAGAGATGACAGATCTCCAACATGGCAGCCTTTTCCTCAAAACACAAAAAATTGTGTCTTACAGAGAATACAGTGTGACTGCAAATTCAAAAGTAGTTGTTGCTACAGTTGGAGCACATCAATAGGAGGGAAAATTGTCTTAATTTGGTCCAATGTAATGTGAATATCTTTAAGTTCTTTATTCTTGGTGTTGTTAAATACAGCCCTAATTGCAAACTGCTTGTTGTACAATGAATGCTTTGATATGTGTGGCCTGGAAGTGAAGTGGCTTTCCTAAAAATTGTGTTATTGGAAGTGATTCCAATCTGGATTCTGCCTGTTTCCAGTACCTAATAAGGAAGAGACTTGGTGTCATGCTTCAAATTGTCATGGATAGGTCTTTGAAGAATGGAGATCAGAGTTCCTATATGAGATAAGAGCATTGTTGATATGAAATCTTTATCCTGCTTTGGCAACCGGTACTGATTCAGAGAATTGGAATGAAGGTCATAAAGGTGGTTTAAAGTGCTTATGAAGTGATCTAACTGAAGGGCTACACTTCTGGTCCAATGGCTTATCTGGCAAAAAACAAAGGGAAAAATTCCTCTCATCAATCTTTGGATCTGAGTTTCTGGTCAACATAATATAGGCCTTTAGTCAAGAGTCTCTAAACAATACATAGTTATGATACAACCTCCTAGTCTTGCAGGACTAGGTTCAAACAATGCAATAAAATTTTTCTCACAATTCCCACAATTGCATAATTACATAAGGTCAGGGAACAAATCAAACTATTTAAAAGGCTCACAATGGACTACTTTTAAGTAAGGAGATTTTCATGTAACCAAGTAAAACTTAAACCCATGCAAAGCAATACAATAATTATAAGCAATGTTAACTAACATCAAGTCTCTTGTATCCTAGTAACCCATTCTCAATAGCCATTTAATCAGCCCATTTTGAGTCCCCAAAGTCTCATATATCCAGTTCCTAGATAGTTTTTCTCAGACATTAGGCTTTATTCTTAGGACAGTTCTAAAAGGCAGTCTACTTTTCTGGTTTCAAATCTAGAAGTTCCTAAATAATTTTACTAGTACAATCACTTAAATTAGGATCTCTAATTTTGAAACTTGAGGGAATTTCAATTTACAAATTATTTGCTGTTTCTATCCTTAACTAAATCTTGTGCCTATTATGAAATTTTTTTAAAATTATTAACTACCTTTCTACTTCTTAGCCTTATTTCTTGCTTCTTAATAATTACTGTCATAATATAATTAATATCTGATACTGCTAAATCTCCTTCCTTTACATGTTTTTATTAGTTTCTTTGACACTCAATTTTTTATTCTTCATTTTTATTATATTTACCCTACCTACATATGAATAACTTATATTTCTCCAACTATTTTAATCTAATACAGTTCTTTGGTTTGGTTTGGCAAATGTACTTCCAGGTATTTTATAATATCTAAAAATTATTTTAAAATTAGTATCTCTTACTATCTCTTCTTGCAGAGTTTTATTTGTGACATATAGGAATGCTGGTGCACCATATGGTCAGCAAAAAGATAATTTTATTTCCTCATTCCTGTTTTGATTCCTTCTTTTTCTTTTTCTTATCTAATTGTTATTACAAATATTTCCAATATTATATTGAATAATATTGGTGACACTGGGCATCCTTGTTTCACACTCATCTTACTGGGAAAACTTCTAGCCTATCTCCTTTGCAAATAATGCTTACTGATAATTTGAGGATGCTTTTTATGAATTTAAGTAAAAACCCAATTATACCTATATTTTCCAATGTTTTAATAGAATTGAGTGTTATACTTTATCAAAAACTTTTTCTGCATCTAGTGACATAATAGATTTTCTTTTGTTATTGATACAATCGATTATGCTAATAAGTTTTCCTTAGTTATATCATTCTTGGTATAAATCCTATAATCTTGGTAATATATTGTTGCAATGTTTTAACTAGTATTTTCTTTAGGATTTGCATCCCTATTTATTAATGAAATTACTCTATACTGTTCTTTAGCTGTTTTACTCTTCCTAATTTTAGGTATCAGTATCATATTTGTTTCATAAATAGAATTTGGTAGGATCCCTTCTTTGCCTATTATTCCATATAAATTATTTAACATTAGAATTAGTTAATATTTAAGTGTTTGACAGAATTCACTTGTAAATCTGTCTGGTTTTAGTGCTTTTTCTTAGGGAAGTTAGGGACCTCATTTATGGCTTCTTCTGCCTTTTAAAATTATGAGTTACTTTAAAAAATGGAAAAATAATTTTACTCTTTATCATTATCACTATAATTTATATGCACCTTCCTTAATTAATAAATCCTTAATCCAATTTTGAAAATTTATTACCAAAACATATTCAAAGTCTGAATTTCTGTGAAAGATAAATTTGGAAGACAATCATATACATCTGTATTTAGTTCTTAGAGAAAACAGGAAGGTTTATCCTTATCACCTTACCAGGATTCCTCCAACCTACTCTATGGGAGAGAAAGAGAATGGAAAGTTGCAGGAAAAATTTTTAACAAGCTAAAGAATCCTTAGAATACTGAGTAAGGAGGGCATAGTCAAAGGAGGCAACTGAGATTTTTTGTCAGTTTCATAGTTCCTTTTTTTGGTGGAGCTTACATAGAATTTGTTCTAGCAACATCTGACAAAAATCAATGGGAAGCTTTATTCTTTGTCCCTTTTTCAAGCATTAAATGATGAATTTTTCATATTTGACCCAATAAAGATAAATTATCTGTATCGTCATTCCCCTAAAGGAAGACAGCAAGGGTGAAATTTATAAAACATATGGGTTTAGTAGACTCCCTGACATTAATTTCCCTTATATCTAAAGAGCTGTTGATACAATTAGATTGTATCTTTGGGGAAGAATCTTACCTGATGATAGCCCTATTTGCCCCAATAACTCCTGGACCTGTACCATATTGCACCAGTTGATCTGCTTAGGTTTTTATGATAGTGTGGTGGGTAATATCCAGGAGTTATTGGGGCAAATAGGGTTATACACATTTAAAGGCACTCCAGGGATTATCATCAGCATAGTAAATGAACAGAAGGAGAAGATGCTCTTTCCCATAAGGTTCTTTGGGTATGACTTTTAAAAAATGAAAAAGATGTTTGACGATCAATCTATGGAGATGTTAATGAATCATATAAGGACATCCAGCAATAAGGGTCCTTACATTGTTAAACATCTCCACTCTATCTGGTATTATCTCAATAACCATTGGGTCATCTTCACACTCTACAAGTCATGTGAAACTTCCCAAGACTTTATAAAGATTTAGGGACTGTTGGAATAAATATTTTTCCCCACTCTCACCCCCATCATGAGGGCCCCTGACTTGACTATTATATATAAGGGAAGGGGGTCTAAGTCTCTGTGGGAACACCACCTCTTTAAAAAGTGATAGATATTGACAGCTACAATAATATAAATACCAGGGACTACTGTGTCTCCTTTTGTTTTGTTTTGTTTTTTGGCAAAGACATTGAAGTGGTTTATCATTTCCTTCTCTAGCACATTTCAGGGATGAGGAACTGAGGTAGAAAGAGTTAGGCAACCTGCCCAGGGTCACACAACTAGTCAGTATCTGACTGAATTTAAACTCAGGAAGATTCCCAATCCATGGGAATCCACTGTGTCCCCAAGCTGCCCATTCAGGTTGTTGGGGGTAGGGCAAAATAGAATTGGAATAGAAAATGCAATTGCCTGTACCATCTAGTGTAGTTAATAAAACAATATCCAGTTCCAGTTCCTAGTAATGGAGATGAATGAGCCTACAGTCCCTCACTATATAAACTCTTCAGTTTGTACCTGGTAATTTATAGTAAATCATCAAGAAATAAACAAAGTTGTTTCACAAATTGCTGTCATTGTTTTTTATTTATCTGAATAGGCAATTCAGGATCTGAGCAAATGATGTGTGATTATTAGTTTCACAAATGCCTGTTTCTCTACTCTTATGGCTCAGTCAAGTCAGAAACCATGCTTTTGCCTGGGGAAAAAATCTGGCTCATAGGCTCAGGAAGACAGTGTAGCAGTACTGGATAAACTGAGGTATCAACATAGTCCCTGGGACAGGTTATGTGACAACATTGTTCAGAAAATTATTAACATCCACTTGTAATATGGAGTATCACAAGCATCTTGACAAAGTCAAAATTCCAACAATAACATTTCTATTCTTAAAATAATGAGATCAGGTTGAATTGTCAGACCTTAAGTCCAATTCTGAGATCTTGCCTTGTGGGGGGGAACTCATATCAAGCTGAATCTAGATCATTGATGTCCTTCCCCCTTTTCATTGAAATTCATTACATGAAGGGCAAAACAGCCAGAATGAAGTCTCCTTGGTCAGACTGCCAGGGGTAGATGGGATCTTATGACCAGGTCTTGCTACCTTGTGACCAGGTCTTATTATTGCTAGAACTTTCTCCCCCCTTCCCTCCTAAAATTTCTCTGTGAGCCTCTAGTTTGGACATCATCAGAGTGGCTGGTTTGCTATTCTGTTATCTCAATTTAAAATAATTAATAATCTCAATTCATGGCTTTCATTTATTTCAATATTTAGCTTTAAATGGTGTCAGAAATGGGATTCATCAAAGATTATCTTCCACAGAACTGCATATGAGCTTCCAGAAGCCCTGATACCAATACAGGCCTTCAGTTTTCAAGTACCCTCTCACTGGACTGAGTAAGTACCTAATCATACTTGAATTTGGACTCCCATCTCTTTGGTTTGAGTTGTCTCTTTAATTTAAAATTGGCAATAAGACTCATGGACAATCTATTTGGGGTCCACATTACCTTACTCTACCAAAAGGACTTACTACAGTCAGTCAAATGGTTTTGAAGTATGGGATTAAATATTTGAAAGTTTTTTGGAACATTGGCAATCATTAAAACTGTAAAGGAAGTTGGATCTAAAATACTTACCCTTCATGAAGGTTTAGGCCAATCAGAATCTTAAAAGAAATGATTTTCTAAATTACTTTTTAAGGAAACTGTATCCTTTTTTCCTTCTTTATGAAATAGTGCAGTGTTGGTAGTTATGCATGTGTGACTGGAAATAGCTAGTAATTCAAAATGAAAGTACAATCTTGTTTGTTATTAGTCCTATGCTTGCTAATTTGTTCTTTCTGAAATACCTTTCTCTCAGCAGAGAGCCTAGCACAGTGGAGTTTTAAGCTCAAAAGCCTCATGCTACTTTTTTCAAATCATCCATGTTTAAAATCAAACTAGCCCTTTCCTGAAGTCACTGTCACATACCTTTTAATTGGTTTATTTATGTGTTCCTCTGTTCTCAGAACCTTTGTTAATGCACTTGATGTTACCCACTCTGAAAATTCTGAGCTTTTGAAAAGATCTTTCCTTTCCCTTTACCTCTCTGAGATGTTCTAGTTTGAGAAAGTAAGAAGTAGACTAATACTCTCAGAATCAAGTGAGATAAGAACAACCTCTCTTTAGAAAAAACAGGTTCTGATTTTGCAGTGAAGAGAGAAAAGGTAACCTTACTGTCAAGAGAAAAATAAGTTTGGTAAGGAAATGTTGGAAAGTTTATTTGTGTTCTTAGGAGTTTTGAGACACCTATTCATTTTTTTTTTAGGTTTTTGCAAGGCAAATGGGATTAAGTGGCTTGCCCAAGGCCACACAGCTGGGTAATTATTAAGTGTCTGAGACCGGATTTGAACCCAGGTACTCCTGACTCCAGGGCCAGTGTTTTATCCACTATGCCACCTAGTTGCCCCTTCCTATTCATTTTTTATTACAGATTCAGATTTATTATTTCATAGCTAAGGACAAAGGAGATCTCTCTAGATGTTGTCCCTTGTTCTTGTGTCCTGTATCTTTAATTTTTAGTTTAATTTAGTTTAATTGATAGCTTCCCACCTGTCTCATGCTGCACATCCCCTCAGGAGGGAATTTTAGCTAAATTTCAATTAAAATTGAACTAAAAACTTCTTCCTTTTGTCTATCGAGAATTTGGGCTATATTTAAATTAAAACAAAAGATTTACTAAAACTTCTCCCTTTGTTTAATCAGGTTAATGTGATTTTTATTAAATGATACAAATGTTTTTCACCTAAGAATCACCACCTATATAAGTAAGCTTACAAGAGGAGGACAAGAATTCCAAATATTCTGACTAACTGAAGCAGTATAGAAAGAAATCTATTACTATTTTCTAGGCTAAAAAACTTTAATTGGAAAATGATATTGGTTTAATTGGATCCCAAAACTAAAGTTTGTGGATTATATTCCATTCTCCATTAAATCTAGATAACAGTCTTCCCCCCTTAATATCTATTTGATATGAATTTAAAAATGCAAAATAAGTTTTTGTTCTATTTAAAACATGCTTTGAGTCAAGGTTATTCCATAGTGACCTTAAATGAAATCATTTTAGAATTTCAGTAGCTTTCATTTAAATTAACTCTATAGCTTCAAAAAGTATCAGGATAGAGAAAAACAATGTAAAGAAGAGTTGGTAAGTCTGAGTAATGGATTTGAAAGATTTGGAAAGAGAAATATAAGCTGGAAGGAAAATGTGAAAAGTAGATAAGATTTAAGAATAAATAGAGGCCAAGCCCCTCTTTTCCCCTGCAGCCAGATCCAGAGATCAGCTTGGGGCTGGGGAGATCCTAGGGGCAGTGGTTCTCTTAAGTTAGGAAATCACCAGGCTCTCTGACTCAGAAGGATAAGAAAAGACTTAAATTTTAATTCACAGGGTGGGGCAGAGCCAAGATATTGGAGTAAATGGAGGAACTCCCATGAACTCTCCCCCAAAACACTCTAAATGCCTTTAAATAATTACTCTAACCAAATTCTAGAGTGGCAGAACATATAAAATGACAAAGTGAAGCAATTTTCCAGACCAGGACAATTTGGAAGATCTGTATTAAGGTTCTGTTACACCAGGGCTCACACAATATAGCCATGGCCATGTCAGAGCAAACTGATTAAAGTCATTCAAGAACAGAACACTGGGTACCTGGGCTCCTGGGGGAAGCTGGGTCCATGACAGCAGTGATAATTTCCAGACTCTCAGACCAAAGATTGCCAAGGAGAACTTGGAAGTTTGGCAGAAAATCACTGCCACACCAGAGTGAGAGCAGAGCCCAGTCCAGCCCTGACCCCAGCACAGACCCAGCCCCAGGTCAGGAGCAGGCCAGGGGAGCAATCCCATAGCTCCTTCCAGAGCTCTCAGCCCATGGATGTTAAGGAAGTCAGAAGAGATTGCAGAGGTCTCTTTACTGTCCCCTGAGGCAGGATTCTGTTGTTTTACCCATTCTCAGATCAAGGTCCCATTATTCAGTCCCAGTCTCAGGGAAATGAGTAGAAAAACAACAGAGCTCACTGCCTACAGTGGAGCAGGGACTCTCCTCATAGTTCCAGGGTAGAGGGGAGTACTTGTGGTCATCCACAGAATAGAGCACAGGCCAGGAGAGCAGTGGGTCCCTAGGAGGGGGGGGGGATATCCCCCAAAATAGTTGCAAAGACCCTCAAAAACTTGGGAAGTATATCCTCCATCCTGGAAGCAGAGCCCCACCTTAACAAAAAATTAAAATCATATCAAAGGTTGGGGAAATGAGCAAATAACAAAAGAAACAAAATCTGACCATAGATAATTACTTTTGTCCTATGAAGGATCGAAATAAACATTCAGAATATAGCAAAGTCAAAGTTTCAAAGCCTCCAAGAAAAATATGAATTGGTCTCAGGTTATGGAAGAGCTCAAAAAGGATTTTGAAAATCAAATAAGGGAGGAAGAGAAAAATTGGGAAGAGAAATAAAAACAATGCAGGAAAATCATGAAAACCAAGTCAGTAGCTTAGTGAAGGAGATGCCAGAAAAATACCGAAGAAAATAACTTCTTAAAAACTAGTTCAGGTCAAATGGAAAAAGCAGTCCAAAATGCCAGTGAGGAGAAGAATGCCTTAAAAAGCAGAATTGACCAGATGGAAAAAGAGATGCAAAAGCTCTCTAAAGAAAATAAAGCCTTCACATGTAGAATGGAGCTAAGGGAAGCTGATGATTGTGAGAAATCAAGAAACAATAAAAACAAAACCAAAAGAATGAAGAGCTAGAAGAAAATGTGAAATATTTCTTTGGGAAAAAACAACTGACCAGTAAACAGATCCCAAAGAGATAATTTAAAAATTATTGGACTACCTGAAAATCATGACCAAAAAAACAGCCAGACCTCATTTTTCAAGGCATTCTCCAGGAAAGCTACCATAATATCCTAGAAGCAGAGGACAAAATAGAAATTGAAAGAATCCACCAATTGTCTCTTGAAAGAGATTCCAAAATGAAAACTTCCAGGAATATTATAGCTAAATTCCAGAACTCCCAAGTCAAGAAGAAAATATTGCAAGCATTCAGAAAGAAATAATTCAAATACCATGGAGCTACTGTCAGGATAACACAAGATTTATCACCTTCTACATTAAGGGTTCATAGGGCTTAGAATATGATATTCCAGAGGCAAAAGAGCTTGGAATCCAACTGAGAATCAACTTTCCAGCAAAACTAAACATATTCTTTCAGGGGAAAAGATGGGCATTCAAAAAATAGGGGATTTTCAAGCTTTCCTGATGAAATGACCAGAGTTGAATAGGAAATGTGATCTTCAACTTCAGGACTCAGATGAAGCATAGAAAGTATGGATGGGAAGTGCAAATTATGACAGATTTAATGATGTTGAACTGTTTGAATTCCTGCATGGGAAGATGATACTGTTAATTCATAAAACTTTCTCATTTATTAGGGCAGCTATAAGGAGTATGTATATATATATATATATATGTATATATATATATATATATATATGTATATATACACACACACACACACACAAAGGCACAGAAGGGAGCTGAAAATGAAGAGATAATATATTAAAAATATGTAATTAATAGGTAAGAAAATAATGTACTGGGAGAAAGGGAAAGGAGAGATAGAATGGGGTAAGTTATTTCACATAAAAGAGGCAAGAAAAAGCTTTGCAATGCAGTGGAAGGAGGAAGGCAAGAGGGGAGTGAGTGAGCTGTACTCTCAACCAAAGTGACTCAAGAAGGAATAACATACACACTCAACTGGGTAAAGAAATTGTTCTTACCTTAAAGAAAAATTGGAGAGCTAAGGAATGAGAGAAAGAGGACAGATGATAGAAGAGCAGGAAAATTGTAGGAGAGAGTAGTCAGATACAACACACTTTTGCAGGGGAACAAAGTAAAAGAAGAGAAAGAATAGAATAAATGGGGGTGGGGGAATAGGATAGAGGGAGATACAACTAGCAATAGCAACTGTGGAGAAAAAATATTGAAGCAATTTCTCTGATGGACTTAGGATAAAGAATGCTATCCACCCCAAAGAAAGAGCTGATGGTGTCTGAATATAGATTGAAGCACACTTTTTTCCCTCACTTTATTTTTCTTGATGTTTCTCTTTCTTTGTGTGTGTGTGGGGGGGGGATTATGTTTACTTTTACAGTATGACTTTTGTAGTAATACCTTTTATGGGTACACATTTTCAACCTATTGACTTTCTCATTGGGGAGAATGGGGAGGAAAGGAGAGAATCTGGAACTCAAGGTTTTGGAAGTAAATGTTGAATCTTGCAAAAAAAATTAAATTTAAAACTTTTCTTAAAAAGAATGAAAAAATGAATACTACAAGTTAAATGATGGTAGAGTCTATGCCAATTTAAAAGGTATTTTTTAGCCTTAGTTCCAACCAGATCTTCATAGGTTCTTGTTATTTATTTTTTTTAAATATTATTTTGTAGCTGTTTCTGTTTGATTCCAAAGAATTGAAGTTAAGCAGCTGACACATCACAGATTCTTTCATCCTGTTGTTGGCAATGCTCAAATATCTGGTTAGATAAGGATAAGAACAGCAAAAAATATGGGGAAAAATGTAAATTTTCTGTTCTAGCAGTTTTTAATCTGATTTTCCTATTAGATTTGAGCTCTCTCTCTCTCTCTACCTGACTTGGTTATTAACAAAGTAAATTTGAATTTTAAAAGATTTATTTCATAAGAGATTTTAACAGAAAAGGGAAGATCTGCAGATCACCTGAACCAAAAGAAACCACTAGAATCTACAATGACACCCCACCCAAACCAGAGGACTGCATTAGGAGATGGTCCCCTTTTTACTCCCATTGTAACAAACTCTTTTCTTTTTACTTCTTCCCTGTGCTCCTCTGTTCTGTGTAAAGTCTGCTTGCTTGCTGGGAACAGCCCCCAACCATCGATCAATCTCTTTCCCTTTCTATTTCTATATTCTATTTTTATCGAATGTCATGCTGATTCAATGAGAATTCTCCACTATCTCAGAATCCAGGTTGGGGGAGGGAGATATGACATAATTGTTCAGGAAATTATTAATATAACTGTATTAAGGAGCATCACATTCATAGTTATTCTGACATTGTCAAAATTCCAATAATGGTGCTATAATCCTACCCTTAAAATGAAATTAGGTTGAACTGAGTCAGACCTTATGACCCTTCTTGAGATCTTGACTTATGGGGGAACCTGGTATAAGCTGGATCTAGGTCATAGTAGTCCTTGCCTCTTCCCTTGGAATTCATGATTTGAAGGGCAAAACAGCCAGAATAAAGTGGTTTCCCCTTGTTCAGATTGCCAGGGGTGGCTGGAATCTTTTTTACCAGACCTTGCTACCTTGTGACAAGGTCTTGCTATCTCATGTTGCCTCCTCCCCCTTCCATCCTAGATGCATAAAAGATTTTTTCCCATGGATTTTTACTATGGAAAATCCACTGTATATTCCTGAGGTAGACAGGCTAGTTATCCTGTTATCTCAATTAAAAATGCTTTATTTCTTAATTCATGACTTTGATTTATTTCAGAACTTAACATATGCAAGGAACCTCTGTGGTCTCTTCCAGTCTTAAATCAAGGATATGACCTAGAGTAAGGAAGCAGGGAACAGAGAGGGAGGTGAAAAGAAAAAAAAGGCAAAAATGACTGAGGTAGTGCAACAGAAAATTACCAGGATGCTAATGCAATGAGATAGCTTTGCTTGTGTGCATTCTAAGATTCATTATGCTTTAAAAGACAGAAAAGGAAAGGGTTGTGATGTGGATATGGGAAGGGATAGGGACTTTTGAAGGGAAATAGAGGGGGAAGAAAGACAAAAAGAGTCATTTGGAATGAAGCCAACCATGAATTTTTTGCTAAGATTTTAATGGTGAGCATTAATCAGAACCAAGTGCAAAAGGTGAATGTAGTAGAGCCAAGAAAAAAGGAACTCTATGTACTAAGACCAGAGAGATTAGGATCTGAGACTGCTTTCAGCTTAGTTTTTCTAAGAAGTTAATGTGATAACAGACTAGATACTGTGTTCTGGGAAATGGAAGCAACAGTCTCCAAAAATCCATCCATACAAAAAAGTACATACATATATATTTTTATATAAATATATACATGTATACACATATACAGCTGTGTGCATATTTGTATATGTATGCATATACACATATATGTGCAACAGTTATGTACATGCTTGTGAGGTTGAAGAGAGGAGATGAAATTAAGGTTTTCATATTAAAGTTTGTAATGTCAAAACAAAAACCTAGTTTCCTTTTATAACTTAGTTAAACATGTATTCTAAATATGAAAAGAGGTTAAGTAATTTGGAACAATGGTAAATAAGAAGAAAGTAGATATTCTTTGGTAGGCTGGAGACATGGAGTCATACAACTCCATTAGGTAATATTTGCATATAAATGAGTCCTACACTTTGATGATACCAATGTGATGAGCTAAAAGAAAGGCAACAGAGGCAACTAAGAATCATAAAGAGCAGGGTGGTGTGCATAAAAGCCTAGGGAACAAGCATTTGATTAACAACACCTGGGTTGCTCTATTTATGACAATGGTATGTGTAAGGGATAGTGAAGTACTATCAACTTTTGGTTCCAGATATCAGAATTAGGATGGATAAGTGGAAGTAGTAGAGGGAACAACTTTACTTTTTCTTGAAAATTTGAAGCATAAAACTTAATGGGATAGGGGAGAGAAGAATCAGTTGTTTGGGTGGTAAGGTGAGGGGAGGGCGTTTCAGTTCATTAAATAAATCTTTGGATATCTTTTCCAAATTATGTCCCTGTTCTGTTCACAATTTTTCTCAGTGATGAAAATAAGCTGACTTGCTAATCAGATTTGTTTAATGACAAAAAACTCTGAGGGACTTATTGGATGATAGAACTGGGATGAATTAGAAAAATGAGATAAATTAGATAAAATGAAATTTAATAGGGAAATATGTAAAGTCCTACATTTGAGGGGGTTTTTTCAATCAAATAAAAAAACATAGGATGAGTAAAGGATTGGGAGACTAGGCTAAAAACACATGAAAATTATCTGGGGCTTTCAGTAAACTGTAATCTTAATATGCTTCAATATAATAGCAGCACTGAAAATCAATATCATCCTAAGCCTAGTAAAAGATAGATAATGAACATAATAAAATTGGTAATTTGGAGTATTGTGTTTAGGGCAAAGTATGCCGAGGAGAATGACCAGATTCTAAGGGGACCAAAGTATTCAAAATGAAGTTTCATTGAATGAATTAGAGATGTTCAATTTGAAAAGAGAAGATTGGCATAAAAATATTCGAGTATTTGAAAAGTAATGCCGTGGAAAGGGGTTTAGATGGTTTCTCTTTGGCTCTTGAGAGCAATGGATGGAAGTGTTAGAAGGTCACATCTGAACTCAGAAAAAAATGTTTTTTCTTTCTTTTTTAGGTTTTTTTTTTGCAAGGCAATGGGGTTAAATGACTTGCCCAAGATCACACAGCTAACCAATTATTAAGTGTCTGAGACCGGATTTGAACTCAGATACTCCTGACTCCAGGGCCAGTGCTCTAACCACTGCACCATCTAGCTGCCCCATAGGAAAAAAAAAACTTTTTTTAAAGCTCTAACAATGAGATCTGCCCAAAAGTGGATAGTCCTGCTTCCAGATGGAGTGAGTCACTGAAGCTCTTCAAGGAAAGAATAGATAACCCTCACCAGGGATGTTGTAGAGGAGATTTCTATTCAAATATGGGTTGAACATCTTAGATAACTGCTTAAATCTCTCCCAACTGATATTCTAAAAGTTGAACTATCAAAACAAATATAAGGCAATTCATAGCACAATGTGGTGGGATAAAGTCATTCATATTGGACTTCTCAAGAATTGCTCAGGCTCTTATAAAGATGGTATATTTTGTTAGAGAATAAAGAAAATAGGTATTAACAATTCTGTTAAATGAATTGTAACTAATTATAATGAATTTGAAAAATGTGAAGTTGTTTTTCATTTTCCAAACTTTTCAATTACAGTTTCTAAGTTTCCTAAGTTTTAAATAGCATGGTTAAATTACTGTAATAAAATTCAAGTTTGAAAAGCAAACTGATAATCTGTG
Source organism: Macrotis lagotis (assembly GCF_037893015.1). Lineage (NCBI taxonomy): Eukaryota > Metazoa > Chordata > Mammalia > Peramelemorphia > Peramelidae > Macrotis > Macrotis lagotis. The sequence continues at coordinate 207,863,751 of NC_133664.1, read as the reverse complement.
ATTTGAGAATTATAATAATATGCAAAGCACTCTTTTGGAGATGGTACAAAGGTCCACATGAAGCTTACAGAATTGTAGCTGGGTCAGGATTTGGGGGAGAACCACTCTAGTTCCTTCCTTTCCCCAATCTAAAGACTTGCTCAGTTTTCATGGCTTCTGCCATGTTGCTTGGTCTATATTAATTCCCATAAAGATTAGATTCTCCAAGACTTTCAAGGTAACAGTCTAATAAACTAATCTACCCTAATTAGGAAAGATCCCTAGGGACTATCTCTCTTCTCAGAAAATATGTGAATTTTTAAAATTTCATATATATATATATATTTAAATATTTCCTAATTATATGTAAAATTTTTAATATTAATTTTTGAGCACAAGTCCTCCTGATTCCAAAAGTCAGTGCTTATCCACTATGCCACCTAGTCATCCATCATTTTTTTTTTGAAATTGAGTTTTCAATTCTTCCCACACCTAGTGAGAAGGCAGGCAATATGATTTCAATTAAACATGTGTAGTCATGTAAAACATATTTCCATATTAGCCATGTTGCAAAAGAAAATGTAAGACAAATAAATCCTCAGAAAAATAATGTAAAAAAGTCTACTTCAATCAGCACTCAAAGGTCAACAATTCCTTCTCTGGAGCATTTTTCATTATGGTTTTTTTGGAATTGTCTTGGATCATTGACTTAATAAGAGTAGCTAAGTCATTTACATGTGATCATCCTTACAATATTGGTATTACTGTGTATAATGTTCTTCTATTTTTGTTTACTTTACTTTGTATTAGTTCATATAAGTCTTCCCAGGCTTTTCTGAAACCAACCTTTCATCATTTCTTTTTTTCCCTTTTTTCTTTTTTTCTTAAAGATTTTATTTATTTTTGAGTTTTACAATTTTATTTATTTTGAGTTTTACAATTTTCCCCCAATCTTACTTCCCTCCCCCCACCCCCCACAGAAAGCAATTTGTCTTTACATTGTTTCCATATTCTACATTGATCCAAATTGAGTGTGATGAGAAATCATATCCTTAAGGAAGAAACAGAAAGTATAAGAGATAACAAGATCAGACAATAAGATATCAGGGTTTTTTTTCCCCCTAAATTAAAGGGAATAGTCCTTGGGCTTTGTTCAAACTCCATGGTTCTTTATCTGAATACAGATGGTATTCTCCATTGCAGACAGTCCCAAATTGTCCCTGATTGTTGCACTGATGAAATGACCATGTCCATCAGGGTTGATCATCACCCCCATGTTGCTGTTAGGGTGTATGTACAGTGTTTTTCTGGTTCTGCTCATCTCATTCAGCATCAGTTCATGCAAATCCCTCCAAGCTTCCCTGAATTCCCATCCCTCCTGGTTTCTAATAGAACAACAGTGTTCCATTTTCATCATTTCATCATTTCTTATAACACATCACATCACTCCATCACAATCACATGCCACAACTTGTTTGCCCATTCCCTTTTAATTACCATTAATGGGTATGGCCTTGATTTCCAATTCTTTGCCATCACAGAAAGAGCTGCTATTAATATTTTGTACAAATAGGTCCTTTTCCCTTTTCTTTTTTTTTTTGATTTTTTGGGATATGGACTAGTTGTATTATAAATCAAAGGGTAAACACACTTTTAAAACCCTTTGAGCATAGTTCCAAATTGTTCTCTAAAATGGTTGCACCAGTTGACAACTTCACCAACAATGTAACAGTGTCACTAATTTTCCACATCACATCCAGCATTTAATATTTTCCTTTTCTGTCATGTTAGCCACTCTGCTAAAAACACTCATTTTTAAAATTTGTATTTAATCAATAGTGATTTAGAGAATTTTTATATGACTATTGATAGCTTTGATTTCTTCCCTTGAAAACTGCTTGCTCATATCCTTTGGCCATTTATCATTTGGAGAATGAATCATATTTTTATTAATTTGACTCAGTTCCATATATATTTGAGAAATAACACCTTTATCATGGAAATCTGCTATAAATTTTCCCCAATTTCCCATTTTCCTCATAAATTTAGTGGCACTAGTTTTGTTTGTGCAAAACCTATTTAATTTCATGTAATCAAAATTATTATTTCCCATGGTTCTCTCTATATTTTATTTGGTCATAAACACTTTCCTTTTCCATAGATCAGATTGGTAAATTTTTCGATGCTCCCTTAATTTACTTATAACAACCTTTCATGTCTGTTATCCATTTTTGACTTTATCTTGGTATATGGTATGAGATATTGGTCTACCTGTTCTTGTTGAGTTATGTCTCACTTTTTGTAACCTCATTTGGGGTTATTTTAGAAAATATACTGGAATAATATTGCATTTCATTGTCTAACTCTTTACAGATGTGGAAACTAAGGCCAATAGGGTTCAGTGACTTATTCAAGTGGCCTATGGTAATTTCACACAAAATTATTTCCAGTTTCCCAGAAATTTTTTTTCAATGGTGAGTTCTTACCCCAAAATTTGGATCTTTGAAACTATCAAATGCTAGATAACTATGATCATTCATTAATGTATATCGTATACCTAATCTATTCTACTGATACAAAAACTCTATTTCTTACCCAGTACCAGATTGTTTTCATGATTACTACTTTGTAATGAAATTTGAAATCTGAAACTGCTAGACTTCCTTCCTTCACATGTTTTTCATTTATTTTCTAGATATTCTTGACCTTTTTTCATACAGGTGAATTTTTTTATTATTTTTTCTAGCTCTAACTTCATTGGTAATTTGATTGGTATGACACAGAATAAATAAACAGGTAGAAATGTCATTTTTATTAGTTCATCTTAATGAACATTAATTAATGTCTTTATTTCAGTGAAAAATGTTTTGTAATTATGTTCATATAGTCCCTGGTTTTGTCTTATCAGGTAAATTCCAAAGTATTTTATGTTGTATACAGTTATTTTATTTTTTAATTTTAATTATATATCACATAAGACAACTTTTAAAAATTGAAGATAATAAGTTTTGGTCTTCAATTAAACTCCACAGTTCTTTCTCTGAATACAAATGGTGTTCTCCATCTCAAATGCCCTAAAATTGTTCCTGATTATTGCACTGATGAAATGAGCAAGTCCATCATGGGTGATCACCCCATGTTATTGTGAGTATGTATATTCTTCTGGTTCTGCTCATCTCACTTATCATCAGTTCATGCAAGCATTTCCAGGATTTTCTGAAATCCTGTCCTTCATGATTTCTTAAAGAACAATAGTGTTCCATCACACACACACACACACACACACACACACACACACACATACACACATATATATATATATATACACATACACATATGTGTATATGTGTGTGTATATGTATACCACAATTTGTTCAGCTATTCCCCAAATTATGGGCATCTTAATTTCCAATTCTTTGCCACTACAAACATAATTGTTATATTTTTGTACATATGGGATTTTTATCCTTTTTCATGATCTCTTCAGGATACAGACCCAGAAGTGGTATTGCTGGATCCAAGGGTATGCACATTTTTATTGCACTTTGGGCATAATTCCAGATTGTTCTCCAGAAAAGGTGGAGTTTACAACTCCACCATCAATGCATTAGTATCCCAGATTTCCCACATCCCTTCCAACATTTATCATCATCCTTTCTGGTCATATTGACCAATCAGATAGGTGTGAGGTAGTATTTCAGAGGTGCTTTAATTTGCATTTATCTAATCAATAATGATTTAGAGCAATTTTTCATATGACTAGAGATAGCTTTGATTTCTTCAGTCAAGAATTGCCTTTGTATATCCTTTGACCATTTGTCAATTGGGGAATGATTTTTTTTATAAATATAACAGTTTTCTATATATTTTAGAAATGAATCTTTTGTCAGAAATACCAGTAAAAATTATTATCCCTTTGCTCTTGGTTTCAATGGTTTTGTTTGGCCAAAAACTTTTATTTTGATGTAATCAAAATTATCCAGTTTATTTTTTATAATGTTCTCTATCTCTTCTTTGGTCATAAACTGCTTCCCTTTCCATAGATCTAACAGGTAAACTATTCCTTGTTCTCCTAATTTGTTTATAATATTATCTTTTATTTCTAAATCCTGCACCCATTTTGACCTTATCTTGGTATAGGGTGTGATACATTGGTCTAATCCTAGTTTCTGCCATACTATCTCCCAATTTTTCCCAGCAGTTTTTATCAGAGTGAGTTCTTAACTCAGAAGCTGGACTCTTGGGGTTTGTTTATCAAACAGTACATTACTATGATAATTTCCTACTCTTTTGTACCTAATCTATTCCACTGATCCACCACTCTATTTCTTAACCAATATCAGATAGTTTGATAACTGGTAGTTAATTTTTATTTTTCTAGGTTTTTGGAAAGTAAATAGGGTTAAGTGAAACTGGTACTTTGTAATATAATTTTAGATCTGGTATGGCTAGGTCACCTTCCTTTGCATTTTTTTTCATTAATTCCCTGATATTCTTGACTTTTTTCTCCATGTGAGTTTAGTTACTATTTTTTCTACTCATTAAAGTAATTTTTTGGAAGTTTGATTGTTATGGTACTAAATAAGCAGCTTATTTTAAGAAGAATTTTCATTTTTATTATATTAGCTCAGCCTACCCATGAGCAATTGATATTTGCCCATTTATTAGGTCTGATTTCATTTGTGTGAAAACTATTTTATAATTATTTGCATTAAGTTTCTTAGTCTGCCTTGGCAGGGAGAATCCCACGTATTTTATATTGTCTGAAATTATTTTAAATGGTATTTCTCTATCTCTTACTGCTATATCTTGTTACTAATATATAGAAATATTAAGGATTTAGGTGGGCTTATTTTATATCCTATGACTTTGCTAAAGTAGCTAATTGTTTCTAGTAGTTTACTAGATGATTTTCTAGGGTTTTCTAGGTATATCATCATAGCATTGGCAAAGGTTGAGAGTTTTGTTCCTTCCTTACCAATTCTAATTCCTTCAATTTCTTTTTTCTTTTCTTTCTGCTAAAGCTAATATTTCTAAAATAACATAATATATATTATTATAATATAATATTAAATTGATTTCCTGTTTCTCTATTTTATTCATGTAAGCATTTAAAGCTACAATATTTCCTCTAACAACTGCTTTAGCTATATGACATGAGTTTTGGTATGTTGTCTCATTATTGTCATTGTCTTGGATGAAATCATTAATTCCTTCTATGATTTGTTGTTTGATCTACTCATTTTTTTTAAAATTAGGTTATTTCCAATTAGTTTTAGTTCTTTTTCTCCATAGACCTTTATTGTGATTTTTATTGGATCATGGTCTGAAAAAGATGCATTCAATATTTCTGCCTTTCTGCATGTGATTATGAAGGCAATTTTTGTGTAAGTGCTATGGACTACAGAAAAAAGGGTATATATATTCCTTTCTATCCCAGTTCAATTTTCTCCAGATATCCATCATATCTAAGTTTTCTATCATTTTATTCACCTTCATAACTTCCTTCTTGTTTATTTTATTGTTAGATTTATCTAATTCTGAGAGGGGAGGGGTTGAGGTCTCCCATCAGTAGAGTTTTACAATCTATGTCTTCCTGTAACTCATTCAGCTTCTCCTCTAAGAATCTGGATGCTATACCACTTGGTGCATACATATTTAGAATTGAAATTATTTCATTGTCTATGGTATCTTTAAGGAGGATATAATTTCCTTCCTTAACTCTTAATGAGATCTATTTGCAGCGGCTTTGTCTGAGATAAGGATTGCTAACACTGCTTTTTCACTTCAGCAGAGGCATAATATATTCTGAACCAATCTTTCACCTTTATTTTGTATGTATCTCTGCTTCAGATGTGTTTCTTGTAAGCATATTGTGGGATTCTGTTTTTAATAAATCCAGTCTGTTTTATCCACTTCTATTTTAATGGGAGACTTCATCCCATTCACACTTAAAGTTATTACTAACTATTGCCATCCATGCTGTCTCCCCCTCTATTTGTATTTTCCCCCCTTTTTTCACCTTATTCCTACTCCCTAGTATTTTGCTTCTAAACACCACCTCCTTCAATGTGTTTATGCCCTTCTATACAACACCTTTGCTTTTCTTTCACCTTTCCCTTTTCCCCTTCTTTCTTCCCTTCCTTCCACCCCACCTTAGCTTTCCCCTCTTAATACTTGAAAGGTAAAATAAGATTCTAAACTCAACTGTGTATGTTAATCCCTCTTTGATCAAAATCTGATGACAGTAACATTCGGGTGGGTCTTACCTCCTTCCTTCTTCCCCTCATTTTCAATAGATCTTTTTCACCTCTTCATGTGATGTAATTTACTCCATTCAAACTCCCCCTTCCAGGGGGTGGCTAGGTGGCATAGTGGATAGAGCACCGGCCCTGGAGTCAGGAGTACTTGAGTTCAAATCTGACGTCAGACACTTCATAAATACCTAGCTGTGTGACCTTGGGCAAGTCACTTAACCCCATTGCCTTGCCAAAAAACAAAAACCCAAACCAATTCCCCCTTCCTTCTGTCTCTTTACTGCTCCCCCTTTAATGAGATTTTTAAAAAATCATTCCATCAAAGACATGGACATATAATGAATATCCATTCCTTCTACCCTGGTTTATTCCCTCTAATAGAGTTACAATTCTCAAGAGTTGTGGGCGGGGGAGCCAACATGGCGGCAGGAGAAGAGCCTCTCCTAAGTGCTCTCTCCATAATATTTCAAAAATCTTAAATTATGACTCTAACAAAATTTTCAAGAGACAGAACCCACAGAAAGATCCAGTGAGGCATTTCTCCAGCCCAAGGTAACCTGGAAAATAGTGGAAAAACTCTGTTCCATGGGGTTAGAGGGGCACCACACTAGACTGAAGAAATTTTAGCCTCCTGGAAACAGCCCCAGGGTGCCTGGGAGCTGTGGCTCCTAGCAACAGAAGTAGTTTCCTGACCTGCACCCCCAGGTAGTACAAAGCACAACTTGGAATATCAGCAGGGAAACCTCTGTCAGAGTGAGCCCGAAGCCCAGGCTTCAGTGGTCACAGCATTCAGTGCACCCAGATCTAGGAAACAGAAGCAAACCCATGGAGCCACCAAGCAGGAGCCTCTAGGCAGCTGCACCACGAGTGCTCAGCCCACTGAAGGTAAGGGAGTGGAGGGAGACTTCCAAGATCTGTCCTCTGTCCCCGAAACAGGATTCTGGGGCTCTGACCATATTCAGATCCTGATTGCAGTCTAGGTGCCCCATAAAGCAAGGACCACCCACCCCCCCTCAGCCCCATGGCAGAGGAGTGCTCTTGTGGTCATTCACAGACCAGGAGAGCAGTCAGAGCCTCACACACTGAGATTCTTGTCAGGGTGTCCCAATGAAACTCAAAAGCTCAGGAAGCACCCCAAAACCAGGCACAGGCTGGGGAAATGAGTAAACAGAAAAAAAAAGGAACCAGACCATTGACAAATACTTGTCTATGATCCCAAGGAGGATCAAAATAGTCAATCTGAAGATAACGAAGTACAAGCTTCTGCATCTAAAGACTCCAAGAAAAATTAGAAGTTGGGCTCAGGCTATGACAGAGCTCAAAATAGATTTTGAAAATCAAGTAAGGGAGATAGAAGAAAAATTGGGAAAAGAAATGAGAAAGATGCAATAAAAACATGAAAACTAAGTCAGCAGCTTAGTCAAGGAGGTCCAAAAAAATGCTGAAGAAAATAACACATTAAAAACCAGCTTAGGTTAAATAGATAAAACAGTTCAAAAAGTTATTGAGAAGAATGCATTAAAAAGAAGAATTAGCCAGATAGAAAAGAAGATAAGGAAGCTCTCTTAGCAAGAGAAATCCTTCAGATGTAGAATGGAGCTAAAGGAAAGAGATGACTTTATAAGAAATCAAGACACGATACTTCAACACCAAAAGAATGAAAAATTAGAAGACAATGTGAAACATCTCATTGAAAAAAACAACTGGTCTGGAAAAGAGATTCAGGAAATATAATTTTAAAATTATTGGGATACCTGAAAGTCATGATCAGGAAAAGATCTTCGACCTCATTTTTAAAGAATTCCTACAGGAAAATTTTCCTGATATCCTAGAAGCAGAGGGCAAAGTAGAAATTGAGAGAATTCACCAATATCCCCCGGAAGGAGATACAAAAATACCCTTCAGGAATATTATAGCCAAGTTCCAGAACTCCCAAATCAAAAATAAAATATTACAAGCAGCCAGAAAGACACAATTCAAATATCATGGCACTGCAGTCAGGGTCACGCAGGACTTAGCAGCAACTACATTAAGAGCTCATAGGGCTTGAAATACAATATTCTGGAAGTTAAAAGATCTTGGAATGCAACCAAGAATCAACTACCCAGCAAAACTGAATGTCCTCTTCCAGGGAAAAAGATGGACTTTCAATGAAACAAGGGAATTTCAAATGTTCCTGTTGAAATGACCAGAGCTGAACAGAAAGTTTGACCTTCAAGTACAGGGCTCAGGTGAAGCATAGAGAGCAGAGGAGAAAGGTAAATTATGAGCAACTTAATGATGATGAACTGCATGTATTACTGCATAGAAAAATGATACTGATAATGTTCATATGGACCTTCTCATTTAATAAAGCAAGTAGAAGAAACCATTATAGAAGAAGCACAGGAGAGAACTGAATTTGAAGATATAATATATTGTAAAAATGGAGTCAATGGCTAAAAAGGAAATGTACTGGGAGTAAGAGAGAAAAGAGGTAGAAATGTTAAGATATTTCATATAAAAGATATTTTTTTTTGCAATGAGCTTTTGCAATGATATGGAAGGGGGGAAGGTGAGGGGGAATGAGGGAACCTTCACTCTCATCAGAAATGGCTCAGAGAGGAAACAACATACACACTCCAGAGGGTATAGACATGTAGAGTAAAAAGGAATCAATATCATATTAGGCATCAATATCATATTTATGTAAATAATTTGGTAGGACTCCTCCTTTACCTATTTTTTCCAAATAGTTTATATAATTGGAATTAACTGTTCCTTAAATGTTTGATACAATTCACTTGTCAATTCATATAGAAAATTTTGTAGGGAGCTCATTTATGGTTTATTCAATTTCTTTAAGATATTACCTTTTTTTAAGTGGCTTGCACAAGGCCACACAGCTAGGTAATTATTAAGTGTCTGAGACTGGATTTGAACCCAGGTACTCCTGACTCCAGGACCCGTGCTTTATCCACTGTGCCACTTAGCCACCCCAAGATATTACTTTTTAAATGTACTGTTTCCTCTTCTAATAATCTGGGCAGTTTGTATTTTTAAAATAAATATTTATTCATTTCACTTAGGTTGTCAGTTTGCTAGCATATATAATTAGACAGAATAACTCAAAATTTTATCTCCATTGTTAGTACATTCACCCTTTTGTTGATATTAGTAATTCAGTTTTTTTCTTTTTTAAAATCAAATTAACCAATGATATTTTAGGTTTTTTTTTTTCTTGCAAGGCAATGGGGTTAAGTGGCTTGCCCAGGGCCACACAGCTAGGTGATTATTAAGTGTTTGAGACCGATGAACTCAGGTACTCCTGACTCTGGGGCCGGTGTTCCACTGCGCCACCTAGCTGCCCCAAATGATTTTTTTAAACAAAACCAGCTTCTAGGCTTTTTTAACTTTCCATTTTATTAATCTCTCCTTAACTTTTCCTGATTTCAATTTGGTGTTTAATTTGGGATTTTTAATTTGTTCTTTGTTTTTTTTTTAGTTGTAGGTCCCATTCATTGATCTGCTTTTTCTTTTATTGTTGTATATGTTTGGAGATTCACATTTTTTCCTAAGCAGTGCTTTGGCTATATCCTCAAAACCCTGGAATGTTCTTTCATTGTTATAGTTCTCTTTAGTGAAATAATTGATTGTTTCTATGATTTGCTCTTTGACCCACTCATTCTTTAGGATAAGATTAAGTTTTCAAATAATTTTTAATCTATGCTTTATTGAATGTAACTTTTATTGTATTGTTATATGAAAATGTGCATTTAATATCTTGACTTTTCTGCATTTTTTGTATTTATGGATTTATTATTGTATTTTTGTGAAGGTATGTACAGTTGAGAAAATGTACAATTGTTTTCTATTCCCATTCAATTTCCTCCAGAGGTCTATAATATCTAACTTTTCTAAAGTTTTATTCATCCCTTAACTTCTTACTTATTTTAAGGTTTTATTTATCTAATTCTGAGGGGAAAGTTGAGGCCTTCCACCAGTATAATTTTATTGTCTGTCTCCTCCTGTAATTTACTTAATTTTTCACTAAAGAATTTAGATGCTATGCCCTTTGGTGAATAAATGTTTAGTATCAATTTTATTTTATTATCTATGGAACCTTATAGCAAGATGTGTGAGAAATGATTCATTTGGACCCCTACTATATTCCTATTAGCATTTACCAGTTTGATATTTTACAAAAATCATAGAGGGATTAGATAAAATAGGTTCTCATAATAGGTTTTTATAGTAGGCCTCAAACTTTAATTCAGTGTTCACTACTTGTTTACCAGTTATGAAATCCACGTGTGCAAAACAAGCATTCTGAAAAAGATATCTCCATCCTATTGTGCTCAAATTTCATGTCCATGCCAGGAGTGGGTGGTTTGGTATGAAAATTTGTTTTTGATATCTCTTGAACTCTCTGTTCCTCTTGCCCAACATGGGGATCACATCCATCTTATGATCAATTAGTTACTGTAGATATCCTGTGTTTTGCCCAACTCATGAACTCCTTGCTGATATATCATTTTTTTTTTTTTGGCCCTCAAAATAAGTTCTATAAATGAATGTGATTTTTGTTTTTTGCTTTACCTCTCTTGAGTGTCCTGGTATTAAACCCTATTAATAAAAGGTCCATGGAACCAGATTTGAGAGGGAGAGAACTATGGACCCTTTAATAAAAAACTATTGGCTTGGAGTTCTGCCTCCAAGTAACTTTTCTTGCAGATTGGACAATTTTGGATCTCACAGATAGTTTCCCTGCCTATCTTTTATAAATAGATTTATTTTTATTTTTTGTTTTGACTGAGATCATGATTACTTCCCCTACCTTTACTTCAATTGAAGCATTCTAGACTGTTCCATTCCTTATTTTAGCTATCTGTGTATTTCTCTATTTCAAGTGTTTTTCTTATAAATAACATTTGGTTGGATTCTGGTTTCTAATACATTTTTCTATTTGCTACCATGTTATGGGCATGTTATGATTACTAATTATGCATTTCCCTCCCTTCTATTTTCTTCTATTTATTATTCTCTCACTTTTTATCTTGTCCCTCCTCTAAAGTCTGGTTTGCTTCTCCCTTTCTTTATTCACCCAACCTTTTTTTTAACCCCTTCCCTTTCTCTTATCCCCTTCCCATCATATTTCTGTTTATTTCTCCCATTGTTATTCAATGGAGTAGGTATAGTTTTCCCTCTTCCCATTTCTGATGGGAAGATCAAGCATTATTTACCTCCCCATCATTTTCCCCTCCAGTGAAAAAACTCTTCTTGCGTGCTTCATATAGGTGAGACAATTTCTTTCTTTCTTCCTTCTCCCTTTGCTCCTAGTATCCTTCTTCCTTGCTCATCCATTAAAAAAATCATAGCAACTTAATCAAATTACTTCTATGCCCTTGGTCTATAGTGAATCTTTCTAACTGCCCTAATAGTAATAAAGTTAAAGTTTAATCTTATTGAGTCACTAGGAATTTCTCTTTCATGTTTATCTTTTTATGCATCTCTTAAGTCTTTAAAATTCAAAATTTCTATTCAGCTTTGATCTCTTCATAAGGAATGCAAGAAAGTCCTTTTTCATTATTCATTTTTTCCCTTAAGGATTATTCAGTTTTGCTGGGCAGGTTATTCTTGATGCAAACCTAGCTCCTTTGCCTTCTAGAATATCATATTCCAAACCTTTCACTCCTTCAAAGTGGAAGCTGCTGAATCTTGTGTGATTCTGACTGTGGTTCTATGGTATTTGAATAATTTCTTTCTAGCTGATAAGTTTGGTAAACACCATTAGTCCAAATAACGAGACAATTTTGTTTTTATGTTTTTGCAAGGCAAATTAGGGTTAAGTGGCTTGTCTGAGGCTGGATTTGAACTCAGGTATTCCTGACTCCAGGACCAGTGCTCTATCTACTGTGCCACCTAGCCACCCCTTACCTAGACAAATTTGAAGAAATACCACAACTAGTAAAAGTTCAAGTGAGAATATTATACCTTACCAGTTAGCTAAAAGGGTTTAGACAGGATTTCAATGAATTAAAAAAAAATCCTATGTCGGTGAATACGCCACATCTCTTTGTGTCTCATTTTTCTCATCTATGAAAAACATATCCTCTACAAATGTCCAATTTTGATTCTGCATCATAGTGTAAAGATGATAAGGGTCCAACAGAGCTAAAAATAAGTACTATATACATGATAGGTATGTCCAGAAGGTTATTTGAATGTTCCTACTATCTCAGGTAAAAGGAAGATTATGTAGTAGGATGAAAGCACATCTACAATGGCTCCCGGAGATGGATCTGTTTGGGGGTTTTGACAAAGAGAAAAGTTCTCTGCACAAGTTGTTTGAGATGAATTGGTGCTTATAATAGGTCAAAATAAAGATTAAAGTACCTCCCTCCCTTTAAAGGTGAAAGTAAAAGCTAAAAGCTGAAAATACCATGTAAACATATTAAGTTTGAGCTAATTAGATGACATATTGCATGATGAGGAAAGGGACAACACATTCCTAGTCACAAATTCAGCACACATATATAACTGAAGAATAATTAATGCTTCAATAAATGTGTGTAAAACCACTTTATTTAGTCTATCAAAATGTCTTCAAATTCCTTTCTAGTGACATCTACATTCTGAACATGAAATGTGCTCATTTTTTTAAAATCTGCTCATTTCATCACTGAAAGCTTCATCAAATGATGTTTTTTTCTACAAACTTTTGCTTTCTATCTCATCACATTCCAAGAAGGAAAAATTACAAAAAACAAGAATTCACACCATTCAACTAAGTACATTTAAAATATTCTGTTAACTTAGGACAATCTTTTCTTCACTAAAAGGACAGTGAATGGATGAGTCCAGGTATCACATTATTTATCAATTGTGGATGATCATTTCCAATGCAACTTTTTGATGGGAAAACCACCAAGAATTAACATTTGTAAAAACCTCCAATTCTGTACTTGGGCTTAAGTGGGTCTGTTCACAACTACAAATGTGAAAATTATCATGTGCTATCACATAATTTTGCTATTAGGCTTATACTGTCCTGGATAGCTTGCCTTGAGGAATGTACTTTGTAGTAAGGGCTGGATGTTTATTAGGAAATATATGTCATATCAAAACAGAATGTATCAATGAACAAATGTTAGCAGTATTGTTCTCAGCAAATTTAGGCAAGATTCAACATATCTTTTCTTACTTTCTTTTGAAAAAAGTTACTATATATAACTCAACTGGTGAAGCTTGGGGTAACTATACAATGCTTTGTTGGGATCCCACAGATAACCTGGATTTGAACACAATTTTCAAAAAGGAGACCTCAAACTTCCACCTTATTTACTCCATTATGATAGTCATGGAAGCAATGGGAAAAACATTCATCCTAAGGTTGAAAAATGATATACCTTGCTGGAGAGAGAAAAATAAAATTTTTTCAAGGTACAAATTACTGCTCATTTTGCAAAACAACCTTACCCTGAATTCCTAATGTCAGTAATATTGTTCCTCCCTTCCCTCAACTAACCATTACCTTGTCAATGCAGAATGACTGCCCAATGATCTCTGTATTCATTTATAGTTTGCTCCTTCAATATTTCCCTCTATCACAATCACCTTTATAATTCTTTGCTAATTTCATCTATATAGGCTGATTGGTCTAGAAGTTTGAGGCAAGAAAGCCTTGCTGCATTGAGCAAGTATTTCGAAGTTGGTACCATATGTAGTATTTCCTTTAGGTAGTGCTTACACATGCAGTCAGTATTAGAAAAACTTAGGAAAAATATGATTCCTAAAGATCAGTCAACACTAATCTTTTTCTTCACACATTTCATTTCTAGCTACCTTACCAGCCCACACTTATGACAATGGGACAGACCATAGACTAGATCTCACTGGGAAATTGGTTTTAACCTCAGTCTGGAAATGTCTAATGATGCTAACTAATGTAGAAACAACAACCCCTCAGAGTGTTTATAGAAGCTGAGAAAAGTTTTCAAGGAAAAGTTTGGCACCAGCTCCTCCTTATAATGAAATATCAAAATAGATGGAATGTAGAAAAGGCCTCCATAAAGTGGATTTGTGAATTATACCTAAGTTTTCAAAAGATTGTCCACTGCTACTTACAAGTACATAGCAAACCTTCCAAAGTGCTACAAACTTTGTATTAATACAACATGGAGACACACAGAATCGAAATATAACTAAGTTACGTAAATCACAGGGGAATAGGAAAGAGATATAAATCTCAGAAGTTCACAGAAGACACTCCAAGAAACAAACAGGAAAAGGGGATTCAGAGCAATAAATTAAAAAGTCACACTTTTCAGAACAGGATATACACCTTGTGCAGCAGGATTTGGTGCAGACAGCTCCAGAGGAACTGTGAATGGACTACAGGTGCCATGGCCTATAGTCTTTGTCATTTCAGCTGGAGAAGAGAACACTGAATGATGTAAGCAAGTCTGGGCCTTGCAGCATGCTTTCCCAAGGACATCTGAAACAGTAGGGTACTGTACCTTGGCTTTATCCTATCAGCTCCTGTGATAGCACTGTGGCTATTTCTCATCTGTTTAATCTACAGAGTTTGAAATTTCACTCTCCAGAAAGCACACAAAGCAGCACAACATGAGAGTTACATTAAAAAGGGGAAATTCTTACAAAAGTTTACAGCACAGTACATTTATGCCAAGATTTGTATTTCTCCCAAAGACTTGATATAGGAATTGTTTAGCCTTTAAATTGAAAAACCACATTCTGTTAACAGACAAGTAAACTTTCAAAACTTTTGAATGCTTATGTTAAGTGAAGTTATTATTTCAGATCTGAATTAGCTTTGCTACCTTATTTCTTAAAAGGCAACAGTATCGTTTAGTTCCTAACTAGTCCTTTGAAAGAAATACATAAGGCCCAGTGCATCTTTAAGGTAGAAGCCACTCTTCACATCTGATTCAAAAGTTGGTCAGAATACTAAACATTTAGGGACTGTATAACAGATATATCAATTCCTTTTACACAGAAGCAAAACCCATCCATAATCACCACTAAGACAACAGATCAGTGGAATTCTATTAAATACTCAGGATAGATCTGATTGGCATCAAAAACAACAAAGATCTTTGGATTCCAGGTGTTATCTACACAGCTGTCATATAAATTCACAAAGCTTCCATCTTTGGAAGGAGGACGCATGTATTTGGAGTCTCCATTTATGTAATCTCCAATTAACACTCGCGCAAGAAACATGGATTTGTAGGTTCTGAATAAGTGTCGCTGCTGCAAGTTGACACCATGAATCTGGAAAGTAGAGCCGTGCTTCATGTCGTCTTTGCAGAAGCGACTGGAGTATGCGGCATCTCTGGCAAAATAGGTCCCTTGAGGGAAAAGGACAAAAAAGTCATCATTATTCTATAGACTGATTATACATAAGGAAAAACCCTCTGATTTTCAAGGGAGTAAAATATACAGTAAAACAAACTGAATGTAGATGTTGGATCTTGTTATTTGTAAATCTTTCCATATGTAGCCATATGCCAGGGATGAAAATAATGATATTTATCCAAGCACTTTAAGGTTTGCAAAGCTTTATACCAGCATTATCTCCTGGATCCCCACAGCAGTCATATTAGGCAGGTTGTACAATTATTACTATTACCATTTCACAAATGAGGTAACTATGGTTTGAGGGTTTGTGTGTGGCGGGGGGGGTTAAAATCCTTTTCTTGGAGTTGTGATGCTGTGATGTGTTACAGGCAAAATCCAAAGCTGTTTCTCTATTGAGCCTAAACTTCCTGCTTCTCCTGCTCTCCCTGGCCTGGGCCTTCCACCACCTGCTGGGGACCCAACAACATGGGGCCCTCCTGTGCCGTGCTCAAGAGAGACTAGGACAGGGTTTAATAACACTGTCACCTCAGGTGAGTCATTTTATTTCCCAGGGCCTCTTGTTCTCATTGTAAAATGAGGCAGTTGAATTAGGTACCCCCAAAGTTCCTTTTAATACTCAATCTATGGTCCTATGAACTCAAAAGTGGGTCTATCAATAAAAAGATTTTTGTACTTGACAAAAAAAAGAATCTTGGTATTTCCTTAGCCATTAAGGTTTGCAAAGGGTTTCACAAATATTATCTCCTTTAATCCTCAGAATAACTCTGGGATGTTGATGGTATTATTGTCCTCATTTTATATATGAAGAAACTGAAGCAGACAGAGGTAAAATGTCTTGCCTGGGTCAATTTGACCACCTAATTTGAACTCAGGGCTTCCTGATTCCAGGAACAGTTCTCTATTCACTACACTACTTGCTAAAATAATTTCAAAAAATCAATACTGCTGAAGAAATAATAATTCATATTTACAAGACAATTATAGCACTTCCTTTCTTTCTCCACTTGATGGCAGGTCCATTACCTGTACAGTCTCCTCCCTGGAACCCTGGTCTTCAACTATGGTGCTCTGGCTCGAATCTTGCTGGACCCAGGTCTTCCCTGAATCTCCTCCCTTCCTGCTTTTCAGCTCCTCTTTTTGGCCAGTCTTCCCACATTAGAATGTAAGCTTCTTAAGGGCAGGGAATAGCGTTCTTACAGCTGGCAGAGCTTGACACATGGTGAACACTTAACATACTCGCATTCTCTGTCTGTCTCTGTCTATCTCTTCCTGTCTTATAGGTGTCTCTGTCCCTCTGTCTCTGTCTCTGTCTCTGTCTCTCCTCTCTCCTTGTATCTTTTTTCCCTCTCATACCTATACACACACACACACACACACACACACACACTGTACACACACATTCTTCTCCCAGTCACCTCTGATAACAAGAAGTAGGATCCTCTAATAAAGTGGGTATGAAAAAACAATATTGCTAAGATGTCATCTTGAAAAACTTTTAGAATTTTTGAAGCCCCTGATATAGCATTGGTATTATCTTTTGACCCTTATTGTTAAGCAAATGGAATGAACTCTGTGAATTGTTTTTTCCTTTCTTCATCAGATTTTACACATCTAGGAACTCTAAAAATCTTCCTGATTTTAACTGGATTCTTTGCAACTAATTATCTTTGCATAATTCCACAGATGGAAATGATCTAAGAGATCATTACACCATATATGAAGAAGAATCACAAAAACAAAAAACAAAAAGAGTTGAAAAGGTTTTGAGATCATCTAATTCAACGAAAAATATTAGAGGTGGTATGGTGACTTGTCCAAGGTCATGCAGGCAATCCTCATCTAAAATTACATTGACATTTGATTATTCAGTTGCTGTTTAAAGAGGAAGAATTCTTACTCCAAATTCCACTTTGGGACATTTTTAATTATTAGAATTTTTCCTAACATTGAAATTAAATCAATGTCTATCAATAAACCTACCATATAAAAGGCACTGTCTTGGACACTAGGAATAAAACAACAAAAACAACAAAGTCATTTTCCCCCAAGAACCTTACATTCCACTGAAGTTACTTATAATTAGACACAAGAAAAAGATTATTTGAGAGGAGTGAAAGCACTACAAAATAGGGGAATCAAAAAAGGTTTCCCATAGGAGGTAGCACTTGAGCTGATTCATAAAGAAAATTTGTCATTTTTGATGTTCAGGTATATTCAATTCTTTATGATGCCATTTGACATTTTCTTGGCATTTTTCTGGAGTAGTTTACCATTTCCTTCTCCAGCTCATTATACAGATGAGGAAACTGAGGGCCAGATTTAAACTCAGGTCCTCCTGATTCTAGGCCTGATATTCTATCTACTGTACTACCTATTTGCCCCATAAAGAAAGCTAAGGATTTGTAAAGTCAGAGACAGGAAAGGAGTGAAGTTCAGTCATTAAGAACAACCTCAATGGAGGCAATGGGTAGAATACAAGTTCTGGAATAGCAAGTAAGCCAATTGGACCAGAACACAGGAGTAGAAAAGTCTTAAATAAGCCTGAAAATGTCAGCTGGACCTGACTGTGCAGGACTTTAAAGTCAAGTGAGATGACATTTGGAAATATTCTGGAAGAGAGTGGCATGGTCAGTATGCCTCATTCAACATTTGTTCAATGCTCCTAGGTTCTGCCCTCTCTGCTCTCTCTTCTTCATATAACCTTTCAAATATTCAAGAACTCCTTAAACCTTATCCAAACAAAATATTCTCAAGTCTTTTAACTAAACCTCACAAGAACAGCTCTCTAATCCTCTATTCACTCTTGTCATACTCCGCTGGACACATACCAACCTGTCCTTAAAACATGATGCTCAAAACTGAAAACTATACTCTAAATATGGTCAGAACAAAGAGGAAGACAGTGGAAAATTGCTTCTGGACAGAATGGTTCTCTTTATTGTAGTCTAGAATAGCATGAGGCTTGAGGGAATTCTTTGGTCTCTGTTGACTCATGCAAACCACTAAAACTCACAATCTTTTTCACCTAAAAAGATATATCACATAATCAGAATTAAGAAATAAAAGATCAGAAATGCTACTGTCAAGTTCTTATTTTTTCTCCTCATCTCTTATTGACTTAGTTGCATACCTGGGAGAAGTCAGACTTTCAAAATTAAATGAAAGGGAAGAAATCATTGCTTCCTGACATTTATCTATATTCCTTACCATCATACAAATCATTTATTTTGTTCCAAATTCTCTTCCTGTAACATTTACATTTATGCTTATGTAGAATGTACATGTTTCATTTGCCTCTAAATTTGTGTAAATTGTTATATACTTTATACTAAATGCTGCCTGGTTTAGCATATAAAACTATCTATTTGTACTGTGTTGAGTATAAATACAAAATCATGTTATACTTGATCAATAAATACTTTTCATTGATTATTTTCAATACAATGAATAGAATATCAGAATATTCCTAGTATTAAGAATCAGAATAGTTTCTGGATCAGGTGAAGGAATTCAAGTTTTTCTTCTAATTCATACATATTGCAAATAATTTCTGTATACTTTACTAATTTTTTTTGTTTGTTTGTTTTAGGTTTTTGCAAGGCAAATGGGGTTAAGTGGCTTGCCCAAGGCCACACAGCTAGGTCATTATTAAGTGTCTGAGACCGGATTTGAACCCAGGTACTCCTGACTCCAGGGCCAGTGCTTTATCCACTACGCCACCTAGCTGCCCCTTTACTAATGTTTCTAAGATAAAACCATAGGCTTCTGGGCAGAACTCGGTGCTCAAAACTGTTACTTTGAATTAAATGAAAACCAAAACCTTTAATAAAAATAGCAATGGCTGATATTTATAAAGTAGTTTAAGGTATGTGAAGTGTTTATAAACATTATTTTGTTTAATATTAAAACAAAACAATTGGTTACAATGTAAAATTGAATAAGATTGTCTCCCTTTTCGGTTCTAAAATGTAAATGGAATCTTGATAGTTAGATAATTACCTTTTCCAAAAACAGCAGCATGGATACCATTTATCCTCCAGTCAAAATTGTGGATACAGATTGCTTCTACAAATTCACTGCTGGTACCATGGAACAGCATTTGTTCATTAATCTTAGGCACACCCCTCTTCTTTTTGAGCTGAGCTTTTTTCCTAAAAGTATGAAACAACAAAAAAGAGCCCACCAAATAAAAGCATAATACAGATAATATTTAAGTGATTTTTCTTAACAAGCAAAACTTAATAGAAAAATGTAAAAGAAATGAAACTGAAGGCCATGTTTTTAATACAACTTATAAACAGACAGTATTTAAGCAAATGTTTATGCCCCTCTTAGCCACATAAGAAATAACATAAAAATTATATACCCTTGCATGCTCCTAAGATAGAATATTTCATACAGAAAAATGGTTACTGCTCAAAGTAAAGTTTTGCTTTGCTACATCTAATATCTATGATAGGAATACTTACAAATACAATAACTTTCAATAACTTTAAATGTCAGTCTCCATTAGTCTGAGTTCAGTTTAGCTGTTTTTCTTTATTAAAAAAAGCTACACATTATGATTCTATGAAGTAAGAAGCACAGAATTTTGTGAGAAGACTTTTAGAACAAAGGTAACAAACATGCAGTCCTACAACATTTCTGAGTGAAGTCTGAATCAAATGAAACATATTTGGGGAATATTTAACAAAGTAAATAAAAATGCAAGAAGCATAGAAAATATTACATTATGTAAAACTAAATCTATATATAGCCCACAGAGATGCTTACATATGGATTAATGGACCTAAATCCTATTCGAGGTTGACCCCACTGCTCTAGAACAATCTCCTTGACAATGCAGGTCAACTCTTTTTTCATTTTATTTATGTCTTTTGTTTTTCATATTTGTATATGAATATGAATACGTCCCTCCCTGCAACCCTTGTGACTATAATTAAAATGGAAAGAAAAAAGTTTAGCAAAACCAATAAACACATCTACTACATCTGACAGTATCTTCAAAGTTCTGTCCTAGTGGTATCAAAATCAAATAGAAATGGGGACCTCTAACCCATATATAAAGATCTCTGCAGGTACATATCAGTTCATAAAACCACAAATTAAGATTATTTATGTTTTGCTGGAGTTAATTTATTTTTTAAATATTTCTCAATTACATTTTTTGGTTTTGTGGAATAATGGGACTTGACCAAGGTCACACAGCTAGTATGAAATGTCAGAGGCTGGATTTTAATTCAGGTCATCCTGATTCCAGGGTCATACTCCATATACTGTGTCACTTAGCTGCCCCACCCCCTTCCCTCCCAATTACATTTTTATTTTTTTTTAATGTTTTATCAAGGCAAATGGGGTTAAGTAGCTTGCCCAAGGCCACACAGCTAAGCAATTATTAAGTGTCTGAGGCCCCATTTGAACTGAGGTACTCCTGACTCCAGGGCCAGCGCTCTATCCACTGCCTTACCTAGCCACCCCCCAATTACATTTTAACATGGTTCAGATCACACTTGGGAATGTTGTAGGCTACATTTGGACTTCAGGCTGCATATCTGATACCACATTCTATATCAATGATGCATGTCTTTTCTCACTTCTCTAGGACTGAGCATGACATTGTATTTATACTTTCTTTAGTTTCATTTTGTTATTCCTTCTGTTTAGAATGTTTTAATAATTTTATATATTTTTTGCCTAGTTCTGCTTCCTTCACTTCAAAATAGTTTATATAATTCTCCCTATCTTTCTTTTAATTCTTCATATTTGTAATTTATTTTATTACATTCATGCATTACAATGTACCTAATCATTCCTTGTTGAATAGGAGTATTTAGCTATCATGAGACTTTCTGATATTAAAAAAATTCACAAATAGAAAATCTTTTATTTAACTTTGACCTCTGTGGAGTATATGCCTAGCTGTAGACCCTCTTGGTCAAAGGATATGGTCATTTTCTTTGCTTTTTTCCTGAATAATTCTAACTGATTTACAAAAGGTTAGGGCTAATCTATAGATGCAACAGTTTATTAGTATGCCTATCTTCCCACAGTCATTCTTACAATTGTCATCAACTTTTGTTATATTTGCTAATTTGGGGAGTATGATATGAAACCACAGAGTGTTTTAATTGTGATCCCTTGTCTTAGAAGCAATTTAATCTGTAAAGAACTGTAAAGAACTATTTGTTCATATGTTAGTTTTGCAAGATAGTTTATTCCATTGCAGATCATTTTAACTATCAGGAAGTCTTTCTTTAAATGGAGTAAAAATGTTCCTTATTTTTAATTCCAATAAGCATAAGAAAAGGAAAAAGTACTTGAGGTCAGTAAAGCAAAGGGAATTGTATAGGTGATTTGGCAGAATGTGGAATAGCAAAATAGATAAGAGACTGGTTTTCAGAAGGGAAAATTTCAGTGAAGCTGAGGAAAATTTGAAAGAAAGGCCAAGAAGGAAGGATAGAGAGTACAAGACTAGGTGCTATGGTCTAAGGGCACAAATACAGACAAAAAGCATGGGGTAAGACACATGCAAAAAAGAAGCTGAAAAGTGTTGAGTGTGAGAGAGAGAAAGAAAGGTATTTGGGAAGGGCCCTCAGAAAGAGACCAGGAGAATGAAGGAGGTCAACCCCAACTTCTACACAGAATGGAGGCTTCAAGAGGAGTTTCCCAGTGGGGGAAGGGAAGCAGGCCTTGTGGTAGGATATTCCAGAGAAAGGGAATATAGGAGCTAGCAGGCTATTTCAGAGAGAAAGGCCTCAAAGTTCCTAGATGAGCTAGCAGTACAGGGAACTTAGTTTTATACACTAAATGCTAAGTGTATAAATGTCAAGTTTTTTTTTTAGTGAAAAGGAAAAAAACAAGTTTGTTTGGTCAGAGAGGGAAATCATGCAGGGACTTGTATCAAGTGTATGCTGTTTGTATATCTGACACAGTGGAGCAACTATTGTCTGTGTTCTGAATGTAGGTGATCTCCTTCCTGAAGGAAAAGGTAAGGTTTTGAAGAATATCTTCCACAACCAGGTTTTGAGTAAGAATGAAATTTTCTAAAAGAAAAAGAGGCTTCCATGAAGAGAAAAAAAAGTATACGAGGATAAGAGTGGAGATTTGGTCCATGTTTGGAGATTGGAAAGTAGAATAATGCTAGAGTGAAGAAAAGGAGAAAAGGAGAGTAATGCGAGGTTGTATGCTCTGAGAAAGAACACATCAAGTAGAAAGCTATCCAAGGGGTTCAGGAAGCAGTTATATCACCACAACAAAACAAAAGATTTGTAAGCAAAGAAGACATACCAAAGAACTCATAGACTTATCAAACTTGATGAAAACTACACATTTTTCTTGATATATACAGAGGTAAAAATTATATTTCCAAAAGAAACCCACAAAGACTGACAAGGTTTATGATGTCTTAGCTAATAAGTTGAATAAAATAGGGTCACAAGTTGTGTTTTCACTGCTTTGGTATCCATTAAAAAGAAGATAGGCATAAATTAAAAGTTGATTTGTGAAGGTGGTGTCTGAGAATGGAATGTGGACTTCTAGACCACAGCTTAAACTAAAGGGATGACAGCTTCCTGATCAGAGGTATAGTAATAAAGTATTTTTCTGGTGATCAAGAAAGCATTAAAAGTAAAAGCAGATGAGGGAAGAAGTTTGCTCTCATGTGTGTGTGTGTGTGTGTGTGTGTGTGTGTGTGTGTGTGTGTGTGTTTGTCTCTATGGATCCATGTGTCAATACACATTATGTCTCTAAAATGTATATAGACAATATCTCTAAAATGTATAAACAAATAGTGCCAAAGTCTCACTTCAGTTTTAAGCTTACATATAAAAACACATACTATATGACATGTATAGCTGAGCATACATGCATTATTTATGTAGAGATGTAAATTTATATATGTAAAATACTTATCTGTGTACTCCCCCCCCAAGTGAATACTATAGAAAATAGCTAAATCTATTATATAATCTCATTTGATCCTCACAACAGTCCTGGGAAATGGGTGCTGTTATTATCACCATTTGGCAATTAAGGAAGTTGAGGCAGAAAGAGATGAAGTGACTTGCCCAGGATCACACTGTTGGTAAATATCTGAGGTCAGATTTAGAGTTCAGACCTCTGAACTCCGACCCAGCACTCTGTCCAAAGCTGTCCAGTAATTTCCAGAATCCACCTTTTCCCTTTCTTTGAGAGTCAGAGAGCAAATTCCCCATCTTCTGGCATTTCTCAGATTAACTCTAAGTAGGACAGTCAAAGTCAGGCTCCTCTTTAAGCTTACCTCACTCTAATTTATATGATCATTGTTTCTGTATGTTAGATTCTGAAGTGCTTGAGGACTCTTTCATCTTTGTCTTCCCAGTGTGTGGCACTTGCCTTTGACAGTATGTTGTACTGGAAAGACAGCTAGATTTGTCACCTGACACTGAATCCTCACTCTGCCACTCACCACCCAGGGCAATTTTCTGGACTTCAGTTTTTTCAACTGTCAAATGGAGAGGGACCTATATGACTAGAAGGTTCCCTTCTACTCTAGCTCTAGCTCTAGCTATGACCCCAGTATCATGGAGACACATGCACTGAATGTCAATGATGCAGGTTTCAATGTGGAAGAGATGCTGTGGAGTCGAAACCTGAGGTGAGGGTAGGAGGATCTAAAAATTCTACTCTTGGCCATTTTCCTTTTGTTTGACCTCTTTTCTTCTATTAACTCCTTCCTGCTAACTGAGAGCCTTGGAGAGAGTAAATTCAGCCTACAGGAAAAGTCCATATTCAGAATACAAGGGGACAAAAAGTTAGTAAGAGCCAAGGAATTATACTGCTTCTTTCTGTTTATCTATGAAGAGACTATTTGATGGGATGTTAAGTGTTTTTCATTTTTTTAAACAATGGGGGAAGAACTGAATAAAAGGGTTGCTAGGAGAATAAGTTAATGAGAATGTAAGACAAGGTTGACAGTACTGTTACTTTATCTATTTGGATCCCCAGTACAAGGCATGATGCCTTGGACCTAGCAGCCACTTAATGTGCTGAATTGTCAAATCATTTTCAAGAGTTTTCTTCTGGTGTCAACAAAATGACAGAGGATATACCAGTGAAATATGAGCCTAGGTTTCACCAAATTGAAAAGATTGTGATTAAGGGTTCTGAGATTGAAAACATATTTGTTATCTGAGAATCTGCCTATCAAGTATGGAAAAGTCTTCTATCATATGGTTGGCTACAAGATGATGATTTTTTTTTAGCCATGGTGACCATAAAACACTCAAATTATATAAAATGGATCTGATCAGAGTATGTATTTCATAAGACTTAACTAAGTTTGAATTAAGGATTCATTAGCTCATCTTACACAAACATTTCTTTAACTTATCCACAAAGAATATAAAGTAGAAAGGGAAAAAGACTTTGAAATCCATCATACAAGTAATCAAAAGTTGAGTAAATATCTAAAACTACTGGTATCTAAAACTGCTGGTATGGTCAGCTATTGTCACATAAAAAAGGAAAATTGGTATGGAAAACAAATTAGAAAATGACTTTTTTCATATAGAGTCCTGTGATTTACATCAATTCAGGTCATCTTAGGTATGTGGGAATTTGCTTGTATACTTACCAACCAGAAGCAAATCCACACCCAAGTTCTTACAAGTCAAATTTCATTGCAAAAATACTGATACTAAGAAAGTCTTACCAAAAACAACCCCAAAATCCTAATTTTTTATATTTAAGACACCATTAGTGTGAAAATAATAAAATTAACCAGATTATTTGACTGTTGAGCTGCAACTGATATGGTGGCTCTCTTCATATAATTGAAAGCTTTCACGTGAAGGAGAGATAAGACTTGTTCTATTTGGTTCCAGAAGGTAGAACCAAGAGCAATGAGTGGAAGCTACAGAAAAACAAATTTAGGCTAGAGATAAATCTTCCTAATAATCAGAGCTACCCAAAAGTGAATGAAGTAATTTGCAATATTTGACTTCTATCCTTACCTGAAAAAGAATATTAAGAAATCTATAAGAGCTACTTCCAACACATCTCTAAGCCTCAAAACATTTCTGCCTTTCAGTAACCAAGAATCAGTTTATTTCCCTCCCAAATTCAAATCTTAGTTTATTAACTAAAAGGAAATTATTTAGAATGTTCTCCAAAAGAAAACAAAAATTTATACCAAAATTTTTTAAATTTTACACAGAAAACTGAGTCAAACACTCAGTTGATTATTTTCAACAATTTGGAATTATTACAAGAAAAATTATGTTGATTCTGCCACTTATAACCTTGTTTGCTTGTAGCATGATAATGCCACTTGTCTAAAAAATTAGCTAGAAACAAATTAATCATGCAGTGATGGGGGAATAGTTGAACGAATTGTAGCTTGAATTTTGCCCTAAGGAATAATTCAAAGAAATACAAGATGACATATCAAATTGTACATAATGAAAGCAGAACCAAATAAACAATACATCCATTGATTACCATTATTACAGAACTTGTTAAATAAAATTCAAGGTAAATTTAGTAGATAGAATTGGTACCAACTTATTAAAGTTAAAAAATACACCTTTCTCTTCTTTTAAAAGAGTGAACTATATAAAAATATAGGTTTGCATGCAATCATTCTTTTAGGCTCTTTTGCTCAACTCTATTGGAAGACTACACTCTACAAGAAGGTTTACTTAGCTGAATTTGCTTGGTTTGGTTACAAATTTAGTTTGTCTTCAATGCTGAAACAAAATTAATTGGAAAAAAACAGATAAAAATCATATCAACAAAGCCACAATGGTCCTAAAATTTCTTTATTTTCTGCAAGGCAATGGAGTTAAGTGACTTGCCCAAGGTCACATGGCCAGGTCTGAGTGTCTGAGGTTGGATTTGAACTCAGGTACTTCTGATTACAGGACCTGGCTTTATGAATTGCACCATCTAATTGTCCAAATTCCTTTTTTTTAATACCAAATTTCAGATGCAATGGATTTGTTTTTAATTATACTAATGTTATTTGCAAAGATAGAAATGCTTACTGGAGTTTTAGTATCACATCATATAATATTCACACAAGATGCTGCAAGCAGTTGGTTTGTTTTACCTTATTTTAAAAATGAAACAAACTTTTATCCACTGTTAGGTAAATACAAAGTGCGTACTAAGCAAGAAGGACAAGAAGAGGATAACAAGGTTACACAGCCAAATAACAGGTAATTATATATGCTGTTTTAAAAAATGAAATGCATTTAAAGCACTTATGTTCTCATATCCTTAAAACATGTAGCCTCTTAATATGCTCAGAAGAGGATTTAGCTAAGAAATCAACTCACCTGCAAAAAAACTCCCACAAATCAAGGTTCTGAATCCGCTGAATTCTTTTGATACGGTTGCTATCCACTGTTTTCCCAAACAGATTTGCAACTTCATTGTATTCATTCGTTTGCTTGTGCAAAGGAATAAGCTGAAAAAGAGGTTTGCATAATTTCAGAGATGTACTTATTCTTTTGAGTTTTTATTGTGTGTATTCAGCACTGAAATTCTGCTCTTACCTGATATGGTTCTTCAGTATTCACATTCTCCCAATGGGATGGCACAGGAATAGCCTCGTTTTCGCATATGTAACTTCAAACACCACGACAAAACAAAATAAAACACCACACTTTAGAAACTGATTGTAACTATCTGCAAGCTTTCTTCTGACGTTAAATTCTCATGTTCTGGGTTTTAGAGAAATGTGAGGCCTCAGAGTAGAAATTTAGTAGAAAGTTTCCAAATCCAACTTGCAAGTTACAATTCAATTCAACAAATAATTATGAAACACCAGAGAATTAAGGATGGCATTAGGGAAACAGACAAAAACAAAATGATTTCCACCTTAAAAGGAGTTCAATATATTTGATTATAGCTGCCTAGTTGTTAGCAAATGTCCGGGTTTTTCTGCAAAAGTAATGTGATTACAAGAAAAGAGAAAGACAAATTTAACTAAGGCTTCTCTTTTTAAAAAGCCTCCAGGGGTTCCCCATTGTCTGGTTAATAAAATCTGAAGACCTTGGCTAGCATTCAAGGCTTGTCATAACCCAACCTCACCCTATCATCCCAGCCTTACCTGCCACTACCAATTGCTCCAAATTACACATTTCTCTTACTCTACCTAAACTAGACTATTGACCATTCTCCAAATACACCTTATGTTTTTGACTTTTACACTTTTCAATCTTCACCTAGAATGACTTCTTCTCCTTACCCATCTCCACCTACTAAAATCCTATTCATCCTTCAAGGACCAATTCAATTCTATCTCTTCCATGAATTCTTTGTTGATCATCTCAACTGTAAGTAGTCTCTTCCTCTTCTGAACCTCCCAAGCACTTTGTATATCACTCTGGGCATTAATAACTATGATATAAAAAACCCCAATATGCTATGTACATTTCTTACCTTTTTTTGTTTAGATAAAAAAAGATCTACAAGATAATAAGACAGTGATTGTCTCTTATTTAATCATGGCATTCTCTATTTCAATTGGGATTTTCAACAGTGATTTTCATATCATATACCATTCAAATACTTGTTGAAAAATGAAAAATAATGAAAAACCTACAAAGCCCTGTAACTCTAAAAATATTAGCTTCTAATTTTAAGCTTTCATGCTCTATAGCAGAAATTCTTAATATTTTTGTGTCACAGATCCCTTTGGCAAGTCTGGTGAAGGGTATGGCTCCCTTTCTGAGAATAATGTTTTTAAATGCATAAATAAAAGATAAGATTGCAAATGAAACCAATTATGTTGAAATACATACATATACAGACAGACAGATTTTAAAAGCAAGTTCACATCCCCCAGATTAAGAATCCCTCCTCTATAGTATTCTCAACCTATCCCACTCCATTACAATCCTACCTTTGTAATTTTCCTCAAAATGTCTTTAATGAAATGGGAGTGAGGGAGTACCAGACTCCATTCACAAGCTTTCTATACCAAAATGTACTATTTACATGCATATTACATTGATTTCCTATTTTTAGGGTTTTTTCCAGATTATAAATCCTTTGAATTTATTTTATTCCAGATTATAAACTCTTTGAAAAAAGGTATTAACATTCTATGCTGGACAATCTCTACAATAACTACCATACTGTCATGTATTTGGAGGGGTCCTCAATAACATTAATTACAATTATAGCAAAAAATAAACAAAAAAAAGAAAGTTGGAGAGAAAAAAACTTGCAATCCTTCTAAAATTTCTCCTTAGAAATAGCTTTTGGCCACATACCAAAACAAACTCTAAATATATACATGACAGTTATAAAGGATCTCATCCTGTACAAATTAGCAAAGTTAGAAAGCATCTACCTATTGGATCAAGGATAGGGGAAAAATTCATGATCAAATAAGAGACAGAAAGGATCCCAGAAGATAAACTGGATAATTTTGACTAAGTAAAATTTAAAATGTTTTCACAAACAAAACCAATGCAACTAGGCTAGAAGGAAACTGGTTAAGCAAGGGGAAAAAATCTTTGTAGCAAATTTCTAACAAGTTTCATTCCCAAGATATACAAAGGAATTAATTCAAATTTATAAGGAGCATTGCTGTTTTCGGGGGGGGGGGGAGAATAGCAGCTATCAATAGCTAAATGAAAAAAACTTCCAAATAACTAATAACTGGAGTTATGAAAATTAAAGCAACTCTATAATCCTACATCAGATTGGCAAAGATGATAAAAATTTTAAATGTCAAATGTTGGAGTGGCTACAGGAAAGCAGGTACATGAATTCACTGATGAAGTAGTATATATCAGTCCAACCATTTTAGGAAGCAATTTCGAACTATGCTCAAAAAATTAATAACCTGCACACACCATGAGATACACTTATATCACAATAACAAGGGCTATATTTGACCTCAAAGAGAAAGAAGAAAAAATAAATGGTCCAATATGTACAAAAATATTTATGGCAACTCTTTTTTGTGGTAGCATCAACTGGAGAATGGCAGAACAAATTATGAATATAAATGTAATAGAATACTGTTTGGCTGTAAGAAATGATGAATGAGATGGTTTTAAGAAAACTTGACAAGTCTTAAATGAATTGATAATGGATGAAGTAAACAGAATTGGGAGAACAATTTATTCTTAAAAACAGTATGAGCAATTCTGAAAGACTGAAAAAACTGATCAATACAAAGACCAATCATGATTCCAGAAAACTGATGAAGAAACATTGTACCAGTTAAATATGCAAAATGTGACATATTTTTAAACAAGGTAAATGTGAGAAATTGTTTGACTATGCATATTTATTACAAGGATTTTTGGTTTTCTTTTTAACTTTTTAAATTTCCTCTAGCAGAGAGGTGTGAGGGAAAGAATAAAAATGTGTATCAACTGAAAACAAATAAAAGAGAAGAAATCATTATCTAACATGACATTCACCTTAATTTTAAGCCCTGGGAAAGGCAAGGGGTTTGTTTGATAAGTCATTTTAGGACAAAATATAAGATTTTTCTTCTCAATCCTATTTTTTTTTTGGCAAGGAAACGGGGTTAAGTGACTTGCCCAAGGTTGCACAGCTAGGTAGTTAGTGACTGAAGCCAAATTTGAACTCAGGTCCTCCTGACTCCAGGGCCTGCGCTCTATCCACTGCACCACCTAGCTGCCCTTTCTCAATTCTATTTAATGTAAATATCCAAAAATATTTATCTTTCTTCCTGAGGATTTATTATTCTCCCTTTGGAATCCAGAAAAAAATCTCTGAAAAAAATTAGCCAAAAAAGAAAATGTTTCTGCAATGCAGCACCTGAAAACAGGAATTTGTGCTGTTACTATACCACAAGGACATAAGTTAACCAAATTGCAGTATTTCCTGGATCTCCTTCAGTACTTTTGCACTTAAGAAAATGGAGTTAGAAGTAAGTCCATATGGGGCAGCTAGGTGGCGCAGCGGATAAAGCACTCGCCCTAGAGTCAGGAGTACCTGGGTTCAAATCCGGTCTGAGACACTTAATGATTACCTAGCTGTGTGGCCTTTTGCCTTGCAAAAAAAAACCTAAGGGGTCAAAAAAAAAAGAAGTAAGTCCATATGAAGTACGACCTGGTTGAGAGGTAGGAAAGATTTGGAATCTGAATGCTTCTGGCCCTAGAGTCAGGAGTACCTGGGTTCAAATCCAGTCTGAGACACTTAATAATTACCTAGCTGTGTGGCCTTTTGCCTTGCAAAAAAAACCTAAGGGGGAAAAAAAAAGAAGTAAGTCCATATGAAGTACGACCTGGTTGAGAGGTAGGAAAGATTTGGAATCTGAATGCTTCAGTTCTAGTTCTGTTCTAGGTTTAAGCTGTGTGACCTTGGAAAGTACTATTGCTTTTTCCTAGTCTTTGAAATCATAATAGTTTTTGCTTCAGCTAATATAGGGCTCTTATTGGTAGGAGCAAATGGGATGATGAAAGGCATTTTCAGAACTTCAAAGCATCATATAAATTTAAGCCATTATTATGAGATTCAAAGGGTCCTTTCCAGTCCCACTACTAAAACTCACCTCACAGGCTTTAACACGATCATCAAGCAATTTTTAATGATTGTGTAATTTATTCTAGGACTTTTTTATGCAGAAAAGATGAGAATAACAGGAAAAAAGAACACTGCTAGAGCATACTATGGTTTTATTGCAGATGTAACAGTTACATCGTTTTTTCTTTGCGTTGTGTTGTGTTGGACTTTTCCTGACCGCATTTGGGGCTCCCTTGACAAAGGTACTGGAGTGTTTTGCCATTTCCTTCTCCAGCTCATTTTACAGATGAGAAAAGTGAGGCAAACGGGGTTAAGTGACTTGCCAGGGTCACGCAGCCTGTTAATGTCTGAGGGCGGATTTTCATTCAGGTCTTCCAGACCCGGGTGCGGTGCACACAAATGGGTGCCCCGAGTCACTATTTAAAAGATTTTATCATGAAACAGTGCCATCATGTGCTTTGTTAAATTTAATTAAAAAGAGACGGGAGAAAAATTACTTTTACATGCCACAAGTCCTACAAACCATTTAGCAGTCTGCACCCCCAGCCCCGGCTCTAGAGGAACTTTCCTTGGGATTGGGGCCCACGGAGCCCTCTGCATGGGGGCTGCGGGGACCGGCCCAGGTCAGTGGGGGCGGCTGACAGTGCCGAGCGAGGCCGAGCAGAGACTGGGCCGCAGCGGTTCGGCCGGCGGCGGCGGCGGCGGCGGCGGGGACAGCAGCCCTGGATGGAGGTCTGCTGAGGCGGTGGCGGCAGCGGCGGCGGCGGCGGACCACTCTGTGGAGCTTCCAACGTGGAGGGTTCCTCTGCGGCTCTTTTCTTCGGGGATTCTTTTTCGGGGGGGGGGGGATGGGGGAGGGGTGGAGGAGAGGCCCTGGGCTCCGGCAGGGCTGGGCTCCGGCAGGGCTGGGCTCCGGAGCGGAGAGCCGCAGCAGAGAGTCGCAGCACACACAGAAGATACGGCTGTTAAAGCACTATGCCCGAGCATAGGGACGGGGTTGGGGTGGGCGGGCAAAGTTCTTCTGGGCTTCTCTTTATTCTTACCTGAATGCTGTGATGGAAAAGGGGGCTCTTTTTATTGAACGCTGCTTTCCAGTTGTCAGATTCATTTGCTTCATTACTGGATGCAGGGATGGAAAAAAAAAAAACAAATGCAAAACTCTACAATATTCCCACAGGGGCACTTAAGCATTATATCTCAACCAGAAGTTATGATGCTTTGACTGGGGGGGGGGGGGCTTCATCTCATGCATATTAATTATCTCGAGAAATGATTCTCCGAAGGACTGTATCTTCACTGTTCAAATTAGGCTCATAGAACACATCAGCGCAGTACCCAGGGTGCTGGGTCAAGACACAAAAGTGATGGAAAAACTCTAACTTTGAGGAAAGTTAGAGCGATAAGATGAGAAAGGAATGACAGTGCCAAATCCTTTGATCTGCATGGGAGAAAAAAGCTCTTTTAAAGATGGAAAAGTCTTTTGCTAATGAATAAAGGGTATAAGACCAGAGCTAATTTGTAGAACTTAAAAGAATTTTTTTAGGGACAACCATTTGCTCCCTCTTCCATACATTTTAAGTGAAAATCAAAGAAATTATAGAACGTGGATATAGTCATAAAAGTTATACAAAGACTTCCTTATAATTTAAATAAAAAACCCGAAAAGTACCTGTTTTTCTTTCTCTCCCCTATCCCACCCCTGCATTTTCTAAGAAGTGAATCCTAGACTGTAAAATCTTGGCCAACATACATTTTGAATCAAATCACTCAGTCATTCCAAAATAAAGTGGTCCATCTATCTGAACAAATACAATACAATGCAAAGTGGAAAGGGCATTGAAGTGGAGTTAGAAGATGTTGATTTGAATCCTAACCTCTCTGGACCATCAGGATCAAAGGGAGAGGTGATGAGCCTAATGAACTCAAAAGTCATTTTCAAGTCTAAATCTTAAGAATCAGCGGTGAAGTACTGAAAAAAAAGGGACCTTCTTTCTCCCTGAATTTTCCTTGTCCCAATCATATTGGCAATAAAATTGTATAAGTGCCAAATAACACCATCCTTTGATGTGATTCATAGTCTAATGTCTTCTTTTTGAATTAGTATCATTTTTTAATCTGCTTCCTATAATCCTCAGTCAGGTTTATGGAAGAGAAAGTTAGTAAGCTAGTAGCAGGAAAGTAATGGAGAGATGACTTAAAAAAAATACAGAGTTGATGGCACTTTTATCATTACAAAGGATTCTTACTCTTTGATTAAGATATATTCTAGTGAATTGGAATTGATGGGATAAGTAGCAATATATCTTATTGTATTTTCCAAGGAGTGTTTGTGCAAGTCATACCATGTCAGTACCTGCATAAAAAGAATCTATACAAAAGACTGATTCTTTGTGACATCATCCTTCTGAATACTCAGCAGAAAAACAACTCAAAGACAATTTTGGCAAACAACTACTTGTTTGTTTTTCCTAAAGGTATCAACAATTTGTGGAGAGTTTTGAGTAAAGAATGTAGTTATAACCCTTGGCAAAAAAACTATTAGAAAAGGCAGTAGTAAAATTACTTCAATGCAATGGCAACTTTTAAAGAAATTTAACTATTTCAGACTTTGCAATTTTGACTATTCCCACCTGAAGTTTTACCTGTAAAACCTGAAACAATACTAATTCTGCCATATAAGTCACTACTTACAATAACATGGAAAAGTAAGTATAAAACGGAACTGCATAACAATAAAAACGTACTCTTCTTTTTAAAAAAAACCTGCCAATTATTAAAATATTTTGCTCTAGGCAACAAAAAGCTGACTGAACTAGAGACTTACAATAATAAGAATTAACTCTAATTGAATTTCATATTATACCTGATAATGTTTGTGTCATGAATGAAATCCAAACTACAAATGATTTCTAGATTAACCAGTAAATGTGTGAAAGAACCAAAGGAAAAGAATAATGGTAAAAGAAATACAAAGAGCTATATCTGATTTGGTCTGATACTATATTATTGACAAGTCACTTAAAGCCTCTATTTCTTCTTTACAAGGATAAAAGATAAATTTGCTCTTGATTTTGTTTCTACTACTGAAATATGCTAGGAGGATGAGTAAAAGAGTGGTACTCTATGAACTCAAGATATATTACAATCTATATCTATATGTATTATAATCTGTATATATATATATAATACCTATTAATATATGAAAATTCTTCATACTGTTCCTTGAGAGGCAGATTTTTAGAACAAAAGGGAGACAGATTTCAGCTTAAAAGAAGGAAAAATGTCCTAGGAATTAGAGATGTACAAAATGGAATAAACTGTCTTGGGAGATAGTGTGTTCCCTGATTTCGGAAGGTCTCAAACAGGGTGCATGACCACCTCAAGAATATAATGCAAGTAGTAATTAATTTGTAAGATTTATGCTTAGACTAGGTAATTTCTGAAGTCCCTTCAAACTCCTGGATTCTATAATTCTATCCATCATCAAGAAATTAAATCACTTAATTAGATATTATTAAACACTACAGTTTTCTTCATATTTTGCATATTATCATATATATTTCACTATTTTGCAATTAGACTAACCAAATTATGAGATTCTTACTATCATAGATTTTATCTCATCAACATGAATTCTATATAAACACAACTATTAGGAAGGAAACATACCTGAAAAGTCTAACTTGTAGCTGTATTTGGAAGTAGTAAAAGAGATGGAACCAATAGGGTTTTCCTTGAAGCTTTTTTCAATATCTTCACTACTAACGGAACACTGAATGTTGGTGTCCGGCTTCAAAACAAACCAGAAAGTTGTGTTTTACTAGATGAATTATTAATGGTTTGGTCAAAGAGACACTACTAATAGTGAGAGTAAAGCAAACAATAAAAGCTTCACATCATCTGTTCTAGCACTCCATATTTCAGGAGTATGGCAAAGAAGCAAAAAAATAAAACTGCTTATTCTTTTTTTATTATTCCAAAGAAAGAAGCCTCTCTCTCTAACCATAATCTTTAAAATCACCTTACTAAGTGGTTCAAATTAGTTAGATTCAGGTACACAAAAAATGTCACCCACCCACAAAAATCTAAATCTGTGGAGGTCCAAATTTGTCAACACTATATTATGATTCCTAAAACACAAATTACAGTGAAAAAGAAATAGTGCTAGCATTTATTAAATTTTAGGAAAATTATTCCATTAATTTCTTAATTTCTTTCAGCTACTTAAAACTCCACTAATTTTCCTGGAAGTTTTTCAATCTTTTGATATCTAGTCTAAAACCCTTCTGCTAAATAAAAGGAATGGAAATACCTGAAACATGTGCCATTTCCCACATTCTGCTAAATAAAACCAGCCCCACTGAGTATCTGAAGTATCCATTTCATTCATTCCATTGTTGCTTGGTTTTGAGCAGAATTCTTCTGCTGCTCTGTGAAACATTGCCTGAAATGTCAGAGAGAAAGGGAGAAAGACATTTCATTAATGACCAGCAATTTGAAAAATGTCAGGTCAAACCAATTTTTTTGCAATGAATTTCATTTCAGGATTTACATCTACCTAATTATTTGAATTAAAATAGATAATAAAATAAATTAAAATTAAATTAAAATGTTAAACTTCATTATTATATTTAGTCATCAGATAAATGAATTTATCATATATTACATCAATAACCAATGTAATATACTTGACAGAAAAACTTCCATTTCAATGTGTAAAAACACTTTACCAAAAGAATCCATTTATAAATTAAGATCAAATGCATCTGAACAATGAAAAAAAAGTAGTGAACATCATTATTTTTAAATGAAATTTAAAATTCAAGAAAATTCAAGAAAGGACTGAAGGAGGAAGAGGAGCAGCAGTTTGGGAAGGATATTCTTCATATTTTAAAATTGTAGGAAATTAAGACGCAACAAGACAAAACATCACAACTATGAAGGGCTAAGCAATTTAAGATTTGGATCCATCTAGCTCAGTATTCAAATAGACTGGATTTATCACAACCGATACTTTAAATTCCAAGGCTGATTATTCAGGATAACAAACTTTTGTTTTTGGTTTTGGGGGGGATTTTTCAAGGCAATGGGGTTAAGTGACTTGCCCATGATCACACAGCTAAGTAAGTATTGAGTATCTGAGGCTCCTGACCTGAGGGTGGTGCTACATTCACTTCACCACTTAGCTGTCCTCAGGATGGCAAACTTTTAGAACTTTCCCTACACCTGATTCTTTTCTACTAGAGTTCATCTTTTTTTGTTATCTTACGAATCATATCACAAAAAAAAGGAAAAGAACAGGATGGAATTAAAAAAGAAAGAGGTAAAAGAAAAGGAAGAAAACTGAATCTGTAATTTGTTCTAGCACATAATGACTTAGGACTCTTTCTGGAATAGTGTCAACTTTCTGTAGATTTAGATATTTGGTTTCTTGATGCTCTCCCCTCTAATTCTCCATTAGCACAGATGATGGAGATATATCTCTATCCAATATCTTTTCTAGAATACTCAACCTGTGTTCTAATGATGTTTGGGGTACACTAGTGTTTAGTAAAAGTTATTAAAAGTTTTCTTGCTCCTTTTGATACCCTCATGAAGAAAAAGGCCAAAGGTTGCTTAACTTTTGTCTTTAAATACCGATGTACTACTGCATAAAAGGTTAATGCTGAGCAGTTCCAAATGGCAAGATGAAGGAACAGAGGGAATTGAAGATGGAGTATTTGTTAAAGGCAAAGCGATTTAAGCTCAATATAAAGATAATACCATTCATTAAAAATGCTATAAGAAATGGGACTAGTTGACCTCTAAGATCCCTCCCTTAATTTTTTTGGATTCCATGAAATCCCCTCAGATGTGATCTAAAAATTACTCATCATATACTGAAATCTACCAAGGAGTAAGTTATGAAATAAAGATTCCATTGTATTTAATATTAATATTAAAAGTTTGCAAAATGCTTTTACTACTTTATTTTAGACATTTCCTACCAAATTATTAGAACAACATAATTCTCAATTTAATGATAGGAAAACTAAGGCACAAGGCAATAAAATTATTTTTTCCATGATCATAGAATTAGCCATACAAATATACATGTACATGTATACATACTTGTAAATACTGAGGGTTTTTTAAGACTTGCACATGGTCCATACTCCACAAATGCTCTGTGCTTTAAATACAAATATCAACAACCACCTAAAAAAGTGTTTGGTCAGAGAAATACAAGTTTTCTTAAAAAGGGATGCCATTTGATACCACAATTGGCAAAATTCAATACTGATATTACCCTAGAAAACTTGATCTGCTATTATATTGTCAGTAGAACTCTGATTGGTCCCCCCCTTTTTATTAGAAAATAATGTGGAGTTATATAATAAGAATTACAAAAATATTCACACTCTTTGAACTAGTTAGGTGATACATTAGATAGTGCTGGGACTTAAGAGTCAGGAAAACATGATTTTAATTTTAGCCTCAAGCACTTACTAGCAGTGGGACTCTGGGCAAGACACTTAAATTTTGGGTTTTTTTTTTTAGTTTCCTTAACTGTAAAATGGGGATAATAATAGTATCTATCTCAAGGAGTTGTGGGATGAAATATTTGGAAAGTATTTAGCACAATGCCTGCTGCATATAATAAATGCTTATTCCTTCCTCTCCCTCCAATGATTCTAATATTATTCTCTATTATATGTGTGATATTATATTTTCAACTTAAAGATATATCACATATAGCATTATGTAACATATAATACTATACAGTCAACACATAGCATTTAAATTTATTTATAATATCAGTATTTATACCTTAGTTATAGGACAAAAGACAAAGGAAAAATATTTTAGTATCATAAATTGTAATAGCAAAATGATGAAAATAATGCATATGCCCAAGTATTAAAGAATGAGTCAATAAATTATGGTATGTTAATATTTTATTGCATCTAAAAAAGTGATGAATACAAATATTCAAAATATTCAAATAGTATTCATGATTGCATCACTGTAGCTGTTCTTTCCAATAATGTAGATCACAAGACATCTATGGCTACTCATTCTATGGGACTTTTACCTGTGTCTTACCAAAAGTTCACCATGTCCAATATACTAGGGATGGGGTGAGTGTAATGGGGTGTAGTTTTTTTTTTTTTTTAAGAAACCAATGTTTATTTTCCATTCACATTTTCCCAACACTATTAGAGCATCTGGGTAAAACTTAAGACCAGTCTGTGACCTGAGCAGTAGGAGCTGCAGACCAGTCCTCAGTAGCCGGCCGAGCACTCCGAATCTTCAGTAGGGAACTGCTGAATGGGCACAGATGGCACCTGGATGCCCTCAGACCAATCAGCCACCTCTGGCTGAGCAGCAGTGAATTCTGGGGCAGGTGCAGTCCATTCACCCTGAAATTCCTCCTTTGTCACTGCCTTCTCAGCTGCAGCCTGCTCTTCCTTTTCAATCTCCTCTGGATCTCTGTAGAAGTAAAGATCACGCATGACCTCCCATGGGTGCTCACGGGAGATGGTACTATGCATCCGCAGGACTTCTCGGGCCAGCATCCACCACATCAGACCCACTGAGTGAGCTCCCTTGTTGTTACATGGAATGGCAATGTCCACATAGCAAAGTGGGGAGTCGGTGTTGCACAGTGCAATGGTTGGAAAGTTAACATATGATGCTTCAGTCAAAGGCTGATGATCTGCACAAGGATCAGTGACCACCAAGAGGCGAGGCTCCCTGAAAGCTGCCTGGATCTGGTTAGTGAAGGTGCCCGGGGTGAAGCATCCAGCAATAGGTGTGGCGCCAGTGGCAGCAGCAAATTTCAGAACAGCTCTCTGGCCAGTGTTCCTGGATGAGATGACACTAACATCAGCTAGATTTTCAATGGCAACAATGGCACGAGCTGCCAGCAGAAGCTTTTCCTAAGTTCTCTTCAAATTAATGATATAGATGCCATCACTCTTCCTTTTGTAGATATACTGTTCCATCTGGAAGTCCAAATTAGTGCCACCCAAATGGGTGCCTGCAGCGAGGAATTTGAGGACATCCTCCTCCTTCATCTGCAAGACATCCAGGGCTCCGGATATTGTGAAAGTTTCCCTTGAAAGTTACAACGGAAACCGGGAACAACGCTGTATGGACCCCTCTTCTGGGCAGCGCAGAAAACAGGGTGTAGTTTTTAAATTGGGACAAGGATATAAATAGAGCAGGAAGGCTGTCTATAAATTATACTCTCTCATACACTCATTTTCTTTTTCCTTTAAGCATTTTACGTTATGAAATCCTTTACTCTTCTCCTTCGTTACTTCTTATTCATAATATGTTGCAGTTGGTGCATATTCACCCTATATCTCT
The DNA here is from genome assembly GCF_037893015.1 of Macrotis lagotis. Lineage (NCBI taxonomy): Eukaryota > Metazoa > Chordata > Mammalia > Peramelemorphia > Peramelidae > Macrotis > Macrotis lagotis. Next base: position 207,824,299 of record NC_133664.1, on the reverse strand, counting down.
CTCATACACTTCCAATTTTTATTCAGAAAGTATTTTTCTTCATTCAAAGCATAAACTAACTTTCCTGGATTAATTCCTGCTATATTATTTTAAGAGGTATTTTTAATTTGTGAAACAAAAACAAGCATTTCCATTAAATAGTATAATAAAGATAATTGCACATAAAACCGCAAATCTACTATCAATTTGCTAAATTTTAAATTATATTATATATAATTATATAATTTTAACTATAAAACAAAGTTATATTTTTCCTTTTTTTTCTTCCCTTCCCTCCTTCCCACTCTAGAGAAGCCACCATTAGATGCAAATTATGTGTATGCCAAATTGTTCTATACATTCTTCTATTTATGAGTTTTTTCTCTGGATGTAGTGTCACTATTAATTATTAAAATATGGATTTAATTAATATTTTCAATGCTTTAAACAAAGATTTTTTTATACAAAGTGAGCTACAATTTACTAAAGATGTTGGTTTTGATATAATTTCAATTCTTAGCATAGTCTTAGCAATTCTAGCATAGTCTTGTAAAGAGCTAATAAAGTAATTAACTTCCTAGAAAGTTTGCCTGCTCAATATTCTTTCTCCTACAAAGAATAGCTGGAACATGGTATAGAAAATGAAAGGATTAGACAGAAAAGTGGCTTGGAATAGGTGTTCATTAGGTAGAAATAGCTACGGCAATTCTAAGAAACATTAAAAGGGATGAGTAATGTTCATCACCTCATCACCCGTACATGTTGGTATATTTATATTATTTTTTTAAGATGCATAAAGGACAAATGTTTTAAAATGTTACTAAATAATACATTTTATGCATTTCTACAATAGAAAAATAGGCATAGGAGAATCTTGGTTTCCCAACATCTTTCAGTCAATTGTGATGATATAGATGTCATCTTATGTGGAATTGTTCATAAAAGCCTGTCTATTCTCTTCTAATACTCTCATGATAGTTGATCTTGGTATTTGGGGAGGATTACTCTCACAAATATTTCATAGAGATGGGATAGTTCAAGAGGTATTAATGTCCTCCTTGTCATCTTAAAAAACAAAAAAGTTTCGAGATGTTCCCCTAAGCCTTTGATATCCTCCTCACTCTCAGAATTTATTTCATTTGATCTTCCCAAGTTTTCTTCAAATTAATTTTTCTTTCTACTGCCTCTTGCTGGAGTTTTGGGTGGGTTTTTTGGGGGGGAGGGGTGGTTTTGGTTTTGTTTTTAGTGGGGGAGAGGGAAAGGGAGTTAGGGCACTGATCCTAATCTTCCACTATCTTGCTCTGTACAATTTCAAATGTGAGTTTGCATTTTAAGATGGTGGTAGTTGCTCTTGGCTGCTGTCATTTTTCACTTAGCCTGCATGTCAAGTGTCTTTATCTTTTAGGCTCTTTTGGTTCCCTTGTGATGGCAACTGATCTACATTGTTAAAATTTCTTATGAAATTGTTATAATTAGTACTGATGTCCTTTCCTCCAGATTTCATATTACAAAGTTAATACATTGTTTAAATAGGTCAGGTTTGATTTATTTTATTTGTCCATCATTTTCTTTTCATGTCTATTCTTTGTTTTTATTAATTTTGACCTTTGCTGTAACAAGTCTGTAGTCTCACTCTATATAGCTTATTCAGAAATAATTTTCACAAGAGATTTATTTCCTGTATTTTGAATTTTTTGTGATACTTTTCAATACTCACCATGTCTAGTAATTTCAGAGTATTTCTCAAAGAAAGTATTCATGATGGACAATTTGACTCAAAGATCTTACTTCTAAGTACATACTGCAATGGAGGTAATATCAGCACTCTTTATGATAATAAAGAATGAGAAACAAAGTATATGAACATTGATTGAGGAATGCCTATATAAACTGTGGTTTATAGAATATTGTGTCAAAAGAAATGAAGAATTAAAAAAGACTTTGGAAAATATCCATGAATTAATAAAGAATGAACAAAGAGAACAAAAAAGAAAATAGAATGTAAATTTGAGTGCAGGGACTGTTCCATTCTTTTTATTTTTATCCATTTAACATATTGCCTGGCACAGAAAGGTACTCAATAAGTGCTTGTTGAATAACTGAATCAATAAACAAAGCAGATAAAATGTTTACACTTTTTTGGCAGGTTTTAACTTTTTCTTATTTATATATCTGAATACTTGCATGATTGTTCAATGTTAAAGTAAAATTTAATTGAGAAAAAGGGAGTAGTGTTGGCTCTTCCTAGAGAAGGATGGCATTTCCCTTTAGATGTTGGGCTACAAGATAATGATTATCAAGATTAAGAGAAGTCACTTTCTTCAGAGCAGTCCGAGGTTGCAACTGTCTTTCCCTGAAGACATAACTGGACCACAGGAACACTAGCCAGATTCAGCTAAGAATGATTGCTCTTTGGCCCTTAAGCTTATGTTCTGGGCTTAGCAAACCCTTTATCCCTGATCTTGTGCTTATTTAAAAATTCCATATACAGAAATCATGAATGTAGAATCTCTACAGATCTCATGGCACTGTCTTGAAAGAAAATAATTTGAGAAAATAAAATTTAACTATTTAACTTTAACTATTTTGTTCTCACTCATAAGACAAATATTTAAAAATTAATGATTTTACATATGAATGTTATTCCAAAGAGGTTTTGGTGTTTTTTTTAAATGTACGCCAGAGACTACTGACAGGGTTAAAATAGTATTGATACAACTCATGTTCTTCATTCAAAGCATAAACTAACTTTCCTGGATTAATTCCTGCTATATTATTTTAAGAGGTATTTTTAATTTGTGGAACAAAAACAAGCATTTCCATCACATAGTATAATAAAGGTAATTGCACATAAAACCGTAAATCTATTATGTACAATTTGTTGTTCCTTTTATTAGGACCAAGACGGCAAAGACAGAAACCAGGAAAATTCTTAAATTATGAGTTCATGCCATCTATTTCATGCACAAGTGAGATTTTGCAATTATTTAACTCTCAATAATCTGGTTTAATAAAAGGGCTTATATAAAACAGAATTTCTATTTGGTTTTGAAATATTACAGACATCCCTTGACATTTGTGGGTTTCACATTAGTGATTTTGGCTATTTATGGGTTGGTCATCTATAATTTAATGGGAATTTTGGGAGATTTGCAACATCTGGAACAGAAATAGGCAAAGAAAACTAAATAAAAAATTAATGAATCATAACTGCCTAATACTGTTTACAATTATTTTACACTTACTACTATAAGCATACATATATAAATTTATCGTAAACATTTAACATTTTGTTAAATGCTTCAGTCCACTAGAAACTCTTTTGGGAACGCCTCCTTGTTGTTTTGCTACCCTCCAGACTCAGGCAGGTGATGTTATCTGCTGTGATCTTTGGTATCTTGCACTTTTCATAAAAGAAAGAAATCCCTGAAGCAGACTGCTTCTTTAGTTATGCAAGATCCTAATCTCTCATAGAAACTACAACATTTTTATGGATGTAGTGTGCTATTTTACTTTGTCTATTAAATAAATTTGATCAGTTATTAAAAAATAAAGATTTGTAATAAGAACTAGAGTCATTTGCAATTTTTCACATTTACCGGGGTCTGTGCCCTGAACCTCAAGAATGTCAAAAGATGACTGAGGTAATGTTGCTTTGGGTTTCTCCCTTTATTTTAAGAGTAAACGGTTATTTTTGGTTTGAGCTAATATTAACATTAAGTTGTATTTTCGAAGCAAGAGTTGAAGCAGTCTAGAAGTATGTCACATGATAAGTTAAAGGCAGCTAAAGATTAAAGTTTTACCATAGATAATACAAATGTGGAAAACGGAGAGATTAATATAAAATCTAATATTTGTTTAGAATATTCCTTGATTTCTGGAAGAAAAATCTAAGTTTGCCACAAATCATTAAATACATTCTCATTCAGATTTTTACATAAAAGCTCAAATAGGTAAGAATATATACCTGGACATGGAGCACCATCACGAATAGAGTACTTGTCTTACAATCAACAGACGGCAAGAAAACAATATTCCAGTTTATTTAGAGAAAACGAAGGCAGATTTCTTACATGGATCTTTTAAGGTGATGAGACAAGTGCGGAGAGGGGTCAGGGAGAGCGATAGAGACCCGCTGCCTCTCCCGCGGCTGTGCTTTCTCTAAACTTTGAGGCTGCCCTTCCCGTGACATATGGGAAGTTAACTGCTTTGTGGGCGTAAGCACTGGTCATAGTTGATGGTGAGACCATCAACGAAGCTGTGGGCCGGGGAGCCAGGACGCAGAGGCTCTTCACCTCAACCAGCGATCCTGCCCTCTCTGGTTCCCAGGTCCGCACCTTGGGATCGGCGGGGTCCACAGAATGCGCAAGGTCCGCTAGGACCAAGGTCTCGGGATCCGCTCCTCTTCAGGGATAAGCTGTAAAAGCGGGCTAGCGGCTTGACGGACCCACTCACTTCCTAGAGCACAGCTCACACAAGCACCCCTGGAAGGGCCAGACACCACTCCTGCGGTTCCCTGAATTCACCCGCTCTCAGCAGGTAATCAGTGGCTTCTGACCCCTAGGTACGAGGAGCAGCCAGGTACGGTACCCCCCACAGCAAATCTGTAGAACTTGTAGGTATCCATATAGCGGAAAAGGAAAATGACAACTGTTGGAAGGAGAGGTGGGAAAACCCGGACACTAATGCCTCATTGAAGAACTGTGAACCGATTTAACTATTCAGGAGAGTAATTAGGAACTGTGCTCAAAGGGCTAAAAAAATGTACATACGCTTTGATTCAGCAACCCGCCTACTGAGTCTGTAGTCCAATGGACCTATTTGTACAAAAATATTTGTAGCAGCTCTTTTTGGTTAAGAATTGGAAACTAATTCCCCATCAATTGGGGAATGGCTGAACAAGTTGTGGTACTTGATTGGAATGGGAAATAAGGAACAGGATACTTTCAGAAAAACCTGCAAAGTCATGAACTGATACAGAACGAAGTAAGCAGAATCGGGAGATCGTTGTACACGGTAACAGCAATACTGTATGATGAACAACTGTGAATGGCTTAACTATTCTCAGCAATCCAATGATCCAAGACAATTCCAAAGGACGCATAATGAAAAAGGTTATCCTCTTCCAGAGAAAGAACTGATGGATTCTGAATACAGACCAAAGTATATAATATTTTTCACTTTCTTTTTGGTTTGAGTTTGCTTCCACAAAGCAACAAATATGGAAATATGTTTTAAATGATTACATATGTGTAATTTGTCAGATTGCTTACCATTTTAGGGAGGTGGGGGGAGGAAGGAGGGAGAGAATTTAAATTCAAAATAAAAAAATTATTAAAAACTCTTATACATATTTGGAGAAAAATATTTTTATAAGAATTTTTAGCTATCAACAAAGATAGGGAAAGAGATCAGTTCCACATAAGCAGGAAGCAAAAGCGTCAATGAGAGGTTAGACACCATTCCTGCTCAAGGATTAGTCTGAGAATGCTTGGCAGAGACAGAATGCAATGCAGGATCTTACTAGTCTTCCATTTCACTTTCAAAGTTTTCCATTTTTTTTATGGAGAAGAACTTGTAACATATATTCCTCTAGTGACTTTCAAACCAATCATATGATTTACTATGAATATTCTAAAAGTCTGGGCTCTTCCCTTCCCTTTCCTTCCTCCCAACCCCACAATACATTCTGTAAGAATAGGATAAAAGGCAATTTTGCAGTTCTAATTTTTATTATAAATGATTAGGATCAACATAGATTATCTTTTTAAAAAAAAATTGAAACCAGAAACTGCCTGCAAAAAATTCTGCTTACCTTGCTGCAAACTACAATTTACTCCCTGCTCAAATGTTTTTATTTTCTTCCTTTAAATTCACTTAAAACATCAACCTAATTGTAGTTTTTTGCACCTTTTCCAGAATCTCCAAAAACTCTTAAAGATTTTTCTTTGGTTAGTTAATGCCTATTTCTTGTTCCACCTGTCAGTTTGCTATCTATCTCTCAGTTAGGGCTACTTGATAGAGACCTTACTTTAAAAAAAATAGCTTTTGTTTTTGTTTTGTTGGTCTGTGAGCATTTGCATAATTGTTCAAGCTTTGAAGTCAATTTAAAATTCATGAGTTAAAGACTGACCAGCCTACTTAAAAAAAAATTAAGAACTTAGATAATTACTTTTCACAAGAAGAATGTAGATATCAGGTTTTTGAGTTTGTCAAAAAAATGTGCTTAAAAATCTGGATAAATGACTAAAACTGCTACATGCACCATTATATGTTTATTAGTTGATAAAATAAAGCTTATTTTCCTTAACAACTTGTAGTTTTAAAAGGGTGATGGGACAGTGAAAAAATAACCACAATATATACATAAGATATTCACTGAGGTTTTTGTTAAATAAAATTTAAATATTAAAAAATTATCTATGGAAAATTCAGCTTTGAGGGAAAAACTCACAATATTAAAAATTAGTATAGCAGACATTATGGAGATAAAACCAAATCTGATTAATGGCCAAAGCAATGCTTGTTGTTAGCAGAGAATGGGCTTGTGTGGAAATTCTAGAAACTATTGACAATAACAGTTATCAAAAGTATACCATAATTGTGGAAATTCTAGAAACTGTTGACAATAAGTTATCAAAAAGTATATCAAAAAGAATGCTAGGTTTATTTATTTTTTGACTACTGAAATCATTAAACATATTTGATTAGAATATCTACTGAGGTTTTGACTAATAGGCAAAACAATGGATAAAAATATCATATGCTTAACCTAAGAAAATTTGAATATGGAAAAATTATATGCACAGAGCTAAAAATACTTTAGAAAATTACTAGATAACACTGGATTAGAGTCATAGCAAATCAAGAAATCTTGTCCAAAGATACCAGATATTCTGCTATTTGATAAAGTTAACAAGGAGGTGAAACTTCTGGATACAGTTGTGTCACTTCAGTAGAAACATCACATAAATCTGGGGGAGGGGTGAGAATATAATAGGATCTCTCAGAGAAGCTAATGATAATGTGTAAACAGAGTAGCAAAGTAAATATATATTAGCTGGACTTTTTTTTTTAAAGAGGAGTGCCTCGTCATTTTGCTATAAGATCAATTTTTCTTTATCTTGGTCATATCGTTAGAGCTCTATGTCTGAATTATTTTTTTCTATATTGATTCTTTTAAGCCTGTGAAAACCTTTTTTTTTTTAAATGGAGCATTTAAAATAAATGCAAAAATGGAAAGAAAATTATAGGAAAAAATGCAGAAGTCACTGGACATAAAATCAAATGGTGCTTTTGCGATGTTCGATGACAGATGGAAACGAAAAAGCCTAGAAATCCTCCATGTAAAAGCTGAAAGACAAACAGCTTCCACCCTTCTCCCATCATCTCCCCCCAGGCGCTGGAAGGTTCGGCCCTCACGCACACAGGTACGGCCTCCGTGCCAGGTGCGGAGGAGGCCTCGGGGCTCGGGGGCCGGGCCGGGCCGGGGTGGAAGGTGGCGGGTGGCAGTGCGCGCAGGGGCAGGGCGGGCACTCCAGGGCCACGAGCTTCCTCCTTTGTGGAGGGCGCGGGAGCACCCGGGCCTCGCTAGGGGCCTAGCGCCGCGGGGTCCCCGCCACTGGCCAACTACTGGGGGCCGGAGCCGAGGAAGTCGCCGTGGGGGGGGAGGGGAGGCAGCTCGACCGCGGGGTTAAGGAGGGGCGCCTCCGGCCGCGGGCCGGACCCATTTTCGGGGGCGCAAAGGGACGGGAGGTAAAACAAACCCCAGTTCGGGGCCCGCCGCTCCCGCCCACCGAGAATCCCCCCCTTTTCCCCCGAAAGGCCCGGGGGCGCGGCGGCCACAAAGGCAGGGAGACCCCGCCGCGGCGGGGCGGGCGGAGCGCGGGGCCGGGGCCTCCGCACGCGGAACTCGGGCCGGGCCCGGGAGGGGGGGCGGGCTCTGGGGCTCCCCCGCCCCTCTCGCGCCCAGTCACAGCGCCGCCCCGCCCCGCCCCGCCCCGCCCCGCCCTGCCACTCACCCGATTCGCCTCCCACATGATGGGGGCCGGCGCGGGAGGGCCGCCCCCCAGGGGGAGCGGGGCCGGCACGCCCGCGGCGGCTCCCCGGAGGGGCCTCGGAGGGATCCACCGGCGGCGCGACCGCCTCCTGCCCCGGCGGCAACGGCAGCCACTTTGGCCTACGGGCCACACTTCCGACTTCCGGCCGGCCCGGAGCCACGCCCCCTCCCCACCCCACCCCCCCGCCGGGCGGGGGCGGCCGCGGGGCGGGGCGGCGGAGGGAGGTGACCCGGGGAGCCTCCTGGCCCCGGCCGGCCCGCCCCCCCCGAAGGGGCGCAGCCCCTGCCCTCAGGCAGCTTGGGGCCGGCCGGGGAAGGGGTAGGCCCTGGCCCCCGGAGGCCGCCCCGAGGCCGCCGCCTTCGGGAGGGACGAATTGGGGCCCGAGGGGGGTGGGGAAGGCGCCTCCATTAAGATGGCCCGGGCCCCCCTCCCCGAGAGGAATCCCAGCCCGTCCAGTAACAAGCTCAGCTCCAGCAGCAGGGGCTGGGGGGGGGGGGGGCAGCGGGGACCTCCTCCTCCCCGGGCCCCCCCGGGCCCCCCGGGAACCTCCGCCCCCCCAGCCCCTGCTGCGGGATCCTCGGGTCACACGCTCCCCCGATCCCGGGGATCCGCTACCTCGGAGGCGATCTCAGCCTTAGGTTTTCGGGTCGAGGTCTGCAGTCGGAAGGAGCCTCTGGGAGGCCAGCGAGCCTCGTTCGTGACCAGAGGGGGAAATTTTGGGGGGGGTGGGCGTCTGAGCACCCCCACCCCCATCCCCGTTTGGGTCTGGGGGGGGTGGATTTTGCAGTCGGGGAGACCCTCTGCTGTAGCGAGCCAGGCAGACTGACGGCTCCTTCACGACGTCCCCGAGGAAAGTTAGGAGCAGGCAAACAAAAGCCCGGGGATGCTGGAAGGACGCCCCTTGGTTTCAGAGAAACCTGCCGATCCCCGGGGTCACTTACTGTCCCAGGTTGGAGGGCTCCTGGATGGTGTGCGGAAAGCGCCTCACCCGGCTCCGATCGGGGTCTCTTGCTACCTGCTGCCTGAAGCAGGGAAGTGTGGTGGCGCCTTTCTCTCTCCCGTTCCCTCCCTTTCCCTCTCCCCACCCCCCTCCTTCTTCCTGTCATTCCTCAGGTCCTTTTCGAATAGCTTACGCGATCCGATCCCCCCCAGGTTCTCCAACCAGACGGGCAAATCTATAGGCTTCTTCGATCTCTCTATGCTGTTTCCAGGGTTTTCATTGGATCGCCTCTGCCCACCGACCTTCTTCACGTCTTTAATCTCAACAAGTCACCATCCCCACTCATCGCCATGACTATCCCTTTGGGGATGCTGACATTTTATTTTCCCAGTTATGTGGGGAAAGGAGGGGGGGGGAAAGGGAGATGTCATAGTGTGTATTGCGGTTATTTGTGGGGGTTTTTCCTCCTTTTCTGCTGCAATGTCCAAGAAGGTAGGGTTCGTGTCTCCTCTGATTTTTTTTAGGTGTTCTCTATACAAAGCAAATACTTATTATTTGTTGAATTAAATTGAGAGGTGATCCCCCCCATCCCCTTTAAACCTGACACATACTTCAGTACTAGCAGAAAATTTCTCTCGATATTGTGTTTTTTAACGAATTTTTTTTTGGCCCATATAAAGGGATATTTGTCATGTTGCCACAATACTTGAGGCCAAGGGAAAGGTTTATTTTTTTTTGGGGGGGGGGGAATCTTTGAATTACATGTTCCAGGTGGTTGTGTGTTAGAACAGCAAAATCATCCAAAATAGTCTGATTGGTTTAAGTCTCACTTTAAACATCGAATTTGAGTCTCACAAAGAAGGTTCATATTAATCTTCAGATTAGTGTTAAAAGGCTGAGTTTTTGTCTCAAAGACAGGTTGAGATTGTTGAAAGTGCTGCAGAATTTGTCAGATGTGATGCATCCAACTGAATTTTATTTTGAGCTCATTGTCTTACTATATTGACTATCCTGGATATATGTGCTAATAGCCTAATTCAATGAGCTGCGCCTCTAATGCATGTTCCAGATTGGAAAACAGGCATTCTTCAAAACAGGCATTCTTCATCCTTTTGACTTTATAAATAAACGAAGAGAGGCTATGGAACAATTGTAAATCTCATTGAGAAGATTCTAGTATAAGCGGACTTGATTCTATCTGCATGTCATCTACGAATAGGATTGATCATCTGGGGAATTTCACTATCCAAAGAGGAATATCTCTTCCATTTGAACTCTGCCTAGGTGATAAGCACATTTAGTGAAAAATTTCCTGTTTTCTGCTTCACTTGATGCTGAAATCAGAGAATTATTGAATAAAATTTTTCTGTAGTTGCATTAAGGGAGCTTATATGATATATTTATATGCACAGCAGATTCCTTGTTGAAATAGCACCTTTCAGGGTATGTTTTGGTCTGTTAGATGCTTTAAAAAAAACTGGGATCAGGAGAGTGACGAGTAGTTATGTGTGCCAAACATAGAAAACTGAAAAACTCAGAAAAAATATGTACCAGATAAAAAATAATCTCAATCTAAGCCACAAGATCAGAAATCATTACCCTAAGGTAAAATCAATATTGAATAAAATGTCAAATAATTTTAGAAAACTTTAACCCTAAAGAATTTCCCTTCATACCCACTCTCAAGTCAGTCTTCCCAAGAACAAATTCAAAGAAACTAGAAAGGTAGTTAGGCTATGAGAAAAAAAAGTATCTTTGCAGTGAACATCTCTCTCTGATAAGAGTCTGATAATCAAGAAGTGACAGAAATCAACATTAAAAAGAATGTTTTTCCAAAAGATATGTTCAAAGGATACAAATAGTTAAAAGAAGGGTAAAATGTGAAAAAACCACGTTAAAAAGTTGCTTCAAATCAACAGAGAAATTCAAAATAAATCAAGGTTTTACTTCATACATAGCAAATTTGAGTAGATGACAAAAGATGAGAAGGATCAGTGTTGGAAGAGCTACAGAAATCGACACATTAATATTTTTGATGGAGAAGACTAAAGTCATCTTTATCTACTGCCAACCAACTGCCAACTATGGGGCAATTGAGCAGACTAGAGACAAGACTAAAGACAAGGCAGTATTTTCTGGGTAAGTCAGAGGATCACCAGTAGCTTCTCTTAGACTTCAGTGAAGATGGTCTGAGACTCTGAACCCAAGAGCTTTGGCAAGAACATTGCTCCCTCACTGCCAGCTCCACTCCAAGTCTAAGCCCCACAACTATTACTGTGGAGAAGAGTCACACCTTCCATCCCACAACCAATACCAACTACTCACTAACTGCCACAGAAAGACAAGCAATCTCAAGAATCCTGGAAGTGGCATCATTCAACCTGTTCTAGCCCTGTATTTGCAGCTTTTAGCAATTCCTATAGTTTAGAAAGGGTCCATCATCCCCACTGACACAAGGAATGCAGATCAATGTAGCTAAAGCATCAGGGCACCCTGGGGAAAAGATGGGAGGCAGCATATATCAGGCAAGTTGAAGATTCACCACTTTCAGCTCAATCATTCAGCTTTCCATAATCCCAGGGACCATAGCTTCACTATTGTTTCTTTTTTGAAAATTTATTTTTAATTTATGGGATAAAATAGGCATTTCCATAACACAGTACAATAGAAAGATGATTGCATATGAAACTGCAGATCTACTTGTTATTCTTTCAAATAACAGAATTATCATATAAACTTTTTTTCTTGCCCCCCCCGCTACCAATAGGTGTGCATGTGTTATGTGTATATAAAATTATTCTATACACACTTCTATTTATAAGTTCTTTCTCTGGATGCAGATAGTATTTTTCTTCACATTTGGGTTTTTATAATAGTCAAAATCATGTATCTCTCAAAATCTTAAGACAATATCACTTATTATTTACAATGTTTTCTTGGTTCTGCTCATTTTACTCTTCAAGATTTTATACAGATTCTCCAACCAGATGGACGTGTATTTTCTAAACTCATTGAAGCTCTTTTTCTTTACAGCAGAATAGTATTCCATCACAATCATATACCATAACTTGTCCAGCCATTCCCCAATTGATGAGTATCTCTGTACTTTCCAGTTCTTTGCCACCACAAAGAGAGCTGCTATAAACAATTTAGAACACATAGATTCTTTTTCTTTTTTCCCTAATTATCTTTGGAAATAGACCAAGTAGTGATATTGTTGGGTCAAAGGGGAAACCTTTTCAAAGAGTATATAACTCTTTCAGTATAATTACATACTACTCCCTAAAATGATTGGATCAGTTCACAATTTCACTAACAATGAACTTGTGACCCAATTTTCCACATTCTCTCCAGCACTGATCACTTTCTTCTATCATTTTAGTGGATTAATCCGGTAGATTCAATGTTTCTCTCTTGACGTCTAATCCTCTGACATCCCCTTTTCCTTTTATTTCTCAATATCAGATTCTTTTCCAATCTTCTCAGGCAAAGTAGTTAAGCTTCAGTATTTGACTTTTCAGTGAAAAGCCTTTCTGATCTGATCCACTTGCTGTCCAAGGGATTCTGAAAACTCTTCTCTAGCCCTGCAGTCAAAATGCATTGATACTGCAGCACTCGACTTTCCTTATAGTCCCACTCTCACAGTCTTACAATGCTGCTGGAAAAACCATACCTCAGATACATCTTCCCTTCAGAACCCACTGGAAGTAGCCTAGGACCATGAATGCAAGAGCTTTGGGAATAGCAGTGCCTTGAACCTAGATCTTATAACCATCATCTGGGAATAATCTCAATGGGGATGAGGTTGGGCAATTATTTCTCTGTTCTTTAGCATTGCTACTAAAGAGTCAGCTAGGTGGTTCAGTACATAGAGTACTGGACTTGGAATCAGTAAGACTCATCTTTGGAAGTCTTTCTCAGATACTAGCTGTGTGAATCTGAGGAAGTTGCTTTCCATATCTGTAAGTTGGAGAAGAAAATGACAAATTCCTCCAGTTTCTTTACCAAGAAATCCCAAATGAATTCAAAGAATTGGACAACTGAACAACACCAAAGAGCAAAAAAGATGCTGCCAAATGGCTCAACATCAGAATCTGATTTGATTTCATCAGTGGAAATGACATTAAAGAAAAGGCTGCTTTTGCCCCTGAACCCTGAACATCCTACTCCTTCTGTCTATCTATCTATCTATCTATCCATATATATATATATATATATATATATATATATATATATATATAGAGAGAGAGAGAGAGAGAGACAGAGAGAGAGAGAGTCTCCACTAAAATGTGAACTTTTTGAGAGTAGCGATATTACATTTTTATTTGTATCCCCAGTGCTTTGCATATACTAAACACATTAATAAATCTTTTTTCATTCATTCATGGGAATTCATAAAACAATTCTAGAAAATTATTTTATATTATCCTTTATAAAAAGGATTATAATTCCCATAACCAACGAGCCCACTGAGATTCACAGATACATATGTGTTTATTTGCATTATATATAGATATTGCAACATCTATATACAAACACACGGAATACACACATACACCCACACAAACACATATACACAACCTCTATGTGTGTTTGTCTTTGTGTGTATAAATTTTACTAAGGTGCTCAAAGACAGAATATACACTCAAAACCCATATTAAACAAAATTTTTCATTTCGCTTTCTGTAGTAGCAAAGAATTGAAAACCAAGTGAATGACCATTGATTGCAAATGGTTAAATCAATTTTGGTAAATTGATGTAATGGGTATGAGTGGCTTTAAATAAGGGGAGTTAACCTATATAATCTTAAAGGTCACCTTCCACCCTAAATCTAGTGTCATTCATTCTATGATCCATGATCCAAGACAAAGTAATAGGAAAAGCAGATGCAAGTAAGAGAATAAAGCATTAAGCCTGAAAGTATGAAATAATATTAAATTTAATATGTATGCATCAAACTTTTGAAGCCAAAAGTGTTTAAGAGAATCAATAGATAACTAATTAAAAGATCTAAATAGTGAGGTAATAATTGTTGAGATCTTCAATGTGCAGCTTTCTGACTCATACACAACACAAAAGAAAAGTTAAATAAGGAAAATTAAGAATCTGAAAATCATATTAGGAAAAGTATATTGATAGATTCTTATCAATTATTGAATGGGAATCTTTAAAATTAACCTTTTCAGAACCTTTAAAAACTGATCTAGGAAAATAAGGATTTAAGGCAAATTCTAAATACAAACTTTGTAGAACTTTATGCAAAAAATGCAATCAATGAGGAAAATAAAAAGGGATATGGATTTAAATGCAAATGAAATAATTTATACTAAAAAGTGAGTCAGAACAAATCACAGAAACAACAGTCATATTAAAGAAAACAATTTGCATGCTCACATTAATGAAAGAGAAAAGACGTGTACCCTTAAAAGCCTGAAGAAAGAAAAAAAACCCTCCAAAACATTGATCTACGTTTGCATTTTAATACAGATGATCTTGATGACTGATGCTTTATAATATAGTTTGAGGTCTGGAAGTGATTTTTCATAATTTCTCTTGACTTTCCTCAAAATGAATTTTGTTATTATTTTATCCAGCTCAGTAAAGTATTTCTTTAGTATGTTGATTGGTATAGCATTGAATCTATAAATTAACCTTCGTTCATTTTTTTTTCTTTTCAAAGAGGATCAATGATATCAATGAGGCAGAGTTGCACAAAGTCATCAGCCTTACCCTCTCTTCTAGAGTCATCAAAGCCCAGTAGCAAGATAAAAGCCAGAATGATTGGTGATGACCTGGGATGCAAAGGTTGACTTTGGTGTCTTCAATATCTTTGTGTGTATAAGCATTCATATCATCTGCTTTAGCCACCTTTATGACCATTGGACCAAATTTTTCTTAACTGTATATTCTACCAGAGGAAATCTTCACATGCTTGTGATAGATATTCCCCAAAGTTTGAGGCCTGTTGGCTACCCTCAAACTGGTTCACCCCTCAGATGATATGGTTTTCCTGAGTTGTGGCTGCTGTTCCGTCTTTTTGGAATCAAAGGTGAGGGTTGGGGAAAGAGATGAATACCAAAGGTGAATGAGCAGCCCTGAAAAGGGCTTGGTAAACCCTCATACCAGAGGTGCTAATCCTCCTTGCATACCCCCATATGCCCTTGATTTGGAATATACTTGTCGCTGCTGTTGTTAGGGTATAATCTAGCCATGATACTTCTAGTCATTCAAATTGTCTTTAAGGAGAATTTTGTTTGAGTATGCTTTGAAAGATTGATTATACAATATTTATTGTAGCTATTTTGAATAAGGTTCCTCTTTCTACTGTTGTGTTCTGGACTTTGAGAAATGTTGATTTTTTGTGGTATATTTTGTAGTTTGCTAAAAGTATTGTCTCAATTTTTTTTGTTAAGTTTTTAGGATTTTCTAAACAAACCACTGTGTCAATAGAAATTAGGGAAACATTCATCTCTTTTTTGCCTAACTTTCTGTCTATTTATCTTTTCATATTGGTATTTCTAACATTTCTATAATTACATCAAATTATAAGAGAAAAAAGGGGCATCTTTGCTTTATTTATTATCTTTATTGGAGATCTAGTGTATCTCCTTTGCACATAATACTTATTTGGGGTTTTAGATACTTTTATCATATCAAGAAAATGTTCTTCTGTGTCCATAGGGACTTTTTTTAAGTGTTTTTTTTTGCAAGGCAATGGGGTTCAGTGGCTTACCCAAGACCACACAGCTAGGTAATTAAGTGTCTGAGGCCACATTTGAACTCAGGTACTCCTGACTCCAGGGCCAATGCTCTATCTACTGCACCACCCTATGGGACGTTTTTTAGGATAAAGGAGTGTTAAGTTTTTCATCATTCTTTCTGCAATACTGAGATAATTATGTAGTTTTGCATGAATTTTTAAAATTGATCAATTATATTATTTTTTCCTAATGTTGAATATTCTTGGCATATAACTGGGCAAAATTGTTTCTAATTATTTTCTTAATTTTTGTTGAGAATTTCTCTTTTTATTTTTATTGGTAATTTGACTTTTTCTTTTTTTTCAAAGAATCAAATTAGCTAGTATCTCTCTATCATGTTAGTTTCTAATTGCCATATTTTATTTCTTAATCCAAACCCTGAGATTCCAGCATCTGGGATAAGAACTCATTCTTGGATTAAAAACTCAGAAAACTGGAAAATAGTATGGCCAAAACTAGGCATAGACCAACATCTTACACCCTATACCAAAATAAGGTCAAAATGGGTACAGGATTTAGATATAAAAGGTGATATAAGTCAATTAGCAGAATAAGGAATAGTTTACCTGTTGGAACTATGGAAAGGAGAGCAATTTATAATCAAAGAAGAGATTGAGAACATTATAAAATGCAAAATGGGTTTTGTTTACATTAAATTGAAAAGTTTTTGCACAAATAAAACTAATGCAACCAAGATTAAAAGCAATTTTTGCAACTAGTATTTCTTCATTTCTACTAAATATAGAGAACTGAATCACATTTATATGAATACAAATCATTCCCCAATTGATAAATGGTCAAAGGATATGAACAGGTAATTCTCAGATGAAGAAATTTGCTTTTATTTTATATAAGATCATGACTACTCTACATAGTTTGAACTCATCAGAAACATAATAGATTTTGCTCCATATGTCCTTTCCCCCCTTTTTTTAAAACATAAATTTATTTATTTATTTTTCCAACTCCATGAAAAGATAGTTTTCAATATTCTTTTTCTGTAAGATTTTGAGCTCTACATTTTTTCTTCCTCCCTCTATCTTTGCCCTTCTACTCTTGACAATGAATCTGATATGGGTCTTATAAATATGTAAATATATATGCATATATATATATATATATATATACATTCTATGTTAAATATATTTCCATATTAGTCTTATTGTATAAGAAGAATCAGAACAAAGGGGGAAAAACTATGAAAGAAAAAACCATACAGCATAAAAAAGCAAAATTTAAAAATGGAAAATAATATGCTTTGGTCTTCATTCAGACTCCATATATAGAGGGAGATGATAGATAATTAAGACAGATAATTTGGCATAGAGTCAAGCTCTTCTACATATTGGCTTCTTTCTATTGTCTTCCTTTCCTTTTGGGCCCTCTTTCTGAATAAAATCTGGAAGCCCAAGGACCAAGATCTCTACACTTTCAAGCTTTTGTCTACTCCCTCAAACAGGCATCGAGCATCAAATAATCATTCTCCACCATTATGGAGAATCTCATGCAAATGAGCTTGAAGCCCTGGTGACAAATATTTTGCTCCTTGGGGTTAAAATGGGAAAATCAAATAAGAAAATGAATTTGAAAGAATACAAATAACCAAAGAGAAAATGAAATTTTCAATTGATGCAGAAGATATGCTGGTTTACTTGGAGAACTCTAGAGAACACATTTTAAAGAATTGAAATAACTATAGCAAAGAAACAGGATAAAAATTAAATATACATAAACCATCAGCATTATTATATGTTGCCAACAATAACTGGAACATATACAATACTTCGTATTCTGCCTATCAAGACACATACAAAAATGGTACAAATTCAATTATAAAATACTCTATAAAAAGAAAAAGACAAAATTAATTAGGGAAATGTTAATTGCTCATGTATTGACTGACACAATATATTAAGTTGTGAACAAGCATTTTTGTGGTTTTTCCTCTGGGTAATCATATACATACAAGCAGAAAGAAAGAGTCCCTGCCATCACCAGATATAGGGGGGCTGCTAGTTGCCTTAGTGGATAGAAAGCTGGGTTTGGAGTCAGGATGACTTGAGTTTAAATCCAACCTGCACTTGCCACTTCTGTGCCCTTCAAGTGTCACTTAACCACTATTTGCCTCAGTTTCCTCATCTTAAAATGAAAATAATAACAGAACCTGCCTCCCAAGGCTGTTGTGAGAATCAAATGAGATAATAATTCCAAAATGCTTAGCAGTGTCCAGAGCATAGTAAGTTTTATATAAATGTTAGCTATCATTATTATCATTATATAAAAGGTCTAAGGATCAGAGAAGAAAGGGAACAAGGATTCATTAAGTACCTACTATCACTCAAGTATTTCTTTGCTACTACAAAAAGAGCAGCTCTAAATAATTTTGACCATATTTTTTTTATTTGATCTCTTAGACCTAGTAGTAGCCTAGGTGGATCAAAAGAATATGGACATTTTAATATTTTTGGACATCATTCCAAAATGTTTTCCAGAATTGCTAGACCAATTCACAACCCTACCAACAGTGCATTAATATTTCATTGTCCCACAGCTCATCCAATATTTGTCATTTTTTAAAATTATCTTTGCCCCTCTGATTGAGTCTGAGGTAGACTCTCAGAACTGTTTTATTTGATTTTTTCTGGTTACTAGTGATATGAATATATTAAATATGACTACTGTTAGATTTATTAACTTGAAAATTACCTATTCATATCATTTGACTATTTTCTATATTTGAATCAATTCTTCTCTCTTGGAAAAGAAATCTTAGAGAAATTGTTGAAAAGATATTTTTCCCATTTAATTTTTTATTAAATCTTGCCAACTGGTAAATTTGGCAAGATTTGGGTTGTGGTCTTAATAGATGGTTTTTCTTGTACAGAACCTTTTAAATTTTATGGGAACAAAATTGACCATTTTTAAATTCTATTATTCTCTTGGTCATTTTTTGTTTATGTACTCTTCTCTCTTGTAATTGAGAAAGGCAGCTAAGGCACAGTAGAGTCAGGAAACCTTAGTTCAAATCAGATACTTACTAGCTGAGTGTTCATAGGCAAGTCATTTAACCTTTGTCTCAGTTTCCTCAACTGTAAAATAGGGATACTATCACCTCCCAGGGCTATTTGTAATTATTACAAGAAACAAAGAAATAGTTACTGTTGTTTGTCTTTCATTTCTCAAAAGATGACCATGACACCAGAGAGGTGATACTATGACATGTACAGGAACTGAATTTGAATGAGGAGGCTGTGCTAAGTCCCCAGTCTCACTTTTTCCTCCAGAATCATCTGGGTCCAGTGGCCAGATATGGATCAGGATGACTGAAGATGGCCCTGGCTGCAAGGCATTCAGGGTTAAGTGACTTGCACAAGGTCACACAGCTAGTAAGCATCTGAGCTAAGATTTGAACTCAGGTCCTTCTGACTCCAAGTCTAGTGCTCTATTCACTGTACCACCTAGCTGCCCCAAAGAAAAAGAAACTAAGAGAATAGCCATCTATTAGGAAATGGCGACAGAATAATATAAAAAATAATGAAGAATATGATTTCCTAGAAAAATGAACTGATATAATGTGAATTGAGCAGGATAAGACTAAAAATTTATACAATAGCCACAATTAAAAAAGAAAAAAAGTTAAAAGACTGATAAATGCAATAAACACACTTCTATGGAACTGATCACATTACTTACCTCCCAAAAGAGGGATGGTGAATGAAGGAGCAGAATAAGATATACATTTCTGGAAAGGACTAAAGAATGAGAGAAATTATTATTAATAAACAATAATTTGGGAAGATACCAAGTTCAACCCTTCTTCTAATGTCCTGATTTTAAAATTTTCAGCCTCTTTAAGGACATTACTGATAATGAGATAAATTAATTTTCTTGTTCTCTTGAAAAAGAGAACCCTATTAGAGTAGCCATTGTGTTCTGTTCAGACTTGGGTGGAACCTACATTCTTTGAATTTATGGTCCAAGACTGGGAGGTCTAGGTATAGAGATAAGCTTCTCTGTCCAAGGCTGACATATCATTCTCAGCCCCTTATTTTAATATAACCCTCTTCCCACTGGGTTGATTTCATTCTTCTTCCAAAAAAAAACCTTATGAGCTCTGAGCACATCACCATTATTATCTTTGGTCTAAGAGAGATGACCAAATGACTCTCATTTTTGTTAATAGTTACTGGCCTTATTAATAAAATGATTTAGAGAAATTATGTCTCTTGAACCTTATTTATTTTTTCTTAAGCACAGTTTTGACAATTCACAAAGGAAAAGAAGAAAAGAGACAGATTTGACTTGAGGTCTCTCAGGAAATGCTCTTTCCTTTGAACATTCATAGGGAGATTTCCTCACCTAGAAAGAGAACGTTTCCTGAGAAATTATAAGTTGGGTTTTGACTCTCTTTTCGAACTGAAATTTCTGATCTTAATCTGCAATCATCTTTGGGTAAGCATACATGTGTCTATCTATTCTATTTTTACTCACAACCGTAAGGAGATTGCCTCACCAAGGTTATGGAGATATATTGAGCACACAAATTCTTGAAGTTCCACTTGGGAGGCTTAGATTCACTTTGGAATAGGAGTCAAACCATTTCAGTTCTGCTGTAATTAAGCAAATGTGGTCCAAAGTCTCCTATAAGGAAGAGTTCTAATTAAAAAAATTCTAGATTTCAGGAAGGAGGTGCAGTTTTTGCCAAAGAGGCTTTGGGGGTGGAGGGTTCTATTTAAGAGGGCTTAATATTGGAATTAAGGTAATTGTAAGAGTACTCTATGTTCTGTCTGTGTATTGTCTTTGTCTTTAAGATATAAGGCTATGTTTGCTCGGTCGGGGGGAACTGAAAAACAAAACAACAACAACCTGGATGAGATTCTCCCAGAAGTTAGTTTGGGAGGTGGAATAAGAAAAGAGATATCTCTCTCTCTCCCCCCTGCCCTCTCCCTCTCCCTCTCCCTCTGCCTCTCCCTTTCCCTCTCCCTCTCCCTTTCCCTCTTCCTCTCCCTCTGAGTAATAATATCAAGTTTTGCTCTAGTGGGATTTTAACTGCAGCTCCGAGCTGATAGCTTCTCAAACCAAGGAGCCCATAGCTTAACTATAGCTGCAAGGGCTGATTCTTAGAAGCAAGCCCATCATCTCAAGTGAGCTTATTTAATGAGCCACTTAAAGCCACTAAGATTATTTTAAAATTAAATCTCGAAAATTGTCTTTGCCCTTGACCCCAATATATCTGACATCAGAGCAATGTGTTTAAAGCTGCAAAAATAAGGTTTTTTTTGTCTCTTAAGACATTTTGATCAGGGTTTTAAAATTCAGTCACTTTGGTATATTAGGAATGTATTTAAAATATATAACATTGTAAAGACTTTTTTTAAAAAAAAATAACGTTAGTGAAAATTGCTAGAAATACAGCTCTGTTGATTTGTAAATTATTAAGTGTTAATTTTCTCCATATTCTGAAAAGTGAGGAGCAGCAAGAAAGGAGGATGAGTATGATTTGGAATTTAGAAAACTATGTAAAGTAAGCAGTCAAACCTTTTGTAAGACAGTTTCTATTATAGGAGGTTAGGAAGAATCAAAATGGAGGACACCATGTGTTTCAAGAAGATTTAGCTGGAAATAAAGAATCTTACAATATGAAATGCTTGGAATAAATATCCCTTATATCAATATAATTCTAAATCACTGAAATTATAAATTAAGGCTCTATATGCTATTTTTTGGAGAATAGGTCTAAATATATGCATCATCATCATCATCATCATCATTATCATTATACTATATCAGGAAAGTTGTGACCTGTACAAATATATGTATAAATATAATATTAACATTAATTTAAAAACTTGTTATGCTAGAAATATTGCTTAAAATGTGAACTCTTCTTTAATTATTTTGGGTTATGGATTTAATTTGTTATAAAAGACTGATATAAAAAATAATAATCCATAGTTGTAATAGCTGCATTAGGCTGTCAGTATTTAAGATTTTAATCTATCCCCATGATGGTTAAAATGCAGTGATTTGGTTTCAAATAAGAACTAAAAATTACAAAGGAAAAGATTTTTAGATCAGTCTGTAATTCACCTTTAGTCCATGAGTAAAGTTAGATAATCTGGTTAATTATGTTCACCCAGCTTTCAGGATAAATTTGTGTTGTTCAATTATTTAATTATTATTTAAGCCAACTATTTAAGTAAAACTGTGAAAGCTCTTGAAGGTTTCTGCCAGGGGGAACTGACCACCCCCCAGCAATATTAAATCATATTCCTTAGGTCACTTCTTGGACTGTGCCAAAACCAGCCTTTCAACTTAGAATCTGATACTATTTTAGCCTAGTACAATTTAAGCCAGTCTATTGATAATAGAAGTGAATTTGAACTGTTGTAAACCTTTATGTATATTTCTTAGTATATACATCTTAAAAATCCCAGGAGGATCAGAATTGGAAGCTAGAATTCATGGTAACTTTTTATCTGATAAGTCTCAAAGGTAAAGGAGGCAGGAGATTTTAGCCCTTTCAGGAATAAAAGATAAGGTTATACAGATCTTGGAATTGTTACCATGTGTCCTAAAAAAAAGAGGGGGGAATACCTGAATTTATGGATAATAATCTATTTTCCTTTTAGTGATTATGTCAGGATTTGATTTGATTTAAGTAAAAATCTCTCCTGAAGGAATAAAGAACAGGATCTGATAATTTCTATCAGAATTATGATAAATTACAACTGAACACAAAAAGACATTGTTATTTGACATTAAGAAATTTATTACTTTTAAGGCCCCAGGAAAGATTTTTTAACCGCCTAGGGTGCTATTTTATATGATTATAAAGTGGTTGGCATAGGGCAAATGCTATATGAATGCAAACTGTATTTATTATTACTTTAAATAGATGTAATTTCTTCATACTTGATAACTTTATATGTTTTAGATGTGATTACTATGCATTGTCATGTGATTATTATACAGTGTCAGTAGTATTAAGATGAATGATTTTCTGTTTAAGATCATTTGTAAGTACATTCAGCTGAAGCCACCTGATTGATCATGAATGGATTTTTTCAAATTTTAAATGTATAATATTGCTTATGGTATTGTTATGTTTCTAAATTTTCTTAAATTATGTAATTTGGTAAACTATCAGCAATTTCCATTGCTGGATTAAGAATTTCACTGTCAGAAAAAATGAATTGGTAAGGAAACTGTTAGATCATTTTATGTGCAATAATGTTCTGAAGTACTGTAACTTAAGAACTTAAACTTCTAGTTTTACCTTTATTTAAGAGGAAATTTCACCTAAAATTGTTTGGCAATCAGTTATGAAAATTATGACATTGTTTACTAGTTATAATTTTAATAACCTATAAAGCATTTACATGGGTATTTTAAAAAGAAAAATGGCTAATAATACAAAGAAAAATCTTGTAAAATCTCCTTTGTAAACCTATAAGAATTCTTGGAACCATCTAGTCATAAGTTCATATCAATCCTGTTCAAGAGTTTTCTCTGTTGTGGAATTCCTACTGAACAGATGGGAATCCTTGATTTGATGATTAAACAAATTAAGGAGTTCAAAAAAGGATTATCCTGGGAGAAGAGGAAATTGGGAGGTAGAATGGGGTAAATTATCACATGAGGAGGGGATGAGCTTTGTTTGAAACTCATCAGATTTAGCTCAAAAAGGGAATAAGGTGTAATTTTTAAGCCTTGTATATGTTAAGTTGGTACTTAAAGCAATTAACCAGCATTGTTTTAATAAAGCTTTAAGTGAACTATTGCAAATTCACCTTCTATGTGGAATTCCAAAAGGTAATTATTTTTCTTGATTTCTAGTGATTTTTAAAAAGACAATGGCAAGAAAAAGATATCAAGTAAAATTTTAAAGACCTGTCATTGTGATATGACCAATTTAATTAGTTTATTTTTTGGCTTAGAAAAACTGAATCTCCTCCCCATTGTAAAAACCTTTTAACTAGAGGGGAGTAGTACTTAGAAATTTGTGATGATTAGGTATTTATTTTGTTTTTAATATTTAGGCGATTTATTTGTGATACTTGAGGATATTTTACAACTTCATCTTGATAAATTCCAGTGTTAAAGATTTATTTTTGCCTTAAGGTTGAATAAGAATGAGTTATCTGTTAAATTAGTGGCTTCCAACCAATTTACTTCATGACAGTTTAGTGATTATTTTTTTAACAGGATAAATTTTAAGTTGTTTTTAATAAAGAGAAATACTTTTACAAAGGAATGTTTAATTCAAAAAAACTTTAGAAGGCCTGATAAATTTTATTTGGAAGATAATTTTATAGTATTAATAACATTAGGTCCAGCTTTACTGTAATTAGTGAAACTTTATTGTTTGAGAAGATAACCTTTTAGGACCCTGAATTTTCCTTCTGAGTTTCATTCTTAGGTTTGTTGTGTTCTTGGATTGACCTTAAATGGGTGCTTTAAGAAAATAAAAGTCAGCAGTCAACTCAATAGAAGCAACATTGGAAATATAAGGATAATGAATATCTGTCCATATTTATCCCTTATTGTGTTATTCTTAATTCATTTTCTCATGCAAGAAATATATCCCCACCACACAGTCCCAGCTTAGCAGACTAGTGGCACTGCAGTCTGGCTATGAGGTTTCTAGTACTGCCAGCCCCCTGAAATTCACAGCACAACAGGTGTGATTAGAGCAGGCCACCATAGCACAGTGGGTCAACTGCCAACCCCAGAAGCCCTGCCATAGAAAGCCAAGGACCTGGCCCATGCCCCCCCCCCCCCCAGTGTAAGGAGCTTGGGATACAGTCTCCTGTACCCTGGGAGCAGACTTTAACTTTAAAAAATGAGCAAAAAAAAACCCCAAAAAGAGCACTGACCATGGAACGCTAATAAAATGACAGAGAAGACCAAAACACAAACTCAGAAGACAACAATGCCAAAATGACCACATGCAAATCCCCAAACGAGAATATAAATTGTTCTTAAGACCAAAAAGTCCTCTTGGAAGAACTCAAAAAGGATTTTTTAAAATCAAATAAGAGAGATAGAAGAAAAATTGTGAAAAGAAATGAGAGCTATACAAGATAACTATATAAAAAAGTCAACAGCTTGAAAAAGGAACCACAAAAAACTGACTGAAGAAAATAACTCCTTAAAAATAGAATTGGCTAAATGTGGAAAAAAATCCACTGGTGAGAGAAAAAAAGAACTTTAAAAGTAGAGTTGGTCAAATGCAAAGGAGTTACAAAAGTTAACTGAAGAAAACAATGCCTTAAAAATTATAATTGGATAAGTGGAAACTAATGACTCTATGAAACATCAGCAATCAGTCAAATAAAATCAAAGAGTGAAAAAATATAAGAAAATGTAAAATATCTGACCTGAAAAACAGATCCAGGAGAGATAATTTAAGAATTATTGGACTTAAAAAGTTAACAAAAATGGACATGCCCTTTGATCCAGCAATACCACTACTGGGTCTATACCCCTGAAGAGATGATGAAAAAGGGTAAAAACATACTTGTACAAAAAATATTCATACCAGCCCTGTTTGTGGTGGCAAAGCATTGGAAATCAAGTAAATGTCCTTCAATTGGAGAATGGCTTAACAAACTGTGATGTATATATATATATATATATATATATATATATATATGTGTGTGTGTGTATGTGTGTATATATATATCTGTGTGTGTGTTTGTGTGTGTGTGTGTGTGTGTGTCATGGAACACTATTGTTCTTTTAGAAACCAGGAGGGATGGGAATTCAGGGAAGCCTGGAGGGATTTGCATGAACTGATGCTGAGCAAGATGAGCAGAACCAGAAAAACACTGTACACCCTAACAGCAACATGGGGGTGATGATCAACCTTGATGGACTTGCTCATTCCATCGGTGTAACAATCAGGGACAATTTGGAGCTGTCTGCAATGGAGAATATCATCTGTATCCAGAGAAAGAACTGTGGAGTTTGAACAAAGACCAAAGACTATTAACTTTAATTTAGAAAAATAACTGATATCTATTTTCTGATCTTGCTATCTCTTATACTTTATGTTTGTTCCTTAAGGACATGATTTCTCTCTCTTTACATTCAATTTGGATCAATGTATACCATGGAAACAATATAAATACTGGCAAATTGCCTTTTGTGGGAGGTGGGGGGAGAGAAGTAAGGTTAGGGGAAAAATTGTAAAACTCAAAATAAATAAAATCTTTTAAAAAAAAGAACAAGAAATTTTCTGATTGCTGCAAAAAAAAAGAATTATTGGACTACCTGAAAGTCAAGTAGTTTAGTTTAGACAGCATCTTTCAAGAAATTATCAAGGAAAACATTCATAGAAAAAATCCACCAATCACCTGCTGAAAGAGATTCCCAAAATGAAAATTCCAAGGAATATTATAGCCAAATTCCAGAATTGTCAGGTCAAGGAGAAAATACTAGAAGCAACCAGAAAAAATAATTCAAATATCAAGGAATCATAGTCAGGATTACACAGGATTTAGCAGCTACTACATTATTGGATCAGAGAACTTGAAATATAATATTCTGGAAGGCAAAAAATCTTGGATTAATCACAAATCAACTCAGCAAAATTGAGCATAATTTTTTTCAGAAGAAAAGATGAAAATCCAATGCAATAAGTAACTTACAACCTTTCCTGATGAAAAGATCTGAGCTGAATAGAAAATCTGATCTTAAAATCTAAAACTCAAGAGAAATATTAAAAAGGTAAGCAGGAAAGAAAAAAGCAGTAACATGATATTCAATAGGGTTAAATTGTTTACATCCCTACATGGGAAAATGATACCTATAACTCTTAAGAAATGTATCTCTATTAGGTCAGTTAGGAGTATACTTAGATCATGTGAGGATAAAGCGACTTTGATTTGATGATAAAAAAAATTAAGGGGTTCAAAAAAGGATTATCCTGGGAGAAAAGAAAAATTGGGAAGTAGAATGGGGTAAATTATATCACATGAGGAGGGGATGAGCATTGTTTGAAACTCTCATCAGATTTAGCTCAAAGAGAGAATAGGATGCACACTCACTTGGGTAAAGAAATCTATTTTACCCTATAGGGAAGTAGAAAGAAAAGGGAGAAAGAACAGGGAGAGAGTGTTGATGGAAGGGAGGGGAAGATTGAGGAAGACAGGGGTTAGAAGCAAAATACTTGGGGGGGGGGGGACAGGTTAAAAGGAGGAGTAAAGTATAAAAATGGGGGGTTTTGAAATAGTAAAGAAACAAGTTAAGTAATCATAACTGTAAATATGAATGGGATAAACTCTCCCATAAAATGAAAGTTAATAGCAGAAAATCAATTTCTATAACATGCTATTTACAAGACATATATTTGAAGTAGAAAGCTACTCATAGATAAAAGGTAAACGACTAGAGCAGACAAAAATTGCTAGGGAGAAAAAAACTGGGTAGCTATCCTGATCTCAGACAATGCAAAAGCAAAAATCTAATTAAAATAGATAAAGAAGAAAAACTTCATCTTGCTAAAAGGTACCATAGACAATGAAATAATTTCAATATCTAAACATATTTGCACCAAGTGGTATAGTGTCAGAATTCTTAAAGAAAAAGTTAAGTGAGTTACAGGAAGAAATAGGTAGCAAAACTATACTAGTGGGTGACCTTAGTCTCCCCTTCTCAGAACTAGATAAATCTAACCACAAAATAAACAAGAAAGAAATTAAGGAGGAGGTGCAGCTAGGTGGCACAGTGGATAAAGCACTGGCCCTGGAGTCAGGAGTACCTGGGTTCAAATCTGATCTCAGACACTTAATAATTACCTAGCTGTGTGGCCTTGGGCAAGCCACTTAACCCCATTTGCCTTGCAAAAACCTTTAAAAAAAGAAATTAAGGAGGTAAATAGAATTTTAGAAAAGTTAGATATAATAGACCTCTGAAAAAAATTGAATTGAGTTAGAAAAAATATATACCTTTTTCTCAATGGTATATGCTACCTACACAAAAAATTGACTATGTGTTAGGACATAAAACCTCATAATCAAATACAGAAAGGCAGAAGTATTAAATGCATCCTTTTTAGATTATGATGCAGAATATATATATATATATAATAAAGGAACATAGAAAGATAAATTAAAAATTAATTGAAAACTAAAGAATGAGTGGATCAAGAAACAAATCTTGGAAATACTCAATAACTTCTTCAGTGTAACAATAATGAGTCAGCATATCAAAATTTAGTGGATGCAACCAAAGCAATATTTAGAGGAAATTTTATCTGTAAATGCTTACATTAATAAAAGAGAATAGAAAAAGAACAAATCAATGAATTGAACATGCAACAGAAAACAGATTAGAAAAAGAACAAATTAAATATCCCTAATTAGATGCCAAATAAGAAATTTTGAAAATCAAAGGAGAGATTAATAAAATTGAAAATAAAAATATTATTGAAATAATAAAACTAAACTATTATGAAAAAAAGTAAAGTACATTTACTTTTGGTTAATTTGAGTTACAAAAAGAGGAAAATAAAATGCCAGAATCAAAAATGAAAAAGGTGAATTCACCATGAAAGAAGAGGAAATTAAAACAACTGTATGTCAATCAATATGGTAATCTAAGTGAAATGCATTAATATTTACAAAAATATTTATTTGTATTACCCAGATTAACAGAAGAGGAAATAAAATATTCAAATAACTCCATTTTTAGAAAAAATTTCCTCAAAAAATCTCCAGGACCAACTGAATTTGCAAAATGAATTCTACCAAACATTTAAAGAACAATTAATTCAAATCCTATATTAAAAATAGGTTAAGAAGGAATTCTACTAAATCCCTTTTATGACACTAATATGGGACTGATACTTAAACCAGGAAGATCCAAAACAGAGAAAAAAATTATAGATTAATTTCCCTAAAAGAATATTGATTCAAATAATATAAATAAAATGTTAGCAAAGAGATTACAGCAATTTTTCATGAGGATTTCATGAGGATTTATCATGATCCAGTAGGATTTGTGCTAGGAATGCAGGGTCAGTTCAATATTAGGAAAACTATCAGTATAATTAACCATATCAAATAAAAAAATAAATTCTATGATTGCCTAAATAGATGCAGAAAAAAGTTTTTGACAAAATACAGCACCCATTCCTGGTTAAAAAAAAAACACTATAATAAATGGAGCTTTCCTTAAAATGATAAATAGTATCTAAAACTATCAGCAAACTTATTCACAGTAGGGATAAACTAGAAGCCCTAACAACAAGATCACTAATGAAGCAATGATGCCTATTCTCACCAGTATTATTCAATATAGTACTAGAAGTGTTAGTTTTAGCAATAAGAAAAGAAAAAGAAATTAAAGGACTTGGACTTGGCAATGAGAAAACAAAACTATCATTCTGCATATGTTTTGTTGATATACTTAGAGAATCCTTGAGAATCAACTAAAAATTACTTAAAATAGTTGAAAACAACATGCAAAGTTATGACATAAAATAAATCCACATAAATCATCAGCATTTCTTTATATTACCAACAAAACTCTGCAAGAAGAAATAGAAAGAAATTCACTTAAAACTAACTGGAAATAACATTAGATATTTGGATGTCTACTTGCCAGGACAAACCCAGAAACTTTATGAAAACATTTACAAAGACTTCACACAAATAAATTCAGACCTAAACAATTTGGGAAAATATCAATTGCTCATGGATTGGCTAAGCTACTATGACAATTTTATTCAAATTAATTTACCAAACTGCCAAAAATTGTTTTAAAGAACTATAGAAAATAATAAAAATTGATCTTGAGAAATAAAAGGTCAAAAATATCAAGGAACTCAATAAAAAATGCAAAAGAAGATGACCTAGCAGTACTAAACCTAAAACCATATTATAGCAGTCAGCAAAACTATTTGGTACTGGCTAAAAAATAGAGTGGAATAGATTAGCTACACAAGACAAATACTAGATATTTGATAAATCCAAAGACTTCAATTTCCGAGATATTAATTCACTATTTGACAAAAATTGCTAGGAAAACTGGAAAAAGTATGGCAGAAACTAAGCACCTCACACCATATACAAACAAAGAATCAAAATGAGCATGTGATTTAGACAAAAACTATAAGAAAATTTAGATAAGAAAATTATGAAAACAAGGAATAGTTTCAGATCTATCAAGAAGGGAAAAATTAGTGACTAAATAGGAGATAGAGAACATAATGAAATACAAATGGCTCATTTTGATTACATCAAATTAAAAAGATTTTGCACAAACAATACTAAGATTAGAAGGAAGGCAGAAAGATGGGAAACAATTTTTAAAAATGTTTCTGAAAAGGGCCTCATTTCTCAAATATATAGAGAATTGAATTTATAAGAATGCAGGTCAGTCTCCAATTGATCCATGATCAAAGAATAAATAAACAGCTAATTTTTAGATGAAGAAATTAAAGATATCTATAGTCATATGAAAAAATGTTCTAAATGTTCTAAATCACTATTGATTAGAGAAATGCAAATTGAAACAACTCTGAGGTATCACCTCAATCCATCAGATTGGCCATTATGACAAAAAAAGGGAAAGGATCAATGTTAGAGGAAATGTGGGAAATCTGGGACACTAATGTATTGTTGATGGAGTTGTGAACTGATCAGTCTTTCTGAAGAGCAATTTGGAATTATGCCCAAAGGGAAATAAAACTGTACAAACCCTTTGATCAGTAATAGTCCTACTAGGTCTGCATCCCAAAGAGATCACAAGAAAGGGTAAAAAACCCACATGTAAGAAAATATTTATAGCAGCTCTTTTCATAGTGGCAAAGAATCAGAAATTGAGGGGATGTCCATCAATTGGGGAATGGCTGAACAAATTGTGGTATGTGAATGTAATGGAGCACTGTTCTAATGAAGGATGAAAGCAAGATGCTTTCAAGAAAACCTGAAGACTTACATGAGTTGATGCTGAGTGAAGTAAGAGAACTAGGTGAGCATAGTACAAAGTAACAGCCACATTGTGCAATGATCAACTGTGATTGACTTAGCTCTTCTCAGGAATACAATGATCCAAGAAATTCTTAAAAACTCAGGATGGAAAATGCTATCCACATCCAGATAAAGAATTGATGAACTCTGAGTGCAGATCAACACATACTCTTTTAACTTTTGGTTTGGTTTCATTGGGTTTTTTCTTTTTTTCTTTTTGCTGCATTTCCCTTTGCTTTGTTTTTTTTTTTCACAATGTGACTAGTGGAAATATATTGACATAATTGCAATTGAATAACCCATTTTTAGATTGTTGCTCCCTTGGGGAGAGAGGGAATGGGAGAAGAGAGGGAAAAAAATTTGATACTCAAAATCATGTAAAAATGAATGTTGAAAACTATCTTTACAAGTAATTGGAAAAAGTAAAATACTAGTTACCCCAAAGAAAGAAAGAAAGAAAGAAAGAAAGAAAGAAAGAAAGAAAGAAAGAAAGAGAAAAAAATATGCTAGGCTACTTATTGCAATTGCCCTGTGAACACATTTTGATGCTATTATAATCATGTCCCTACTTATAACTCTCAGTAATTTTCTATTACAGTAGACAAACAGCAGAAGTTTGTCATTTCGATACTAGATCTATTAATTATTAGATTAATACTAAGGCATGTGAATTAGTTTAATGAGCTGCAAGTGGGAAAGATGCTTTGAATCTCAATTTATAGTCATTTCATGACCTAAGCAAGAATTATATTAGTACTTGAATTTATTACAAGTATAAGATTCAATTCCTGAAGAATCTCATTCTTTCTGAATGATATAAATATAATTAGACAAAGGTAAATAAGCATGTAAAACCAAGTTGTAAATCTACTAAATTGTGAGATTTGTCAGGAATCTATTTTGCTTATGTTTTAAGGACTAAGAATTCAGGACAGACAACTGTGTTAGTGAACAGAAGTTAATTTATGAGCTATCTTGTGTCACCTTGATAGGAACTCTGATTTTGTTACTTAATCTGGGATTAGAATAAGTGTAGAAATGCATGCAAAGAGTCACCTTAATGATGTTACTTTGCTTAAAGGGATTCTGAGAGCAGTAATTTATTTTTATGTCCATTTGAACTTGGTTAATAATTGAACACATTTTACAATAGAAAATATTTCATAAAATCTACTCTCATTATACAATTTGGTATTATTATATTTATACATCCCAAGTCTTTTGTTGTTTGCTGTTAAGTATCTTAAGGCAAAATCATTTGTATAATGTATTTAGGAGGAAAATCCACTTAGCCTGAAAAACATACTTAACACTATTATATCAAGATAGGATTTTTCTTGATGAGTACCTTCCTGTTACCAACAGGTAGATTGTTATCTAGATTACATAA
This sequence comes from Macrotis lagotis, assembly GCF_037893015.1. NCBI lineage: Eukaryota > Metazoa > Chordata > Mammalia > Peramelemorphia > Peramelidae > Macrotis > Macrotis lagotis. Next base: position 207,792,187 of record NC_133664.1, on the reverse strand, counting down.
TCTTTGAGAGCTAAAACCACCTAAAGCTCTGATTATTTGAATCTTTTATTTAAAACCTCTTAGGATGTAACTAATATCCTAAGTCTGACTCCAGGTACTGACTATCAAGGAATGCTACTGAGTCAATGAATCAATGTCAGTAACCCTATATCGTTTACTTCTATGAATTGTAGGTAGAGTATTTATGGGAAAGGCTGGAAGAATGACTCTTGGCATGAACTGAGTTGGATTTTCCAATTTGCTGTTTTTCTCTTGAAAATATCCCCCCCTAACATTTTTTTAATCTAGTAGTATGTATGTTCACCTACTGGATGTGAACTGTGTTAGAAATCAAATAATTTTAGGGTCCTTTTCATACCCAATGGTTGAATTCATCAAGAATAAAGAAAATAATTTTTTAAAGTGAATAAAATTGGAAACTTTTGAAAAATTGAAATCCGAAGCAATTATATTGTATAATTTTTAGTTCTTATATGTGAAATGTAAAGTCTAATTTATCTAAATGTTTACAAGTCACTATATGAATGGTCCATTTAAAATATTCAACACACATTTACTAAGCCTCCAACTTTGGACAAGATTTTGTGCTAGGTGATAAGAATAAACATGTAAATTAAGATAAATCTTGAAAAATAAAGGAAAAAAAGAAAATATCACACCTGGCTGACTTTAAACCTGACTCAATGCAATTGGCTATTCATATAAATTTTGCCTAGAACTGACATTAAGATAAGGGAACATTTTCCCTTATGTCTCTATTCTTTCTTTATGACAAATTTCTATAATTATTGCAGATGATCAGTACGAATATAACATTAACTATTTATCTTATAGGCAAATACTGGAGCACATCTGAGTTACTACAATAAGATGCAGGTGTAAGATTTGAGTCATTTGGTATAGAATTTTGGTCTTTTCTTTATTACAAACAACTGCTTAAGTATTTAATCTTGACATCTGTTTCTAGCTATATATTCCTGTGAAAGTTAAGATTCTTTAATTTTTCACAGTGGTATGGGAATAATTAGGCAAATGATACAAAGATTTGTAAGAACAGGAAGTGATTCTGTTATTTAGTGAATATCATAATTATTTCAGTTCAATGTAAGGAAAGAAATATCAGTAAAATTAATTATCTTAGAAGAAGAATGGCTTGTGGTCTATCTTGTAAATGCCTTAAAAAGATATCCACTTTTGTTTGGGGTTATGCATTTGAATATTGCTAGAAGTTGAAAATGTTCTACTATAAATAACTCAGTTGATATGCACTGTTTTAAAATTGATTACTCCATGTATTTATATATCTCATCTCAGAACTTTTTGTTACAATTGAAGTTGTTCTGGCAACTTTTAAATGAATTTTATTATTGTATTAAAATCCATCTTTTAAAAAGTGTTGTTATTAATTTCTTAGTGGAATCTCATCTTCCTAATGGAGGAATAAATAATGCCAAGTTAAAAATTGGGTTCTAACTTTCTGTTTATCTGAATATATATGTATATATATATTAGAATATATAATCATATATGTATAAAAGAACATAACAATTGGCCAACCTAAAAATATAAATTCCATGTTCCAAAAGGATTCAAATTTGATTTTCTGATAATAGAAAAATAAAATTTGAACTAACTTTCATCTGGTTATCAAAGTAAATTTAAAATCATGTTAAAACCAATTTTGTAGGAAATTTTTGATAGAAAAGAACATTTCCAAAAGTTACCTGAGTTGGAGAACTACTCTCAGACCACAGCCAAACCACAGGACATCATCAGATGTTTCCAGAGTAATAGATGGAGACATGTCTATAAAATACATGATCCCATTACTTTTTAACCTTTGCTCCTTTTATGCGTAAGTTCTTTTTTTTTTTTTTTAGGTTTTTTCAAGGCAAATGGGGCTAAGTGGCTTGCCCAAAGGCCACACAGCTAGGTAATTATTAAGTGTTTGAGATCGGATTTGAACCTAAGTACTCCCGACTCCAGGGCCAGTGCTTTATCCACTGCACCACCTAGCATCCCCTGTGAGTTCTTCTTATCAAAGGGGATCACCCTCTTTGATTGTCAAAATGTTTTCAAAGGAGATTAACCCCTTTGATTTTGTCAAGTGCCTTCCATCTTTCCCTTTTCCCCCTCACATTATCTCTTCTCATAAGTTCCATGGGGAGAAATCCTAGATAAATTATTCTTCAACAGTTATTTATTCATTGAGGAGGCTTTGCAAAAGTTAGTTCTAGAAATGAATCATAGGAGTAATTATTTGCATACAGTGAATCAATTTAGTTCCACAAAATACTATGTTTTGGATAGTAGGTAGGTTAGGAATTCCAAACTGAAAAACAAAATGGTGTTTACCTTCAAGGTCAATACTTGGATGAAAATATGAATGGCACAAAGAAAATTGTGATACATATAAAGCAAAATGTTTTTAAAATATTGAAGAGGAAAAGAACATTTCAAACTGGGGATCTTGTTCAAGGAAGGATTCTTGGGGAAAAGGGTCTTAAAAAAAGAAAGATTTCAACAGGTAAAAATGTAGAGGAAATGAGTTCCAAAGGGGAGACTGTCTGCATAAAAATACAGAACTGGTGGTGCAGGATGAGTAGGGAACATTTTAGTGGCTGATTGGACACAGAACAGGGGAGGGAGAGTAATGAGGAAGAAGAGTGGAAGGTAGATTGGAGCCAGATGCTGGCAGACCTTAGCCAAAGAGCATTTGTATTTTGTCCTACAGATAGTGGGAAGTTACTGAAGTTTTTTGAGTAAGGGGTTGCCATGGTCAGAGATTAATTTGTCAGCTGCAGGACAAATAGATCAGGTAAGGGAAACCAGAGTCAGAGAGGTCATTGTTAAGAAATAAGTCATTTACAGTGTTACAGGTGAGAGTTGATAAGAACAAGATGAGGGAAAGGGTGAGAGGGAACAGATTCATGAAATATAGTATGGATTTTGGAACTGATTAGAATGTAGAGCTAAAGCAAAATTTTAAGTCTTTCCTGAGCTGTTAGAGTAAGAGAATCAATTTGATATATGTTTTCAAGACTCTACTGTAAGTGATTTTATTCTCTGCAATTCTGCTCAGATTTTCAAAGCCCTGATTATCTTCACATGTTTATTTCAGTAAAGAAATTTGATTCAGATCTTGAATGGGGATTTAAAAAATAAATATCCTAATTAGATTTTATGATCATTTTAAAATGTATGACGACTGAATCACTATAAAATGTTGTTGCATATGGTTTAATTTTCTCTTATTCAGTATTCATTCAACAAATATTACATTTATATATGCAATATAGCATACAGGGATGATAAGGGATGTCCTGCAAAGATAAAAAAAAACTGCTTTCAACAGTCTAGTAGGGGGAAATAATATATAGACACAGATAAATACAACAGAATTTAACATAGAATTATATGGGAGAGAATGTAAGACATTATATTAGATGAAGAAAAAAATCATTTGTAGGGTTAATGGAGATGATGACATTGTAGCTGGACCTTGAAAAGTAAGGATGGAGGGGTGGAGCCAAGATGGCATCAGGAGAGGACCTTCTCTCAGTTGCTCTGGAGCAAAACTTATAAACTTATAAAACTTACAAACTTATAAACTACATTTTCAAGAGACAGAACCCACAGAGGAATCTAGTGAGGCAATTCTCCAACCCAAGGTAACCTGGAAAAGAGCAGAAAGGCTTGGCTCCATGGGTAGGAAGGGTGGCCCACCAGAGGGGTGGCCTGCCAGAGTGAAGGAACATCAGTCTCCCAGAGGCAGCCCCAGGGTGCTGGGAACTACAGCTCATAGCAGTGGGGGCAGTTTCCTGATCTATACCCCGGGAGCACCAGGCACAACAGTGGGGGACCTCTGCCAGAGTGAGCATGTGAAGCCTAGCCCTCAGGGCACACAGTGAGCAGAGTGACCACCTCAGCCCACATCCAGGAACCAGAAGCAGGCAGAGCCCATAAGCAGGAGCCCCCAGGGCATGAACCCATTGAGCCTAGGGAGGGGAGTGAAGAGAGAGACTGCTGAGCTCTGTCCTCTGCCCCCTGGAACAGGACTCTGAGGTTGTGACCACATTCAGTTCCTGATTGCAGTCTAGGCCCCCCATAGAACAGCACCTCCCCAACTCAGCCCTGTGGCGAGGGGGGGTCGTTTATAGTCATTCACAGACCAGGAGGGAGGACAGAGTCTCACACACTGAGATCCTTGTGGGGTGTCCCAAAAGCTCAGGAAGCACCCCCAAAACAGGCTTAGGCTGGGAAAATGAGTAAGCAGAGAAAAAAGAGAAAGAACACTATTGAGAAATACTTCGCCTATGATCCCAAGAAGGATCAAAACACTCAATCTGAAGATGAGCAGGTACAAACTCCTGCATCTAAAGACTCCAAGAAAAACAGAAATTGGGCTCAGGCCATGACAGAGCTCAAAAAAGACTTTGAAAATCAAGTGAGGGAAATAGAGGAAAAAATGGGAAAAGAAATGAGAGAGATGCAGGAAACACATGAAAATTAAGTCAGCAGCTTGGTCAAGGAGATCCAAAAAAATGCTGAAGAAAATAACATGTTAAAAACCAGCATAGGTCAAATGGATAAAACAGTTCAAAAAGTTATTGATGAGAAGAATGCTTTAAAAAGCAGAATTGGCCAGATGGAAAAGGAGATAAGAAAACTCTCTGAGGAAAACAAATCCTTCAGACAAAGAATAGAACTCAGGGAGATTGCTGATTTTATGAGAAATCAGGACTCAATACTTCAAAACCAAAAGAATGAAAAATCAGAAGAAAATGTGAAACATCTCATTGAAAAAATAACTGATATGGAAAAAAGATTTAGGAAAGATAATTTAAAAATTATTGGAATACCTGAAAGTCATGACCAGGAAAAAATCCTTAACATTATTTTCAAAGAATTATTACAGGAAAATTGCCCTGCTATCCTAGAAGCAGAGGGCAAAATAGAAATGGAGAGAATCTACCAATCTCCCCAAGAAAGAGATCCCCAAAAAACAACCCCCAGGAATGTTATAGCCAAGTTCCAGAACTCCCAAGTCAAAGAGAAAATATTACAAGCAGCCAGAAGGACAAAATTCAAATATCATGGAGATGCAGTCAGGATCACACAGGACTTAGCAACAACTACATTAAAAGCTCGTAGGGCTTGGAATATAATATTCCAGAAGGCAAAAGAGCTTAGAATGCAACCAAGAATCAGCTACCCAGCACAACTGAAGTCCTTTTCCATGGAAAAAGATGGACTTTCAATGAACGAGGAGAATTTCAAATGTTCCTGTTGGAATGGCCAGAGCTGAACAGAAGGTTTGTTCTTCAAATACAGGACTCAGGTGAAACATAGAGAGTGGAGGAGAAGAGGAAAATGTGAGGGACTTAATGATGATGAACTACATGTATTCCTGTATAGAAAAATGATACTGAAAATACTCATATGAACCTTCTCATTTAATAGAGCAGGTAGAAGGAGCTTTTATAGATGAAGCACAGGAGAAAACTGAATTTGAAGATACATTCTAGTGTAAAAATGGAGTCAATAGATAAAAGGGAAATGTAATGGGAGAAAAAAAGGAGAGGAGGAATAGGCTAAGTTACTTTGTATAAGATTTTTCTTTATTACAATGAGCTATTGCAATGATATGGAAGGGAGGGAAGTGAGGGGAAATGAGGGAATCTTTGCTCTCATCAGAGTTGTCTAGGAGAGGAAACAGCATATATACTCAATGGGGTATAGGCATCTGGAGTAAGAAGGAGGGAAGGGGGACAGGGAGAAGGGGGGAATGTGAGTGATGGAGGAGAGGATGGACCATGGGGGGAAAGTGGTCAGATATAACACATTTTCTTTTTTTACTTCTTGCAAGGGGCTGGGATTGGATGACCTGTCCAGGACCATAGGGCTGGGTAAGGGGTGGTATGTGGGTTTGGGGCCTCTTGGCTCCAGGGCTGGGGATCTGTCTGCTGGGCCACTCAACTACCCTACAGCAGAGACAGAGTGAAAGGAGAGAGAAAATATAGATCATGGTAGTAGAGAAGTGTGAATGGAGGGAGTTGCGATTCAGCAATGGCAACAGTGGAAAAATATGGAAGTAACTTTTGTGATGGACTTATCCTAAAGAACGTGAACCACTTGAGACAGAGCTTGTGGTGTTGGAACACAGACTGAAGCACATTTTTTATTGTTATTATTTTCTAGGGGGTGTTGCAGTGCAAATGGGACTGGGTGGCCTGCCTGGGGCCGCACAGCTAGGTGATTGTTGGGTGTCTGAGGCCTCATTTGGACCTGGGTGTTCCTGGCTCAAGGGCCAGTGAGCTGTCTGCCACCCAGCCACCCCTACTATTATTATTACTATTTTATTTTTATTTTGGGTCTTTTTTTTTTTTGGTTTTTATAAAGCAATGGGGTTGGGGTGGCTTGCATGGGGTCACACAGCTGGGTGATTGTTGGGTGTCTGGGTCTGGATTTGGGCTTGGGTGCTCCTGGCTCCAGGGCCAGTGCTCCATCCACTGCACCACCTGACCATACCTACAATTATTATTAATTATTTTTTTAATTTTAATTTTAATTTTTTTTCTCTCCCCTTTACTTTATCGCTTATTCAGGTCTATATTTTCTTGGGGGGAGGGGGCATTATGTTTACTCTTAAACAAGAATATTTTAGTAATGTATAAAAAACATTATTTGTACAAAATAAGAATACACAAAAGACTGACAGATTTTTTTCTGTGGGGGTGGGGGGAGGGATGTAAGATTTGGAAAAATCGTAAAACTCAAATAAAATCTTTAATAAAGAAAAAATTAAAAAAGAAAAAATTAAAAAGAACAGTGAGGATTGATATTCATAAGTAAAGATGATCAGGGGGATATTTCAGACTTATATTCAATTGGTGGGGCAGATGGGTGGTACAGTGGATAGATCACTGGGCTTGTAGTTAGGAGGACAGGGGTTTGAATTCAGCCTCAGACACTTGACACTTAGCTGTGTGACCTTGGGCAAGTTATTTAATCCTGATTGCCTGGAATCCAGGACCATCTCTAGTCATCTCAATTTAAATCTGGCCACTGGACCCAGATGACTCTGGAGGAGAAAATAAGGCTGGTGACTTAGTGCAGTCCCCATCCCCACTCAAATCTAATTTATATGATTGTCACAGCATCACCTCCCTGATGTCATGGCTTTGTTTGAGAACGAAGGAAAAATATTATTATTACCTCTCAATAGAATTAAATGGGAGAAGGTGAGAAATGATTATTAATAAGCAAGAATTTGAAGAGATCCTGAGTTCTTTCCTTTTTCTAAAGTCCTGATTTTAAGTCTCTTGAAGGTCAGTGTTGATAATTGTTCAAGACTCATCTGATGTTGTAACTAGCTTTGGGTGGGACATGGATTCTTTGAATAGATGGCTCAAGGCTAGGGGTGGTCTGGTTGTGCAGGTCTATATTTTTCTTGGGGGGAGGGGGTATTATGTTTACTCTTAAACAAGAATATTTTAGTAATGTATAAAAAACATTATTTGTACAAAATAAGAATAAATAAAAGACTGACAGATTGCTTTCTGTGCGGGGGGAGGGATGTAAGATTTGGAAAAATTGTAAAACTCAAATAAAATCTTTAATAAAGAAAAAAGAAAAAATTAAAAAAGAAAAGTGAGGATGATATTCATAAGTAAAGATGATCAGGGGGATATTTCAGACTTATATTCAATTGGTGGGGCAGATGGGTGGTGCAGTGGATAGAGCACTGGGCTTGTAGTTAGGAGGACAAGGGTTTGAATTCAGCCTCAGACACTTGACACTTAGCTAGCTGTGTGACCTTGGACAAGTTATTTAATCCTGATTGCCTGGAATCCAGGACCATCTCTAGTCATCTCAATTTAAATCTGGCCACTGGACCCAGATGACTCTGGAGGAGAAAATGAGGCTGGTGACTTAGTGCAGTCCCCTCTCACTCAAATCTAATTCACATGCTTGTCACAGCATCACCCCCTGATGTCATGGCTTTGTTTGAGAATGAAGGAAAAATATTATTATTACCTCTCAATAGAATTAAATGAGAGAATGTGAGAAATGATTATTAATAAGCAAGAATTTGAAGAGATCCTGAGTTCTTTCCTTTTTCTAAAGTCCTGATTTTAAGTCTCTGGAAGGTCAGTGTTGATAATTGTTCAAGACTCATCTGATGTTGTAACCAGCTTTGGGTGGGACATGGATTCTTTGAATAGATGGCTCAAGGCTAGGGGTGGTCTGGGTATAAAGAGTGCTTCTCTGTTCAAGGGTGACAAGATGTCCTTCTTGGCCCCTCATTTTAATATAGCTCACTTCCCAATATGTTAACCAAATAGAGTTGATTTCCATTCTTCTTTCAAAAGAACATATGAGCTACCATGATAATCTTTGATTGAAGATAGATGGTCAAATGACTATCTTTTTTATAATCACATGTTATTAATAAAATGATTATTACCTAGAAACTGTCTCTTTAATTTTTTTAAACATCACATGTAGGAACTTATTTTCTTTGATTATGCATATTTTTTCTTTCTCAATAAGGCCATCACATGTGGTATGAATAAAATAATAAAATGAATATGTGAACTGGACATTAAACAATGTACTACAAAATAATTAAATGAAAAATACATATGTTTCACAGTTATAGGCAGGTGATCTTCCCATGTTTCTCTGAAATCATCTAGAAATAAATTCTTAAGCAAATAAGAAATAAAAGCAATTATAAAAGATAAAATATATAATTTTGATCATTTGAAATTGAAAAACTTATATAAAATAAATTTATAAGATAGGAATTAATTGACTGAAAAAACCTTTATTTCAAATGTTTCTGGTTAGGATTTGTGTGCATGTGTATAGGTGTGTATGTATAGACAGCTAATAAAAAATAAGATTAAAAGCTACTTCTCAATAAAAAAAAATTGATCAAGGGATATGAACAAATAGGTCTCAATTTAAAAATTGCAATCTATTAGCATATATATGAAATAATGCTTCAAATAATGATGAGAAAAAGAAATCACAAATTAGCAAAAGTAATAAAAGACTGGAATAATCAACATTGGAGTGGTTAAGGAGACACAAACACACATATATACATTCTTGTTAGAGTCATGAATTAATATAATTATTCTGTACATCGTTTTTAAATTATGCAAGTAAATTGACTAAATATTCATACCTTTAAATCAGAGATTCCATTAGGAAGTCAATGATAAAAGAAAAGGCTCCATATAAATTCATTTATAACATCATTTTATAAGAGCAATTTTTTGTGGAAGCAAAGAATTGGGGAATAGAACACACGTTCCTAGATTGGAAAATGACTAAAAATAATGGAATATTATTGTACTTTAAGACAAGTATGATGAAAGAGAAGCATAGAAAGACTTATATGAACTGGAAAAAAGTGAAGCAAGCAGAACCAGGAAAATAATATGCAAAATTATTATAGTGATGTATATTGAAAGAGAAACAATTATTAACAAATCACAAAATAATCAAAATAAATATTACAAAATTTTGAAGAATAAGTTTGAACCTCAAAGAAGTCATATTAGGCAATCACCCCAAAAAACACAGAGATAGAAATATACAGTCTTGTAACATTTATATTCTGCTTAATAGTGGTAGTGCTCAATGGTTTTAATTAATGTTTATCTTCTTTTTAAAAAAATATTTGTAATTAAGGATGATTCTAGGAGGAGCAGGCTTGGAGCTAAGTAAAAACAAAAAGGTATTAATAAGTCTCTTTCAAAATTCCAATAAAATAAATTAACATTAACTAATTAGATAAAAATTTATATGAAACCCAGATTATCTATCTAATAAGACAAAATTCACAATAAACAGTAAATTTTTTAAAATGCAGAAGAAACAATATTTGAATATGTGACAATGAAACTATTTCAATGAAATCGATAAATATTTACAAAAATATAAAGAATCCATGTTAACAAAACAGAAAACAGAGAGTATAAACAAGCCTGCTTCTAAAGGAGAAACTGAGGAAACCATGGATGAATTACTGGGATGGTAGGTATTCTGGTCTAGTAAATTTCCCAAATAGATTAGATAAAATGTTTAGAAATCAAATAATCCTTCTGTCATGTAAGTTGTTTTTTAAAACAAAGGAAGATTGTATCTTAACAGATTCTGTAGGATGGTTTCAGTTGATCAATCTAGGGAAAAATCAAGCAGACTCAATCAACAAACATTTATTTATTATCAACTACATGATAGGCACTTGACAAAAGTCTGAATTTACTAAGAAAGATGAAGGATAGTCTCTGACCTCAACATACTCACAGTCTAATGGGGGAAACATAATAATTTTGTGTTTCTGTGTGTGGGTGTGTAACTTGAAGCTAATTAACACAGGAGGAAAGCTAGCATTAAAGAGGATTTCAGTTGTTCATTCATTTCAGTTATGCCCAATTATTTGTGACTCCAGGTGGGATTTGTGGCTAAGATGCGAAATGGATTGCCATTGTCTTTCTCTAGTTCATTTTACAGATGAGGAAACTGAAGCAAACAGGGTTAAGTACTTTCCTCAGGGTCACTCAGTTAGTATGTGTCTAAGACTAGATTTGAACTCAGAAAGATGAGCCTTTCTTACTCCAAGATTGGCATTCTATTCTCTATTCCCCCCAGCTGCTTTTACTGAGGATAGGGAAGAGCTTATTGTAGAAGGTAAGATATTATCTGAGATTTTAAGGCACTGAGTTGTTGAATAGCGGAGGAAGGTAATATGGTCAGACTATGGGCAAGTCATTTAATCCTGAATGTCTCACATCCAAGACTATCTCCAGTTGTCCTGATTCATATCTGGTCAATGAACCCAGATAGTTCCTGAAGAGAAAGTGAGACTGGTGACATAACACAGCACCCCCCTCATTCAAATCCAATTCATGTGCTTATCATGACATGACTTCCCTGATGTCATAGTCTTCTTCAAAAAAGTCTTCAAAAATGAAGGACAAACATCATGCTGCTGTTAGACACACTACAAATTGTAATGATGCAATTATAATTTGACAGTGCTTTGAGTGCCATGAATATAACCACATCACAAAATTTTATTTAAGTTTTATTATCACTACATATCCATAATATCAAAACAAGAAAAATAAAGGAAAAAGGAAGTTTTATTACAATATTTTTTAACTTGAGACTAGCTTCACCAGTACTATTGAACACTGAATGACTTTAGAATAAACCTTTGCTGCAGAATCAATAATGTTTTTAATTAATTTAAACAAAAAAAGGTAAAATTGCACTTTTATGTGAAACATACTGTGACAGAATCAATTTAATGTCAACTAACATCATTTCAGGCAGAAGTAAAGTTAAGCTACTTTATGCTTTCCCAATATTTTCAAAAATAAAAAAAATGAGATCTTTATCCTGATACAAATTTGCAATAAATATAACTTTTGAACTCAAATCACAGTTCCAACAGCATATATGACAGGTACATAACAAGAAATAATGTAATAAGTTTCTATAAATGTTTTCCAAGTAATGAATATATTCTCAATTATAATAATATGCTCATGGATTGATAATCAGTATTTGGTCAATATCTGTTGGTATGAAAAGACATTTTCAAAGACAAAATATGAAAAATCTCTTTGCACATCAGCATTAACAAGTGAGTATTTTCTATCCATTTTAAAGATAAAGAACACTAGCTTTGAACTTCAATTAAAGTAAAATATCACCTAAAAAGAATTTCATTTTTCTCATTAGTAGATCTGTATTACCTAAAAAATCATAATCAATTATTATACTACAATGAATTTCATCAAGAAAGTTTATGGAAATCTGATTTCTCTTTGTTTATACAGTATATCCCTCATTTTTGCTTCTTCACTTGCGAAGTCTAAAATATTTGCCAACCACTGCAATACAGAAAAAAAAAAGATTTTTAGTAAATTTTGATGCTCATTTATGTTCATATCATTAAAATATATAATAACAAAAGGACATATTCTTAATGTGATCAAAATTATTTATTTAAGATCAGGATCTGGCATTATTTGCAAGAACTTAAGAAATTTTCCCAGTAATCTTGCAAATAAGTAAAGATGTCCCCTGTATTCACTCATTTGACAAAAAGATTAAAAATATGGATTGAGAAAAAGAAACTGAGAATAACCATTATAAGGGGAAAGGGGGGAGATTAATACTATTTGTTGATGATCTAATTACTTAAATAAGTCACTGAAAATATTCTGACAACAACTTTAGTAAAGTAATAGGATAAAAAAATCAACTAATAAAAAGCATTATCCTTTCTTTCTGTACATTTCTTGGGATGGGGGAGGGGGAGGGAACCAAAATGGATATCTATGATGAGAAATTCCATTTTCAATAATGAAATTCCTTAAATATCTGCTTACCTCCCAAGATACTTAAATGTAAGACTTAAATGAATACAACTACAAAACAATTTTTACAAAATAGAAATAAAATAACCAGTATGAAGTCAATATTCATGCCTAGGTTAATACACTATTGACCAAATTATTACACAGATTTAGGGCTATACCAATCAAATCATAGAGATAATTTATGTAATTAAACAAAATAATAATAAAATTCACCAAACCATAGAGATACTTTATGTAATTAAACAAAATAATAATAAAATTCACTTGAAGGAATAAAAACTCAAGAAGAGATCTAAGAGGACAAAAGTAATAAGGAGGCTTAGTGCAATTAAAGTTGCAAAATACTACAAAGTTTTAATTATCAAAACTATTTGATTCTAGGCAAAAAAGAGTTTATCAGTGGAACCAAGTGCATAAATATAATTTAGAAACAAATAGATAAGATTGTAATGACGTAATTTCTGATTCAGCAACTCAAAAAGATTTCTAGGATCACATTGTGTAGAAAATCTCCTTCTAATTAGAAAGCAGAAATTCAAGAACAGTTTTGTCTTTCCATTTACCCATCTCTTGTGCCATATAGTAAGAATGTCTATCTCTGCCGTTTGTCTCATCAAAGCTACTACTAACAGCTCTTAGGGGAAAGAATACTGTCTCCTCTGCCTTCATACACATGTTTTGCTATGTTTTCAGGATATCTGGAGAAGAAATATGGAAGAGAAAAGTTAAGAAAAAAAAAAGCTCCAAATTCTTAATAAAGTGTGACCCCTTCCAACAGAACCTTTCACTTCTGACTTTTCAGGCTTCTGAAAGACAAAATTACAAAAAAGTGAATTTATGTTTGAGATGAAGAAAATCTCCATAATGATTCAAGCTGTCCAAAAGTTCAGTGGACTAAGTAGGTTCCCCTTTTTTTGAAAGTCTTTAAGAAGTTGGATAGCCATTAATTTAGCCAATTATAGTAGGGCTTCCTTGCATGTACGTGTTGGACTAGATGCAAAGTTTCTTCGAGCTCTCAAGTCCTGTGATTCTGTGATTGGTGACTGCCTTTCCTTCAAAAAAAAAAAAGCTCTAGCAGAACTTCTTGTCACATAGGAAACACTAAATAAATATTTTTTCATTCATTCATTCTTCCTCAAAGACTGAGACATCAATTCATCTTCAGGGCAGGTTGAAATGAGATAATTGGCAAATTTTTTATTCCTCTCAACAAGGTTCCCTGAAACCTGTCAATACCCAGAGGAAGATGTAGTAAAAGGTCCCAAACAAAGCATAATGGCTCTTTAAATTCCATTACATTTTTTAAAAAGTGGTTCATCCCACAGTAAATTCAAGTGGATAGGGAGTAGCTTTGATCAATCCCCTACAGTCATTTTTTATATTCTATTACTTTTTAAAAGCTACATTTATGGTCAGATATGATAAGAGTTAGGAAAGAATATAGATAGAGATGAGAAAACAAATGAAAAAAAATGAGAGCCAAAAGATGTAGGGAAAGGAAACAAGAGTCAAGAGAATGATGAAATTAAGGAAAAAAAGTTCCTTTTTTTTAGATTTCTAATGATAAAGTAACAAGACTCAGCTTGAAAGGAAAATAATGATGAATCCCTGGGGTCAGTCATAGGACTGAGTCTTACAGTTATTAAACTGAGGAAGAAATTAAGAGATGAAGATTAGTCAATACACCTTACCTGGGAAGGATTTAGAAAAGGAAAAACAGAGCAAATATCACAAACCTTTTTTTCTAAATTATAGGAAATTGAATCTAGAAGAGTAATTCTCATTGTAATTCACACTATATAGAATAGATATATAGAATATCTATAGATATTATATATTATTATATATTCTATAGAATATATAGATATATAGAATATCTATATTGAAAATTACTAAAAAGAAAAAAGAAAATACTAATGGTTATTCCCTTTAACTATTCAGAGAAATTGTCTTGGAAAAACAATAGACATCAGCATTCAGATCACAGTACCAGCAGTCAAAAACAACAGCTGACATGATGGAGACGCTAAAAATATTCTGAGGCTGTAAGTCTTGGTTGTTGCTTTTCATCACAGGAATGATGTATTTGGGTTGTGTTCCCCATATCTCAAAAATCACTTAATAGGAAGAATTCACTGAAATAACTTGGAGAAAGTAACAGATTTTTAGTCATTTGAGGTAAAAACTAGAACTTCACAGGATTTTCCTATGAAACCACCTTGGAAATTATCTAGTCCAATTTATTAATTTTACAGATAACAAAACTGGGGCCCAGAGTGGTTATTGGACTTGTTTAAGGCTAGAAAGGTGACAAACATCTAAGGCATGATTTGAATTCAAATTTTCTGACTTCAGTGTTCTTTCCCCTATAACATTAGCAGGGACCTTAGAGATAAGTTAGTTCAATTATCTTATTTTAAAGAAAAAAAAATGGGATTCAGAGGGAGCAAAGTGATGTGGTCAAAGTCACATGGTAACAAATAACAGAGCCCTTAAGATTTATTTACATTATTATAGTGATTGTAGTAATAAGTAATATTTATACAACACTTTAAAGTTGACAGTTATATATATGTGTATATTCACATACTTATTTGTTGTTATTTTTGTCATTTTTCAGGCCACTGACTCCATGATCCCATTTGGGGTTTCCCTAGCAAAGATAATGGAGTATTTCAAGTTTATTTTACAGATGAGAAAACCTAGTCAAACATGCTTAAGTGATCTGCTAGTGATCACACAGCTAGGAAGTGTCTGAGACCAGATCTGAAAGTGGGAGGATGAGTCTGGTGTACTGTACACCCTAGCTCTCCCCACAAAACTCTCTCTCTCTCTCTCTCTCTCTCTCTCTCTCTCTCTCTCTCACACACACACACACACACACACACAGTATATATATGTATATATATATATATACTCATATAGATGGCATACATACATTGATATGTATGTGTACACATATGAATAGACACATGCATGTATATGGGACAGTGACTTTGCTCAGCAGATAAGAGTGCCAGTATAGATAGACAGAAACAGATGCATCTATGTCTATGTGTGCATGTTTATGTGATGGTTATATGTATATTTGTTCATATGTATGCATATATATATATATATATATACATAATTTGATTCTTGCCACAATCCGGAGAAATAGGTGTTATTATCATCTTTTTACCAATGAGTAAACTGAGGCAGAGATCACATGACTTGCCCAGGGTCTCATGGTTACTAAATGTCTGATACTGAATTTGAACTCAGTTTTCTAGATTCCAAATCCAATTCTTTATCCATGGAACCACGTATGTTTCTGATCTTATTACTCTGCATTGCTTCATACAAGTTATCTTAAATTTCTCTCAATTTAGCATATTCATGATTTTTTATTCCATTATATTCACTTACCATAATTTTTGAGCCATTTCCCAATTGATGAGCACTCATTTTGTTACAAGATCTTTGCTATAAATATTTTTGTCCTTTTCCTTTTGTTCTTTGTCCTCTTCAGGGCATATGCCTAGAAGCAGCATGAGTAAATCAAAATATATGCATAGTAGTAACTTTTGAAGTATAGCTTCAAATATAGCTTCCCAGAAACATTAGAGCAATCCACAATAATCCTGCAAAGTTTATCAAGGGCACTTGACTTCTGATCCCAGACTTGCTCTATCTCCATGTCTGTCTCCATCTCAATCTCTCTGTCTCTGATTCTTTGTCTATCTGTCTCTCTCTACCTCTCAAATTTATTTATTTTTTTCTGAATTTAAAAAATAGAACAAGCATTTACATAGCAATAGACTAGGAAAAAAAGATGATTGTACACAAAACTGCAAATCTAAGATGCCTACTTGCTATTCCTTTCAAATATAAATCAGACTCTTGATCTAGTGCTCTCTTGATCATATGACTTCATTTATATGAATTAAACAAAATGAAACAAAAAATCAAGGATTAAAAGTGGAAAGCAAAGTATCTTTGGGCTGGATACTCCATAAATAGATCATATTTTGTTTTCAGGAAGAACTTCAGTTCAATGATATCATGATGTCTATATTTTTCCCTAATAAATTCTAGGAAAGAACACAGTGCAACTTTCTCTATTCATTTCCCCAGAAAGTTGTGAAATGTTTCTATATATCTAACCTGAATCCTTATAATTTATTTATCCTTTTCTTTCTGCTAAGATTTAAATATATGTAGAAGGTTATTAGAAAAGGAGGCATAGGAAAAGAAGAGAAGGGGATAAGGAAATATGGGCTTTTGGAAAAGGAAGAAAAGAGGAAAAATAAAACAGAAAAAGGAAATTCTTTTTGTTTTTTCTTACTCCAACCTTTCCCCACTTCAACTCAACCTTCATAGCTGGCAAAGTAATTTTCTTGTAATGCAAGTCTGATCATGTCAGTCTTTCTTGTTCAAAAAATTCAAATAGTTCCTTATTGTCTCAAGGATCAGATATAAACTCTTCTGCTTGACATTTCAACTTTTCACAAACAGGTCCCTTTCTAGTCTTCTTCTCTTAAATTTTAATCTCCATCTTTGTCACTGCAGTCCAGCCATTCTTGACTACCCACTGTGCTTTTGTCTTGGCTGTCTCCCATAACTGGGATACATTCTGTACTCTCCTGTTTCTTGGAATTTACTTCAAGGCTCACCTCAAGGACCATTTTATTTGTGAAATTTTCCTGCATATTCTAATATTTATGCAATTCTTTTGCCCATTAGAATGTAAATAAACTCTTTGAGGACTGGGTTAATTTTATTTTAGTTTGTTTATCCATGGTGCTTTCCACAGTGTCTGTTGCATAGTAAATACTTAATGTTTGTTGATTGATTGAAGAAAGCAAAGGGAAGTAGAAAAAAGAGGATAAGTAAAAATACCATCCTTTAATTACCATTCATTCTTTAATCCTTTTTTAAAGCTTATTTAGTATTTTATATTCCTCATATATAAAAACAATTTTTCTCAGTTATATATAAAAACATTTTTAACATCCTCTCCCTTCCTCCTCACCTATCCCTCCCCTCCCCATTGAGAAGGGAAGCAATTCTATGTGGGTCATGCAAAACATAATAGTCATGTTGTATAAGAAAATACAGACAAAACGTTCTCAAGAAAAATAAAGTTAAAAAAGTATGTTTCAATCTTTATTCAAACATCAATTCTCTCTCTGATGTTGAATAACATTTTTTTTCATCAAGAGTCCTTCAGAGGCGGCTAGGTTGCGCAGTGGATAGAGCACCGGCCCTGGAGTCAGGAGTACCTGGGTTCAAATCCGGTCTCAGACACTTAATAATTTCCTGGCTGTGTGGCCTTGGCCAAGCCACTTAACCCCGTTTGCCTTGCAAAAATCTTTTTTTTTCTTTTTTTAGGCTTTTGCAAGGCAAACGGGGTTAAGTGGCTTGGCCAAGGCCACACAGCCAGGAAATTATTAAGTGTCTGAGACCGGATTTGAACCCAGGTACTACTGACTCCAGGGCCGGTGCTCTATCCACTGCGCAACCTAGCCGCCCCTTTTGCGCCACCTAGCTGCTGCTGCCTTGTAAAAATCTTAAAAAACAAAGTCCTTTGGAGTTGTCTTGGATTGTTGTATTGCTGAAAAAAGCTTTCACAGCTGATTATTTTACAACATTGCTGTTTCTTTGTACATGGTACATTTCACTTTTCATTGGGTCATATATGTCATTCCAGGTTTTTCTGAGAACATTCCTGCTCATCATTTCTTATAGCAGAATAGTATTCCATCATAAACATATTCCACATTTTTCAGCCTTTCATTTCCCAGTTGATGGGTATTCCCTTAATTTCTAGTTCTTTGCCACCAGAAAAGATTTGCTATAAATATTTTTGTGCTTATAAGTCCTTTTTCTTTTTTTATCTCTATTTTTTATATTTTTTAATTTTTTTAAATCTCTATTTAGGAAAGAGACCTAGGAGTGGTATTGTGAGGTTAAAGACTATGCATGGTTTTTGTGACCCTTTGGGCTTAGTTCTACATTGCTTTATAAATTGATTGCATCAGGTTCAAACTCCACCAATAATGCATTAATGTCTCATTTTCCCCACATTCCTTCCAGAATTTATCTCTTGCCCATTCTCTCCTTTTAGCTAATCTAACAGATATCAAGTGCCTCAGAATTATTTTAATTTGCATTTCTCCAATCAATAGAACATTTTTTCAAGTGGCTATAAATAGCATTGATTACTTCATATGAAAACTGTTCATATCTTTTGATCATTTACCAATTAGACAATGGTTCTAATTTTATAAATTTGACTCAGTTCTATAAATGTTGGAGAAATGAGACCAATATAAGTTGCTTCAGAAGTTTTTTTCATAGTTTTTATTGCTAACATCCTATTTCCCCCCTTTTTATTCTATTCCCCTCTCCTTTCACACTGTACCTCTTCAAAAGTGTTTTGCATCTGACTATTCTCTCCCCCAGTCTGCCCTCCCTATATATCTATATATGTATATATATATATATATATATATATATATATATATATATACACAAAAAACTATATAAAATGAGAAAGTTTTTCTGAGTTACTAGTATCACCTTTCAATGTAGGAAAGGAAACAGTTTAAGCTTATTGTTTATTATTAATTTTATTAAATCCCTTATGTTGAATTATTAGTGATATAGTATGTTTTCATATGGTTGTTGATAATTTGAATATCCTGGTATGCCAAGACATCTAAACTTGAATTGCACAGTTGGGTCAGAAGTGAAAGTAAAAATATATGTTCAGCAGTTCTTACAAAATTTCTTTTGCTTCCTTGGAGTATAATATGCTGTAGGTTATTGTTTCATGCTTTAAGTATTTGTTTAATATATACTAGAGGAAATAAAGAATTGCCTTATCTCTAGTATTTATTTGACATAATGTATATTTTTTCTTAAAAGACTTTGTTCAGTCCTTTTAGGGGAGACCCTAGACATGAGCTATAGTTAATCTTTCAAAAGATTTTTCACTGGACTTCAGTATGGAGGCATAAGCTAGAAATCATGATAAAATCCTGATTCCTTCTCTTTGGGGTCAGGCCTTCCCCAGACTGAATCAGTTTGTCTCCAAATCAAGAGATCTTTGTAATAGGAAATAACCTTTGAATCTTGAGTTCTACTTACTTCCCTCTATAATCATTATACTAGTCTTTCCACATCTCTCCAAATGCTTCATAATTATCATTTTTTCCTGAAAAATAAATTCCATTATATTCTTATACCTCAGGCATTCCCCCAATAAATGGGAATTCATTTTTTTTTTAGTTCTTCGTCCTACAAGAAGTATTGCTATAAATGTTTTGGTGTACCTATAGATCTATTCTTTCTATCCTTCTAGATAGATCTATCTTCTTTCTTTCAACTACAGAGATAACTAAGTCAGAATATGAAATGTCATTACTTTTCTTGCATAATTCCAAACATATTTCCAATATTTGCTTGAATTCCCAAGGCTATCAACAATGTGTTCATATACCTGTTTTGCATATATTTCCCTAAGCAAAGTAATGAGACACAGATCTTGAGAGATAGACATGTCTTCCCACAGCTCATCAAATATTAACTATTTCTACTTTTTAGTCATCTTTATAAATTTTCCAGGCATGAGATGAAATTTCAGAGGAGTTTTAATTTGCATTTCTCTTATTAGTGATTTGGAACAATTTTTCAGAGAATCACTTATAGTTTGCAATTCATTTTTTGAAAACATTTTTTCTTTTTCTTCTCATACACTTTATTGAGTAATGGCTTTAGGTCATGACCTATTCAAGAGCAATGGCTCTTTGTAATCATCACATAATTTTCTAAGTACTCATTTATCATTGCTTTAATTTTAAGAGTTTGCTAAGAATCATAATTAGGTCCATATATTAGTTTGCGTAATAACCATACTCTATTAGTTCTATTTTGATCCCTAATTTCTTTTCATTATACTTATGCAGAACCAGTTATTTCTTGTCTATGTAATTGTGAATTTCCCCCCCCTTCTTTAAGTATATTAAGTTCAAATTCTTACTACTAAAGAAGTTCATAATACTTCTAGTGAATCATTTATTTACTCTTATGAACCTTCCCTCAGGGTGCCTAGCTTGGTGTCCTCCATGAATCTGATGATCTCCATGATGATGATAAAGTCATTTTTATCTTTTACAACATGCTAATAGAAATGTAATGAACAGTAACAATAAAGTAAAAATTTGATATTTTGCTTCTCTGAAGGCATTATATTAGGTGGTCTCACTTAATCTTTTGGGAAGACAAATTAGATAAAAATATATAGGACCATTTCCAATGTTTTTATTGCTGCCAAGGCAGCAAAAACTGACATTCCAATGCATTGGGCATTGAGTTATGCAAGCAGAATTATGGACAGGGTGAGCAGATGTAATTAGATAAGTCTGTGTCCTTATGTCCTTTTACCTATTTTTTTTCTACACAAATTAAGTCTCTGTGAGAATCCTGTTTCATATTTCACTGGTAGTCATTTGCTGAGAGCTTCCTTCTCCATTCTTCTTCAACTCAGTTCTTCCAGATACCTTCTGTCACTATCTTCACTTTCCCTGTTGCTTCGCTGAATGAGGTGGCCCTTCTCCTTGCCAAGACAAAAACGCTATATATTCACAAATGATCCCATTCCATTCTATCCTATCATTTCCATTCATTCCCAAGTTACATCATTCTCAATTCCTCACTCAACCTCCCCATATCCTATTTGTTGCCAATGTCCACTAATTTAACCTTCAAAATATGTCTCATAAATATCCCTCTTCTATCTTCTGACATTGCTACCATCCTAGCTAGTTCATGCATCTATCACCTAACTCTTGGGCTCTAATATTAATGGGTTACTTATTCTACCTGCCTCAAGTCTCTTCTTATTCAAGTCTGTTTTCCACTCAGCTTCCTAACAAGTAGATCTGACTATGACACTCCTCTGTGCAATAAAGAAATAAAGATGTCTTCCTATCATCTCCAGAACAAAATATAGAATCCTTTGGTGTTCAAAGTCCCTTATAACCTGCTCCTTCATACCTTTCCAGATTTCTTGTACCTTACTCCCCACCAACTTGCTTGATTGGTTGGTTCTTGCCCTTCATTAGGAAAGAAGACCAAAGTAACATCACTATGTTGCAGACAAGTTACAGTGTATTGGCCTGTGGCTGATCAGACCAATAGGAGCTCAGAATACTCTACAGCAGGTTGGGCACAAATAGTTCATGTGAACACCTGAGGTGGGTGGATATTCTGCCTTGCTCATAAAACACAGCACTCTCTCTGATAAGGGCACGCCATGCTGTGGGGTCCTGTGCCAATGTATTCTATGTTGAACAATCAATTCCAAAGATAGTCTTTTTGACAAGCATATGTTTGGCATTCTAACAATGTGGCCAGTCCAACATAGTGGCACCCTCTGTAGTAATGTTTGAATACTTGGTAGTTTAGCTCAACAAAGGACTTCAGTGTCTAGAATCTTATCCTGCCAGGTGATCTTCAGAATCTTTCTAACACAATGGAAATGGAAGAGATTCAGTTTCTTGTTGGTAAACTCTACATGTTTCAATGAATTCAGCACAATGGCTCTGTAGACCTTCAGTTTGGTAGTCAGTCTAATACCTCTTCTCTCCCACACTTTCTTCCAGAGTCTCCCAAATACTGAGTTATCTCTGGCAATGCATGTGTCAGCTTCATTATCAACATGTACCTTCCTGGAAAGTATACTGCCAAGGTAAGTGAATTTATCCATAGTATTGAAAACTCCTCTATTTGCTACAACCAAAGATTCCACATATGAATAGTGTGTTGGCTGATGAAGCACTTGTATTTTCTTAGTATTAACTGTTAGATCAAAATTAGCACAAGCAACTGAGACTAGATCCATACTTCGTTGCATCTCAGCTTTGGAGGCTGCACTGAGTAGATAATCATCTGCAAATAGAAAATCATGTGCCCATATTTTCTCTACTTTCCTTTTGGCTTGTAGCTTTTTCAAGTTGAAGAATTTACCAATAGTGCAGTATGCAGTAGCTGACTTTGATGTTGCATTCATTCTCAGGTAAAGTGTCTGATACATGGTTGAAAACATCATGATAAAAAGCATGGGAGCAAGGACATAACCTTGTTTCATTGCATTGATAACTGGGAAATCTGAAGAACAAAATTCATTATCTAAAACTCGGGCAAGAATGCCATCATGAAATTGATGTACAATACTGATCAACAGTATGAACAGCCTTGGTCAGAAAAATAAATGTTGTATACAGACGTCTGTTCTGCTCCTGGCATTTTTCGTGGAGTTGCTGGGCAGCAAGTACCGTATTGACTGTTCCTTGTCCCTTTCTGAAGTTCTCAAGTAGTATCTTCTAGGTGAAGGATTAGCCTATTAAAGAGGACTCTAGCAAGAATCTTGCCATCAATGACTAAGATTGGTACAGGATAATCTTATGCCTTTTGCTTTTTTTCTGTCTCTCCTGGGAGACAAACTTCAGTCAGTTTTTATTTGATCAACGAATCCCCAACCTTGTAAATCTCAGCTGGCATTCAAAACCTCTTCTTCAGCTAAGGTCTGATTGACTTCAACTGGAGATAAACAGTCAGTGACTTCTGCATTGATTGATGAAGGTTGGTTAAGGATACTATGGAAGCATTCAGCCCATCTCTCTAAGACTATGTCCCTATCACTAATCCATGTTTCTATCAGTCCTGAGTAGTTGACATACATTATATATTCTTGACCCATAAATTGCCTTCAGAGTATCATAAAAGCACTTTGAATTGTGACTATCTGCATTAAACTGAATTTCATCTGCCTTCTTAATGAGCCAAGAATTCTGCATCTCTCTAAGCTTCACCTATACTTTACTCTTATTAGAATTAAATGTTGCCATCTTAGAAATGAATGAACTATCCTGCTGGGTAAACCCTCTGGATTCTCATTTTTCATTTAGCAAAATCTGTATTTTCCCATTATTTTCATCAAACCAGTCTTGATGTTTGTAAGTGTTCTGAACCAGAGGAGCAAATGAAATGCTATATATACCAAATCTCTGAAAACTGCCCATTCCCTTTCTGTTCCACTGTTGCCAACTGTATATTGGCTCAACTTTCCCTCCAGGTTAGCAACAAATTTTCCCCACTCAGAGAAGCACTCTAATTTCACATTCATTCTTCTGGAGGTCATTTTGCCTTGGGCTCATCATTTCTTTTAAATGTAAATATTTAGCTTGGAGAGGATGATTCTAATCAGACCAGCTCTCTGTACTATACAATGCCTTCTTCACTCTTACATCCTGTATGTCTCTTCTCCTTACAGTCCCATAGTTTATTTGATGTCAATGTTTGCTGTGAGGAGGCATCCAGGAAGTTTTATTACATTTAGGTGAATGGAAGATGATGTTTCTGATGAGGTCATGAAATATTTAAGTCTTCAGTAGTAAGTGGCCATTGCTGTTATTCTTTTCCCCACTCCATTCCTTTCACACACTGCCTGCCATGTCTGGTAATATTAGCCTACTTTAGTGTTAAAATCACCCAGAATTAGAAGCTTGTCCTCTTTTGGTACATTGATGACAAGAGTCTCCAAGTCTTCATAAAATTTTTCTTTGACTTCATCAGGGTTTGTCATGGTGAGAATTTAGGCACTTGTAAGAAAAGCTATACAAAAGAAGACAGAATACTGTGGGTCTTGCTTCAAACAATTAGGAGGAGAAGGAGAATTTATACAATGACCTGTCAAAATATACTTCCTATGTATATGTCTCTGATACCAAGTAATACCATCATAAGCCCAAAGTGAAAGTTTTTCTGTCCTAGAGAAGCAAGTAAAAAGTTTAGAAAAATAAGTCTCTACTCTTAAAAGACTCCAAAAACTGAAAACAAGTATCACAATCAAGCAAACTTTTACCCATAGTTCATAGAAACTGTGACACTGAAAGTGACACCATTGAGAGATAAACTAGTAAAAAGAGGAACATGTAGAATTCTTCTTGGCTGGGTCATGTGAAGAAGCAGATGGAGGTAGGGGTGAGGGCAAGGTCAGAATGATGACTCCTGTCCTTGATCATGGGGACTTTTGAAAGTTGCTATTACAGATGATGGCTACTAGTAACTGAGGAAACCTAAAGAAGTCTAAAAACTGGAAGAATAGAGAAAGCCCTTTAAAATATTTGAGCTGAATCTTATATCCTGAAAAAAAAATACAGAATTTATATCCACAATTATGATCTCAGACAAAGTTATGGCTAAAATGGATTTAATTTAAAGAGATGAACAGAGTAATTACATTTTGATAAAAGGTACTGTACTATGCATACCAATATAGCATCTACATTTTAAAAAGAAAAATTAAATGAATTATAAATGAAGATAAACAGTAGTACTATAATCATGGGCAACTTTAATTTTCCCCTTGCAGAAGTAAATTAACTAAAAAATAAATAAGAAGGAAGTCAAGGAAGTGAATAAAATTTTAGATATGATAGTTATCTGAAAGGAATTGAATGGAAATAGAAAGAAATTCACCCTTTTCTCAGGGGTTCTTGGTACCTTTATAAAATATTTGTATACCACTGCATCTGGGCTCATCTTCAGTAGTACTGCTCTGTAACTTACCACTGAACCCAGATGATTCTATAAGAGAGAGTGAAGTTGGTGCCTCACTTATATCCAATTCTATAAGAGAGAGTGAAGTTGGTGCCTCACTTATATCCAATTCACTTGCAGGTCATGCTGTCACCATCCTAATGCCACGTTCCTTTTAGAGAACAAAGGACAAACAACAGCAATATATTAGCACATTGCTAGATTAGCAGAAAAGGAAATAGAATATCAAAATGACCTATTTTAGAAAAAGAAATTGAACAGGCCATAAATGAGTATCCTAGGAAAAAAAGTACCAGACCAAAAAGATTTACAGGTGAATTCTTTCAATCATTTAAAGAAAAACTAATTCCAATGTTAAATAAATTATTTAGAATAATAGACAAAGAAGGGATACCATCAAACTCTTTTAAAAAACAAATATTATAATGATAACTAAACTAGGAAAAATAAAAACAGAGGAAAAAATTATAAACAATTTCATTAATGAATTTAAATACAAAAATCCTAAATAAAATATCAGCTAAAAGATTACAATAATATATTACAAGGATTATTCATTATGATCAAGTGGGATTTATACCAGGAATACAGGGGTGGTTTAACAGAAGGAAAACTACTAACATAATTGATTATATGAATAATAAACAGTTAAAAAATAATATGATTATATCAATAGAAGTAAAAAACCTTGATTAAATACAATAGTAATTTCTATTAAAAAGCACTTGAAAGTATAATAATTAATGTATTTTTCCTTAAATTAATTTAAAAAATCTAAAATTATCAACTATCATTATTTGTAATGGGGATAAACTTCTTTCTTTCCAGTAACATCAGGTATGAAACAAGAATGCCCAGGGTCACCAATATTGGTGATCTTGGAAATCCTAGCAATAGCAATAAGAAGAAAAAATAGAAGGAATTAGATTAAGGAATGAGGAAATAAAACTATTTCTTTTTGCAGATGATATGATGATATACTTAGAAAATCCCAAAGATTCTGCTAAAACATTATTTG
Source organism: Macrotis lagotis (assembly GCF_037893015.1). Classification (NCBI taxonomy): domain Eukaryota; kingdom Metazoa; phylum Chordata; class Mammalia; order Peramelemorphia; family Peramelidae; genus Macrotis; species Macrotis lagotis. The sequence goes on along the minus strand of NC_133664.1, from coordinate 207,766,147 downwards.
AAACAATTACTAGTTTTAGCAAAATAGCAAGATATAAAATAAATCCACATAAATCATCAGCATTCTGATATGTAGCATAAAGAAAATTCTGCAAGAAGGGGTATAAGTAACCCCATTTAATCCCATTTTAAGTAACCATAGATGGTATAAATACCTGCTAAGACAAATCCAGTAATTATATAATCAAAATTATAAAAATCTTTTGACACAAATAAAATCATATTTAAGTAATTGAAGGAACTAATTATTCAGGAATAGGCAGGGTCAATATAATAAAAAAAATCAGTTTTCCTAAGCTAATTTATGTATTTATCCTAATTAAATTACCAAAAGAATCATTTTACTCAATTGGAAAAAATAGAATTCATTTAAAAAAACAAAAAAAGTCAGGAATATCAAAGAAACTAATGGAAAAATATCAAGGAAGGAAATTTAGTAGTACCAGATCTTAAACTAAGGCAGTAATTATCAAAACTACCCAGTACTGGCTAAAAAAATAGAAACGTAGATCAATGGAAAAGAATAAGCATAGAACTTACAGCAACAAATAACTATAATAGCTTCGTATTTGAAAAATGTAAAGACTTAGGATTTGAGGATAAGAATTTAAGGCTGGAATGACTGGAAAACTGGAAAGCAGTATGACAGAAACTGGGCATATATCAATATATTACACCATTTAGCAAAGTAAGGCCAAAATGGATACATAACCTAGATATAAAGAGAGATAATAGAAGAAACTATGAAGAGCATGGAAAATATTACTTATCCACCTTATGGATAGGTGAACACTGTGTATAAGCAAAAGATAAAGAGAGAGGTAAAGTAAAAAATGGATAATGTTGATTACATTAAATTTAAAAGTTTTTGTACAAGTACAACAAATGACTACAAGATCAGAAGGAAAGCAGAAAATTGAGGGGGGGGAATTCATAATTTATCAGATAAAAGTCTCATATCTGAAATATATAAAGAACTTTGTAAAATCTATACAAATATTATCATATTTAAAAAGCTTTGAGAGGCATAAATTCTAGGGAATTTAATCATTTTATAATCCTAGCTTGATTAATTGTCATTTGCCATAGACTATTTAGGAGACAATCTGAAATTATGCCCAAAGGGCTATTAAACTCTCTCTACCCTTTCACCCAGTAATACCACTACTAGGTCTATTTTCAAAGATGATTAGAGGAAAAAGAAAAAGACCCTATACATATCCTAAAATATTCAGAGTGACTCTCTTAATGGTGACAAAGAACTGGAAATTGTAGGGATGGCAATCAATGGGGAAATGGTTGAATAAATTGTAATAATGATTGTGATGGAATCCTACTGTGCCAAAAGAAATGATGAGCTTGATGAGCTTAGAAAAACATGGATACACTTGTGTGGAATAATGAAAAGTGAAATAACAGAACCAAGAGAATGTTGTATACAAAAACATCAATATTGTTTTAGGAACAACTTTGAGCAAATAAGTCATTTTGATGACTATACCCAAATTAACTATAAAAGCCATATGAAGGAAGACACTATCTGCATCCAGAGAAAGAACTCATAAATAGAGGTATGGATAGAATGATTTCACACACACACACACACAGATATTATACATATATATATACATACATACATATATATATATATATATACATATATGAAAGTAAAAAAAGATAAAATTTCACCAATGTTTGGCTCTATAAGGTAAGTGAGAGTTGTTGCTCACTTGTTCCCTTGTGTCCAACCCTTTATACTTCTGTGGACCATACTGTCTTTGGAATTTTCTTGGCAAAGATGCTGAAGTGGCTTTTCATTTCCTCCACCAGTGAATTAAAGCAGACAGAGGTTAATTGCTGGAAAATGTTTTAGACTGGATTTGAAATCAGCTTTTCTTGACCCCAGGCTCAGCAGTCCATCCACAGACCCAGTCAGCTACCTCCTTAAGAATGATTATTACAGGGGTGGCTAGGTGGCATAGTGGATAAAGCTCCTGCCCTGGAGTCAGGTGTACTTGGGTTCAAATTTGGTCTCAGACACTTAATAATTACCTAGCTGTGTGGCCTTGGGCAAGCCACTTAACCCTGTTTGCCTTGCAAAAAAAAAGAATGATTATTACAAGTCAAAACCTAGGAGAATTTTTTTTCAAGGATGATTGCTAAAAGTGAAAGTGAAAACCTCAGTAATTAGTATACAAAGTAGTACTCAAACTGAGTCTTTTAAGGAAGCATGGAAGGGTGGACATGAGGGAGAACATTACAGTCAAGGAAAATAGATAAAAGACTTCTTTTGCTTGGCCTTCCAACTTCTCTATAGGTTTTTGATAGGGTTAATCATCCTCTCTTTCTGGTTACTCTTTGTTCTCTGAGATATTGTTATTCTTGTAATAACACTACTTATTTTCTTTGCTGCTAATCAGATAGACAGACAGAAAGATATAGATATAGATATCTCATTCCCTCTGATGATATTCTCTAAGGTTCTAAAACACACATATAATATATATGTGTATAATATATATATATATATATATATATGTATATACATAATATCTGCTGATAATTCACAAATCTGTCTCTATCCTAAGTCTATTCTATCAGCTTCGGGCCTGCATCACCAAACTGCCTATTGAATATTTCAAACTGGACCTTTGTCCCAGTAATATTTCAAACCCAACATGCCCAAAACAGAACAAAGAATTTCCCCCTTCAAATTTCCCTCTTTCAGACTTTTCTACTTCTGTCAAATATTCAATTATCCTTCCATACACTCCCTTATCTCATACATCAAATTCTTTGCCAAATCTTGCTCTAATAAAAATCATGTGAGACTTAATCAGCCAATGAGTGTGAAAAAAGAAACGTCTCTGTTGCTAGAGGCCAGACTCCCCAGGACTAAATCTAATCCAAACCAAATGGTTGGCTGTAGAACAAATAAGGATAAGTGAGTTAGAATCTCTATGTTTACCTGAGCTGTGTCTCCATATTGGACTTTCATTCCATTTTAGTTCAAGTCATTAGGTTCAAAATCATCTTTGAGTTTCAGTTTTCTCTTCTGTAACATGAGGTTATTTGACAATATCTAATGTCCTTTCAGTCCTAAATCCTAAAAAACAAAGTGTGTTTGTCAATGGAGAGAAAGGAAGACAATGGTTCCTTGAAAAGTGTACCTTTCATTAATGAACTTTTTTGACTATAGTCCATTGCCATCTAGTGTTTAGAATGTATGCGTTCTACTTGTAAGAATAAGATAAATATTTTATTTTTCTACTAGCTCTCCTTGTTTTTGGTTCACTTCTCATGAAAAACTGGCTAGTCAAGCTGTGGGCTAAAACTGAAAATTATAGATTCACAAAAGTTATATTATGGGAGACATTTAGAGAAAGGGTGATAGCCCTAAAGTGAAAAGGACAAATTTTTCAAATGTGAATAGAGTACCTGCATGCTAATACAGCCATTTGCCACCATTTACAACAGAAAATAATAAGAATTTTTCTTAAAACCCTCCTCAATCTTATTCATAAAGATCTCTGCATCTATCAGTGTTTGACTGATCTCTCATGTAATTTCAGAGTTGAAAGGTACCCATTATAATAATTCAATTGTCTTAATTATGATTATCTTTACTTGAAGACTTCAAGTGATAGAGGACCCCAAACTCCCTAAGAAACCTCCTGTCTACTGTTAGATCATGAGTTCTGAAACAATTTTTGCATCATGAACTCCTTTAGTAAACTACTTTTTTAGCCCATGCCCCTTGTCCTAATAATGTTTTAAAATACATAAAACAAAACATGTAGGATTAAAAAGGAAACAAATTATTTTAGAATTGAGATATCAAAATATTTTTTAAAAGATTAAAAAACTTAAATTTAAGAATACTTATCTAACTACAAGGAATTTTTCTTCTTTGAAGCCTAAAATAATCAACTAAAAATATGCAATTTGACCTTTACAGGGTTAAAACTGGCTAGTCACAAGATTACTCTTCAAATAGTGAAGATAGGCATTGTTTTATTTCCAGCATTGCTACCACCACTACCCTAATATATCCCTTCTTTGTGTTAAATATCTTTAGTTTCTCCATTTGATCCATATATGATATTATCTCTAATCCCCTCACATTCAACTTGAACTCTTCTCCATTTTCTCCATGTTTTTTTAAAGGTGGTACCTAGGATTGAAAACAGGATTCTATATGTGGTTTGAACAAGGAAGAATATAGGATTTTAAGATTTGCCAAAGCACCTTCCTTATACTATTCTATTTGGTCTTCACAAAAGCACTCTGAAATAGATGCTAATATTATTCACATTTTCTATATGAGGAAATAGGCTGTGTGGTTAAGTGACTTGTCCAGGGTTATAGCTAATATGAGAAAAGATTTAAACTTAAATCTTCTTGAATCCAAATTCAGTGTTTTATCAACCATGACGCTTAGTTGCAACATTCATTTTCCTCTTAATATATAACACTTATATACCCTTTATAATTTACAAAATACTTTAGATATATTATCTATGAGTATAGTCTCTTCTTGATGGTTCCTTAATCTGTAAAATGAATTTTATCCAGCATTCAAAGAAAATTCCCATTATATAAACTGTTTCCAAATTCTATGATCCATATATATATATAGTCTTGGAACCTAACCTAATGAAAGACAAGGGAAGAAAGACAAACCAGTGTTCCCAAAGAACACTGTTGCCAAAAGCATTAACAAATAGCCTATAAAAAATAAATTAACTATGACCAAATTGAATTTATACCAGGAATCAAGTTTGGTTCAATATAAGGGAAACTATAAATAAAATTGAACCTATTAATAGCAAAAATAATTTTTAAAAACACCATAGTCACACATTAGGCATTTCACAAATTTCAACACTGATTTCTATTAAAAAGAAAAAAATCACCAGAAAGCATAGGAATAAATGGAAATTTTTTAATGTGGCAAATAGTATTCATCCAAAACCAAGAGCAGGCATTATATGTAATGAATAAAGGTTGGAGGCTTTTCTGATGAGGAGAGTTAAAGCAAGATTGTCTATTACATTACTATTATTTAATATAGCAGTAGAGATGTGAGCTATATCAATAAATCAAGAAAATAAGTAGAACAGAGAGGAAACAAATCTATCAATTTTTGAGGTCTATCTAGAGAACTTTAAAGAGTCAACTAAAAATTAGTTTGCAAGATAAAAATTATGATCAATATTCTTATCTATTATCAATAAAACAGTAGATAAATAAAAAGGCAAATTCCATTTAAAATAATTGCAGAATGTATAAAATACTTTGAAGTCAATCTAATAATATAGACAGGGTGGCAACTAGGTGTTTCAGTGAGTGGATAGAGCACTGACCCTGGAGGCAGGAGGACCTGAGTTCAGATATGACCTGAGACACTTAATAATTACCTAACTGTGTTTTCTTCAGCAAGTCACTTAACCCCATTACCTTGCAAAAACCAAAACCAAAAAAAACCCCCCACAACAACAACAACAACAACAAAAACAACATAGATGGGACAGGTGAGTCAGAAGGATGGGAGTTCAAATTCAGTCTCAGACACTTGGCACTAACTAGCTATGTGACCTTGGGCATGTCATTTAACCCTGCTTGCCCTGCATCTAGGGCCATCTCCAGTTGTCCTGATTCATACCTAGCCATTGGACCCAGAAGCTTGAAGCAGAAAGTGAGAGTAGTGACTTAGCACAGCACCCCTCACTCAAATCCAATTCATGTACTTGTTATGGTATCACCTCCCTGATATCATGGTCTTCTTCTAAAATGAAGGAAAAATATTAACACACAGACACACAAAACTATGTGAGTTGTTTTCAAAACACTCATTTCACAAATAAACTAATTAGAGAGATTAAGTATTTAAGTAAGCCATGCAATATATTAAAAATTACAGTTTTACCTAAATTAATATATTTATTCCAGGATAAGCAAAATGCAAAAATAGAAATAGAAATAGAAAAAATAACATTGAAATGAATCTGGAGAGATGAAAGGTCAAGAACTTCCAGAATGAAAAAAGTGTAGGTAAGCCTCAAATAAGAGGCCTTATTTAGATCTTCTCAGAAGGAAGAGGAAATGGTGGTGTGTTTCAGGAATCATAGCAAAATAATTTGCATGTAGAAAGGATAATGTGCAAAGGCCTCATGTGGACAATTATTCTTTGTGGATTTGGCTTGGGGCCAGATGAGAAAGATCCAGTTAGAAGAACCTATTCCTTAGGCCCCATAATGATTCCTCTGAAAGACTTTTTTTTAAATTAATTTTAAGGTTAATTAATATATAATAAGGTCAACTATACCTCTAAAAAAGAGAAAATGGAAAACAAAATTTAAAATATTTGATTATTTGAAGTTATTTTATTACTCTAATTATTTAGAATAGAATTTCTTTTCCTATTTCTTCCTAATGAATTTATTGGTAATAAACAGTAATATTAATGATTTATTTGGCTTCATTTTATGTACTTTTCTGAATTTATTTATTGTATCAATTAATAAAATTCAAACATCATCAATAAAGTGATTTGGTTAAAAAAATAGGTCAACCAGTGAAAGAGATTAAGCATATCATATATAGGAGAAAATAAACACAGCAGTCCATTGTTAAATAAACCCATTTTATCACCTGCAAAAATGACCTCATTAGCTGAATCAAGATTCAACTGAAACTTCTAGGGAAACTGGAAAACAGGTTGGCAGGTATTAGGGATAGACCAGGATCACACATTGTATGCCATGATAAGCTGCAAATGAATATGTGACTTAGACATAAAAAATTAGAAGAACAAATAAGAAATTCTTTTTCCCAACTATGGATAGGGAAAGAATTTATGATACAACAAGAATAAGCAAGCATATAAAAAAAACAAATGGACAGCTTTGCTTATATAGAATTTAAAAGGTTTTGCACAAATACAACCTACACAATTAAAATTAAAAGGAAACACATACCTGTAGGGAGGTGTGGGGGTTGGGAAGTCTTTGCAGCAAGTATATCTGATAATGACCTCATCCAAGATATTTTAGGAGGTAACTAAAATGTATAACAAGAATCTGTCTGCAATAGATAAATGATCAAGGTTATGAATAGGTAGGTTTTAAAGGAAGAAATTCAAGCCATCAACAACCTCATGAAAAAAATTTTCCAAATGACTAGTAATTGGAGAAAGGGAAATTTAAGCAACTCTGAGATTCAACTTCATATCCATTATATTGGCAAAGATAACCAAAAAAAAAAGGAAAATGACAAATGTTTGAAGGATTATAAAGAAATAAATATTCTAATAGATTGTTGATAGATATATGAATTAATCTAGCTCCTCTGGAAAGTAATTTGAAACTGCCTCAAAAATTATCTACCTATATATGCCTGGTGAACTAGCAAAGCTACTAGTAGGCTTATGCATCCAAAAAGGTCTACTCTCTCCCACACTAAAAAAAAACAAAGAATAAGATAATTAATACACACTAATTAAATATAATCAAATTTTATTTAAAAAAAGAAAATTCTTGTTCATTTCCTTTGAAAATTTACATGATAATCATTTATTTTTAAAAATTGTGAAAATAAATACAGTTTATGTTCCAACACTGGTTATAGAAAATGAAAGGATAGAGTCATCATTTTATGAAGAATTCAATAAGAGCATCTAAATCATGTCAACATCTATTTCAATACTTGGTTACTTTAATGGAAAATGGAAATAGAAAGGATGGTGAAAATTGAAAAATATGGTTCAACAGTAAGGAATAGAAAGGAAAATTACTTTTAGGCTACACAAAGCTTTCATTATTATCAATATTTTCTTCTAGAAAAAATTGGGAGTCATTTAATATAGCAAGCATCACATAATGCAAAAAAGCAAAATTTATTACATTTTAACAGAAATGGCTCGTTTCTCATGTGGGAATCAATTCTGAATCAACTGCACATGTACAGTCAGATCTCTAATTTGTTAAAAAACAAAGAGCAATATTAATTTTTTAAATTGCCTAAAAAATAGTATATTTTTCAAAGAACTTCTACCTGACTTATTTAAATACATTATTGAAGTAAAAAATGGAATGAAGGAAAGGTTAATGTTATAACTGAGACAAATTTTTAACAATTTCATCAGTTTAACCAATATAAATTAGTTTCCATAAGGAGGATAACAAAAGAGCCTAGAGACTGCCTCAGCAAGCAAAGACTTGATCTCCTTGACAACAGGGAGACGTGGCAGCCAAGAGCAGCACAGGTTTGGAATATAGAAGCTTATCTGTAAAATCTTACAGAGAATGGTGGTGGGAGACAATGAGCAACAGCACCTTTCAAAAAAAGTGAGGAGTTCAAGGAAAAATAGTTTAAAGAAATCATGGTGAGAGGTCCAAGTTAAGCTAGATCATTTCAGGGGTATTTAAAGATGAAACTGGAAAGAAAAATAAAAAGATCTAAAATGATTAAGATCTATTAAAAACAGATTTAAAACCAGATTATTTTATAATCATGTGACAAGAATAAGTAGCAATCATTAATGTAGGTGTGTTATTTAGAGTTCATAAAAAAAAAACCCTCCTATATGTTGGTGAGCCTCTTTGGAAATTTAATGGAGGACATGGATGAGAGTTGAAGGCATGGATGGATCAAAGGAATATAGATTTATTGCTAGAAGGAACCATTTTGTCCATTTCTCTCATTCACAAAAGAAGCTGAAACTCAGTGACCTATCCAAGATCACACAGGTAGCAAATGGCAGATCTGAGATCTAAACCTAGGTCCTTTGACTCCAAATCTAAAGCTCTACATTATAGTATATATCATTGGAGGAAATACCCTTGTTAGAAAGATCACAAAAGCATTGGAGAATTAGAATATTAAACTGACAAAATGCCATAAATATAACCTAGATTTTTAGCAAAGCATTTGATAAAATTCCTTATGATATTCTTGTGTAAAAGGTGGGGATGTAGGCTAGAAAGTACTTGATAATTTTACTATATTTGGGGGAAGGTACTTTCTTTGTTCAACAGAGGTGATTGAGAGAGAGTTGCTCATAGCCTATCTCTCATTCTGACATCTTCCCAATATTCCTACGCATTGCCCTTGAAAATTTTAATTTCCCTGAGCAGACAGCAATAGTTGTTTATCCACCTATTTCTCCTCTTCAACATCTCTCATCACCACACACAACATGCCAATAAAAGGCTTAGAATGCCAGTTTTTCCAAATAGGAAAGTTTATTCTTCTTGATAGTCTCTGACTTCTGGAATGATTTGTTTCCTAACTGCTTTTCTAGGGTCTGTCCCTGTTTTACTCTGTCCTGAGGTCACCTCCTTAAGGTCATAGGAAGGTGAAATGTCCAGCTATCCCACAGAAACTAAATTAGATTAGATGTTTGGAGTGCCTATATCTCTAAATTTTATGAAACTTCCAAAATTTAGGAAGTTCCCTTTCCATTCTGCCTCCTTCCACCATCTTTCCTCCTTCTGGCCCACTCCCACATAATTATAATTTTAAAAATTCTTATTTTAATATCTTGGCAAGTAAAAATCCCTCATATAGCAAAATCAAAGATCAGTGCTAAAGTCTAATCCTAATTAAGCTAAAATCAAAATCCATCCCCACAGTCTCCTTTCTAAATTTCCAAAATTTAACTCTTACTTTTTCTAGTTCTTTCCATGACCAAAATAATACCCAGAGTCACTGTCTTTATCTTCTGAAAACTTGATGTAGGGGGGGTATTAGAACTCTCCAAGGGAAGTAAAATAAGATCATTGGGAACTGAAACAAAAATCAATAAGGAGTGAAATATGATTTTTTTCATACTGAAGTAGAATTTTTCATCCCTTGGTTCCAGGATATAAATCCCTTGGTTCCTATCAATAGGAAGTGATGTAATATAGTCTGTGACTTTTGATACACAAAGGTGTATATGATCTTAGGTTGGAAATTAGTAGGAAAAATACAATTGAGACCTATGCTTTTACTCTGGTAGGTAGAGAAGTTTGCTTCTTCTCTGAGTGTCTAAAGGTCTCTCTTTGGAGAACTCTAGGAAAGCTGAGTCTCCAAAAGAGTTAATAACCAGCTGAAAGCAAACTTTTCTTTCAAAAGAAAACTGTAGACAGAGTCAAGAATTATGGGGGCAAGGGGAGGCTAGGTGGCACAGTGGATAGAGCACTGGCCCTGGAGTCAGGAGTATCTGGGTTCAAATCCAGCCTCAGACACTTAATAATTACCTAGCCGTGTGACCTTGGGCAAGTCACTTAACCCCATTTGCCTTGTAAAAACCTAAAAAAAAAGGAATTATGGGGGCATGCATGAACTGATGCTGAGTGAGATGAGCAGAACCAGAAGAACATTATACACCCAACAGCAACATGGGAATGATGATCAACCTCAATGGACTTGCTCATATCAACAGGGTAATAATCAGGCACAATTTTGGGATATCTGCAATGGAGAATACTATCTGTATCCTGAGAAATAATTGTGGAGTTTGAATAAAGACAAAAGACTTTCTATGTACCTTTAATTTTTAAAAAATTGTCTTATGTAATTCTGCTATATCTCATACGATATGTTTCTTAAGGATATGATTTCTCTCTCATCACATTCAACTTAGATCAATGCATATTATGGGAATGATGTAAAGACTAACAAACTGCCTTCTGTGGGGGGGAGGGAAGCAAGATTGGGGGGAAAATTGTAAAACTCAAAATAAACAAAACCTTTCTAAATTAAAAAAAAACGAATTATGGGGGCCATGGAATGAAAGAGAATCAAGTTGTTTATTGCAGCAGCAATAGCAACAGAAGTGCAGCAAGCAGATTGTAGAAGGGGTCTATAGAATCTTAGATCTATCCACCATGGACTGCACTATGATGATGCTGGTGAGCGTAGTGTCTGAACTTCCAGAAACTACACCATAAAGGGAATATTTCCTTTACTTGCTGTATATAATCTGTTCTTTGATGTTTTATTTGCCTTGCTGCTTGCAGTGGAAATAAGATATGGGTCTGTAAAGAGGGAAAAAAGAACACAAGATCAGAAGGATTTATGAGAAAAATCTATCAAGTATTTAAAGATTAATTCGAATACTACATGAAGTATTTGAAAAAAATGGAAAAAGAGTTCCGTTTATCAAATTCCTTCTATGACACATTCATAGCCTAATACCAAAATTAAGAAGAGTAAAAAAGAGAAAGAAAACTATAGACGTATCTTCACTGATTTTTATGTGAAAATTTAAAATAAAATATTAGCAATAAAACTATAGTAACAGATTATAAATATTAAAAATTATGAGCAAACTGAATTTACACGAGTAATGCAAAACTAGTTCAATATTAACAAAATTAGAAACATTTCTAAACATACTAATAACAAAACACCAAATCATAGAATTATATTAATTGACAAAAGAAAACACTTTAACAAGATGCAACACCCATCTTGTTAGCAACACTAGAGAGCATAGGAATACATGGGAGCTTTTCATAATAAATCTGAAATCAAGGGTCACCATTATCTATAATGGGGAAAAGTTGTCAGCCTTTTCAATGGTTGTTGTCTTGTTCTAGAAGAGGACCAACATGACATATCAAGGTACAGTGTGACTGTGACTGATTAGACCATGGAATGCTACTGCAGATCAGGCTAAAAATACTCCCCATGAACATTTAGAAGGGAGATGTCTATAAATTTTAGCATCTTAGATTTCTTTTGAGAATCTGCAATTCTGCTTTTCTCAGAGAGCATTGTACTTTTCTTGATATCTACATGTTACACTGGACAATCCTGAACTAGTGTCATCCATGTCTCACAATAACCATATTTCCCCATGTACAAGATACACTCTCTTTTGAAAAATTTGGGGTCTAAAAAGTGGGAGCATCTTATATAGTAGCTGTAGACTTTTTTTACTTGCATTTCCCACTTTTTTCATGCTTGTTTTTACACTCATTGTTGTAGTTTTTTTTTTACTTGCGTTTTCCACTTTTTTCTTGCTTGTTGTCTTTGTGTTTATTGTTTCACATTTGTTGCCAGTATTTTAGGTTACATTAAATGGCTCAGAAAAGATTTTCATCCAGTGCTGAATTCAAGTTCAAAGTGATCCAGTTTGCAAAAGCGAATGGAAATCATGCTGAGAAAATAATCTCAGACTGGCTCGGGGAAGAAAAAACCCTACTGAAAATGCCAGAGCAGAAGAAGGTCATGAGAGGCAAGCCAGCAAAACAGCCCGAGTTAGAGAGAGAATTGAAGAGATGGATTGAAGAGCAAAGGGCCATTGGAATTCCTGTGTCCACAAAGATAGTTCAGCAGGAGGCAAGAAGAATTGCTGATGAAAAAGAAGTGACTGATTTCAAAGATCACAATTAGTGCTTCAGGTTCAAGAAATGGGATGGACTAAGCATATGTCCACGTACCAGACTAGCCCAGGGAGTGTCTGTGGTCAACCCTAGACCAGAGCTCAGTCAGGAGAACAGTCAAAGCCTCTCCTAAAATAGTGATTTGTCACCCTACACAGATAAGGATGAGCTAATGAATGGGAGTCTTGATAGTGATGAGGAGCTGTATGAAGTTTATGATGAATACAATTTGAGTTCAATACCTTTTGTAATACCTTTTTTATTCAATTTTGGGCACTAAATTGAGGTGTATCTTATACATGGGGAAATATGGTACTTCACTGAGACCTTGAGAGTATCTTTGTATCACTTCTAACATCCATGTGAGCATGGACCTTGGGTGAGTTCTCTGTAAAATAATCTTTTAGACAAGTGCATATTTGGCTTTTGAATAACAGTCCATCTGATTTACACTCTGCAGTGGAGTTTGAATAGTTGACAGTCTTGTTAGATAAGCTTCAGATTTTTAAAAACAATTCAAATTGAAGTGATTTCATTTCCTAGAATGTCCCTGGTAGACTGTCCAGATTTCACAGGCATACTACAATGAGATCAGCACAATGACTTCATGGACCTTTAGTTTGGAAATCAATCTAATACCTCTTCTCTCCCACACTTTCCTTTGGAACTTCCCAAACTCTGATCTAGCTCTGGCAATGTCTTCATCAACCTCATTATCCAAGTGTGGATCCTGGAATTTTACTGCCAAGATAAGGGAACTTATTCATAGCATTCAAAATTTCTCTATTTACTATAACAATGATTCCACAAATTGATGGTGCAGTGCTGATTGTTGGAGAACCTCTATTTTCTTGATGTTGTCAGACCAAAATTAGAACAAACAGCAGAGAATCTATCTATATTTTATTGCATCTCAACCTTAGAGGCTGCATTGAAGCCACAATCATCTGCAAACAAAAAGTTTATAACATCTCCCTCCATTTTAGTCTTGACTTGTAGTTTTTATAGTTTATATAATTTATTGTCAATGTGGTAACTGACCATGATTCCATTTTCATCTTTATTGAAAGGACCCTACAATATCACTGAAAATATCTTGCTAAAAAAACATGGGAGTAAAATACACATGAGGGAGCAAAATTTTACTCCATTGGTGAATGGGAAAGTATGAGAGCATTACTCATTATCCAAAATTTGTGGAAGTGGTAGCTAGTACTGATGAACTTCTCTGGACAATCAAATTCTGCCTTGATCTTCAACAAGCACTTATTTTTGACAGTATCTAGGACATTAGTCATTAGTTAGAGCAAGGTTATGTACAGAACTCTGTCTGCTCCTAGCTTTTCTCCTGGAGTTGTTGTTGGGCAGTTAAATCCTTATCAAATATTCCTCAGCACTTTCTGAAGCCACACTAGCTCTCAGGTAGATGAAATGAAGAATCACTCTATTAAGAACTTTGGCAAAAAATCTTGCTGGTGATGACTAAGAGAGAGATCCCCTGTGATTAACAGAACAGTCTATTTCTTTTATATTTTTAGAGATGAACTGGAGGCAGTCTTGACATTCCATGGGATAATCTTCTTGTGCCATATAACTCAGAAAATTATTGTCAGTTTTTGTATGAGCATGAATCTTCTACCTTTTGAATCTCAGCTGGAAAGGAATCATCACCAAGTGTTCTGCCTCATGAGATGAGCCTAATGGCATTTAAAAGATGTTCTTCAGTTGGAAGTTCAGCTAGAGAGGGATCAACCTCAACTTAGGTAAAAAGATCAATGACTTCGGCATTGATTGATGAAGTTCTATTGAGAACACTATAGAAGTGTTCCGCCCATCTCTCCAAGATCATGCTCTTATCACTAATCAATTTGGCTCCATCCAGCTGAGTAGCTGAGATTCATTATAGGTCTTTGTTCCATAAATAGACTTCAAAAAGTGCTTTGGATCATTACTAACAGACTAAAACTGAATTTTTCCCCCTGACTTTTTTACTGAGATAAGAGTCTAAGTTTTGCTTGCATTTTCCTTTCCTTTTTTATGGAGTTAAATGCTGTCATCTGAGAGACAGAGAGCTATCCTCCTGGTAAACCTTATGGAGTCCTCATTTTTCATTTAGCAATTTCTGAATTTCCCTATCATTTTCATCAAATTAATCTTGATGCTTATAATACTTCTGCTCAGATGAGTAAATGTGGTATGGTTCACCAAATCTTTAAAAGCTGTCCACTCCTTTTCTGCTCTTGACTCATCTTTCCCTCCAAGTTAGCAATAAACTATTCAAACTTGGAGAAACACTCTAAAATATTGGTAGTCATCTTGCCTTAGGGGGTCACTGATTGTGATTATTTAGCTTAAAAGAGTATAAATCTGATTGATCTAGCTTTCTATGCCACACATCACCTTTGTCACTCTCACATCCTGTCTGTCTCTATAATGACATTTTTGACTATTAAATGCCAATGCTGCTAGGGTGCGTTCACAAAGTTTTATTGCATTTAGACAAATACAAGACAGTATTGGTGATAAAAAGGCCATGAGACATTCAAATCTTCTGTAGTAAGTGACCATTGCTGTTGCTATTTCCTTCTCTGTTTCTCCCAAGGACTCCCTGCCATATATGATAGTCTGTGCCTACTCTGGCAATAAGTTCACCTAGAATTATAAACTTGATTAGTCAAATGAAAAAAGGGCATAAAAGCTGACTGAAGAAAAAAATTCCTTAAAAATTAGAATTGAGCAAATGAAAACTGATATGATGAATATGATTAATTTATGATAAATCAAGAAACAAAATAAAACCAAAATAAAAAATAGAAGATAACATAAAATATCTTATTGGAAGACCATTGGTTGATGGAGTTGTTAACTGATTCAAACATTCTCTAGAGGAATGAAAGATTATTATATGCCCAAGGATTATAAAACCATGCCTACCCTCTAATGGATCAATGCCACTCCTAGGTCTAAATCCCAAAGGAGATAAAAAACAAAAAGGAAAAGGATCTATAAAGACAAAAATATTTATAGCAGCTTTTTTCTGATGGCAAAGAATTGAAAATTGAGGGGATGACCATCATTTGTGAACAAATTGTAATATATGGTTGGGATGAAATACTATTCTACTTTAAAGAACTTAGAAGAGGTAATGAAAAGTAGAATGTACAGTGTATGAAGTAATAACATTGTAAGAAAATCAGTTGTGAATGACTTAACTTTACAAACATTGCAATGATACAAGACAATTTCAAAAGACTTATGAGGAATGCTGTCCATTTCTAGAGAAAAAAACTGATATCAGAATATAAATTGAAACAATTTTTAATTTTATTTTTCTTGAGAGTTTTTTGGTATATATATTTTCACAATAAGACTATTATGGAAATATTTGGCAAGCTATATAACCTATTTAGAGTTGCTTGCCTTCTCAATGATGGGAAGAGGGGAGGGAAAAAGGGAGAGAATTTGTAGCTCAAGGTTTTAAAAATGAATGTCAGTGGGGCAGCTAGGTGGCGCAGTGGATAGAGCACTGGCCTTGGAGTCAGGAGTTCCTGAGTTCAAATCTGACCTCAGACACTTAATAATTACCTTAGCTGTGTGGCCTTGGACAAGCCACTTAACCCCATTGCCTTGCCAATAAAAAAAAATGAATGTTAGGGCAGCTAGATGGCACAATGGATAGAGCACTGGCCCTGGAGTCAGGAGTACCTGAATTCAAATCAGGCCTCAAACACTAAATAATTACCTAGTTGTGTGGCCTTGGGCAAGTCACTTAACCCCTAAAAAAATAAATAAATTTTAAAAATTAATGTTAATAATTGTTTTTTACATAGGGGAATGCTAAATAAATTTGAAAAAAAGAAAAACATGGGTAGATTTGCATGAAATAATGAAAAGCAAAATGAACAGAACCAAGAAAACATTGTATATGTTAATAGCAATATTGTTTTAAGAATAATTTTGAGTGATTAATTTTTATTATGACACCCAAATTTACTACAAAAAATCTATGAAGGAAGATGCTATCTGTATCCTGAGAAAGAACTGATAAATAGAATACGCATAAAATGATTTTACATATTACATGTGTACATGTACATTTTTATGAATATATATGTATATTTGTGTCTAATGGGAGAGATCTCTAGGACTAGAGTAAAGGGAAGGAAGAATAAAAGAAAAAAGAGTGTTATATAATAACTTTATTATATATTTAAATGGAATAGCAAGTTGTACATAATAGATTTGCAGTTTCATATGTAATCTTTTTTTATTCTTCTATGTTGTGGAAATGCTTGTTTAATTTCATAAATTAAAAATTAAATTAAAAAAGAAGGAAATGAACAGACCTCAACAGAGATCCTATTCCTTCACCACGATCTTCAAGTCTCTTCAGTAAATGTTGGACCGTGGTAGTGAAGGTACCTGAACCCTAGGAGAGGGAAGCTCGATGGAAGGCACCTCATCTACTATCTATTCTTATTATTACTGCTTTATTAAGTCAATTGTTTATTTTATAACTTGTTATTGGAACTGTACGTTGTACTTAGAAGTTGATTTGTTTTTCCCTGCAGTATTCAGAGTCTTCTGAAGTCAAAGGGGAGATAGAAGAGCTGAGAATAAAAGACTCAAGCCTATCATAAAGGATAACTCAGAGATCAGCAATCTTTCTGGTTGTTATGAGCAGTAAGTTTCATCTGCCTGCTAGTCAGGAAATGATTATTATTCAAAGGACTGAGAAGTTGGAGTTGGTAAAATGAATTGTCATTCCTCCCATCCCTACATCATGGACTTTGGGATTTTTGAAAGTGCTTCGTACAAAGACCTTTGCATTCAACAGCTCCAATTTTTCAATGAAAGAAAAAAAGTAAGTATATAATTTAGAAAAGGATGGGAGGAATTGGAGATTTAGGTAAACTATGCGGAACTTTTCTGAGGAGGAAAAAGAGATTGGAATATCATGAATTATTATTGGAATAGGAAATTTTGAAGGATCAGGAAATGAGGTTAAGAAAGCTGCAAAAATGATTGTTGCTATCTCTGAGTGTATAATTAGAATTGATGCAACGATGAACTGATGCTGAGCAAGATGAGCAGAACCAGAAGAACATTGTACACCCTAACAGCAACATGGGGTTGATGATCAATCTTAACGGACATGCTCATTTCATCAGTGCAATAATCAGGGACAATTTTAGGGTATCTGCAATGGAGAATACCATCTGTATCCAAAGAAAGAATTGTGGAGTTTAAATAAAGACCAAAGACTATTACCTTCAATTAAAAAAAGTTATCTTATGTATGATGTAATTTTGTTATCTCTTATATTTTATTTTTTCCTTAAGGATATGATTTTTCTCTCAACACATTCAATTTTGATCAATGTATAGCATAGAAACAATGTAAAGACTATCAGACTGCCTTCTGTTAGGGGTGCGGGGAGGGAAGTGAGGTTGGGGATAAAAATTGTAAAATTCAAAATAAAAATAAAAATAAAGAATTGAAGCAACAAAAGGTGAATTCACAAATAATCCACCTGAATGATTAGTGCAGTTTTTAAAGCTTGGAGTGCCATCTGGTGTCTTGATCAGTTAGAGCAACTGATAAGCAACTCCAATCTCAGCCTTCCCACTCTCCATCCCACAACAGTCTCACTTCTTAATAAAGGAAACTCTTTTTACAGTGTGGTGGTAGTATTTCAATTTGTCTTTTAAATTTTTTAAAGCCTTGCCTGCAGATGAGGCTGAGGAACAGGAAACAATTCTGTAAATCATACTTTTGATATTCCCAGGAGTTGTATTTGGGCGAAAACAAAGACCAAATGACTTTATCATTGAACAATCTCCAAAAAGAACTTAGTCTTTATGATCCAAATGTAAAATCTCACCTCCATTTCTCCTTTACTTAATGTTCTAGCCTCTTCCACTTGGAGATTTCATTAGCTTTTTCCTTGATCTCAAATTTGTTATATGGGGTAGAAACTTAGAGTTGTTCTAATTTTCTTTTCTCTAATAATTAGTGATTTATCATATCTTCATCTTTTGGTCACTTGAAAATTGGAAAATGACTTTTATGCTTACCAATTTGATTAGTTCTTTTTATTTTCTGTGAGACTTTTATAAGAAATTTTTTCAAAGATTATTTTCACTAATATTTTTGCCTTCTACCAACAATATAGGTTTTGTCTGTGCAAAAATTTTTATGATTTTATATAAAAATTGTTCAATTTATCTTTCATGATCATCTATCACCCTTGTTTAGTCATACATTCTTTTCTATCCGTAGTTGAAAAAGGTAATTGCCTCTTTATTACTTTATTTATTTATGATGTAACCTTTTTATATATTATGTTATATTATATTATATTATATATTTATATATTATATATATATTTGGAGATTATCTTGATATGTCAGAGTTCATTTCATCTATTTTTTGCCACATTACTGTCCAGTTTTCCAAGAGATTTTATTGTACAGTGAGATCTTGCCTCAATAGATAAGGTATTCTGTTTTATCAAATATTAGGCTAGTAGGTTTATTTTTGTTATATATCTAATCTGATCTCCTTATTGAACCAGTACCAGCTTACTTAGTTGGTATAGTATGAGAATTGGCACTATTAGATCTTTTTCCTTCTCACTTTTTTCCATTTATTTATCTGGAGATTTTTGACCTTTAGTTCTGCCACATGGATTTTGTTGAGTTTTTTCTTTTATGAAGTAATCCTTTGGAAGTTTTATTAGTATGACACTAATTAAATAAATTTAGATGATATTTTGTTACACTGCTTCAGTTTACTTATGCCAAATTAAGATTTCCCTAATTATCTAGGTATGTCTTTATTTCCATGAAGAATATTTTGTAGTTCATTCCTATAGCTCTTATATATTGGGAGACTCCTAAGTATATATATATATATATATATATATATTCTATAATTACTTTAAATGAAATTTCCTATTTCTTATTGTTGGATTTTGTTGGCAATATATAGAAATTATTTATGGGGATTTAATTTGTATCCTACAATTTTGTTGAATTAATGAATTATTTTAGTTTTTAAAATATTGGGGGGGTTGGTCCATTGCAAGGCAGTGGGATTAAGTGACTTGCCCAAGGTTGCACAAGAAGGTAATTTTTAAGTATTTGAGTTGAGATTTGAACTCAGGTTCTTCTGATTCTAGGACTGGTGCTCTGTACACTGCACCACCTAGCTGCCCCTTAATTAATGTTTTAAGTTACTTCTCAAAGAATCTTTAAATAAAGTCATCATATGAACTTCAAAAGTTTTTTGCATATGCTTAATCTCTAAAATGAATTATTTTGCTTTATTGCAATAACTAGCATTTCCAGCACTATTTATTGTTGTTCACTTATTCAGTTCTCTTTATGATGTTCATAACTCCTCCTGATACCATGGACCATGGCATGCCAAACCCTTCTATCTCCTGAAGTCTATCCAATCTCACATTCATTGAATGTATTGGACATCTTCCTATCCGAGGCAATTATCTTCTGATGTTATATCTTTTGGCATTTTAATACTGTCCTTGGGATTTTCTTGGCAAGGATCCTGGAGGAATTTCCTATTTCATGCTCCAGTGGATCACTTTTTGTCAGAACTCTCCACTATGAATAGTCCATCTTAGTTAATACTGCACAGTATAGTTGATAGGTTCATTGAATTATACAAACCCCTCTGCCATGATAAGGCAGTGATCCAGAGAAGAGATTACTATAACAAATAATAATTGTTATGATAGACAGCTTTGATTTACTTCTGAGCTTAGAAAAACCTCTTTCATTTACATCATATATAATGCTGACTTTTGGTTTTATACAGATATTGTGCAGCATTATTAACACATTTAGAAAATATCCATTTTTCCTATATTTCGTGTTTTTGATTGAAGAAGGCAGTAGATTTTGTCAAAGCCCTTTTCTTCATCTATTAATAAAATGATCATATGGCTTTTTGATTTTGATTTTATAAATATCAATACCCATTAGAGATCAATACCCAATGTATCAATTCTCATTAGAGATATTGATCTATTGTTTTCTTTCTCAATTTTAATGCTCCCTAACTTAGGTATAAAACCTATATTTGTACCACAGAAGGAATTTTGTAGGATTCATTTATTTTTGAAAATAATCTGCATGATATGAAAATTATTCCTTGAAGGCTTCATAGAATTGGCTTATAAATCTATCTGGCTCTAGGAGTATGCTCCCTTTAGAAGGTAATTTTTGACTTGTTAAATTTCTTTTTCTGAGATTTGATCATTTAATTTCTCTATATTATGTTGTGTTCATCTAGACTTTTTATATTTTATTAATGTCATCAATTTCAGTTTGGTTGCATATTTTATTGGCATGTTATTGGGCAAATAATTTCTATTAATTTTCATTTTTATTCATCAGCAGTGAATTCTCATTTTCAATTTTTTCATGCTAATAATTTGTTTTTTATTTTTAATCTAATTATTTTATTGCTTGTTTGAAAAACAGCTCTTAGTTTTGGTTATCAATTCAATATTTGCTGCTTCTTTTCTACTTTCAATTTTACTAACCCTATTTGATTTACATAATTTCTATTTCTGACAAAGTTTTGGAATTTTCTAGGAATTTTTAATTATCTGCACAATCTATTGATCTGTTTTTACTGCTATTTTGTTGATTTAAAAATTAAGAGATATAAATTCCTCTCACAAGTCTGCTTTTGCTACATCTTAAAATTTGTGTTATCTCTTTACCTTTAATGAAATTATCTATATTGTTTATTATTGGATCTTTAGCGCCAAAATATTTAGGATTAAGTTTATTTCAATTAAATTTATTTTTATTTCCAATTTATTTCCAATTCTTTCTTTAGTAACCTTTGACTGATTATAATTTTTGTTGTGTTGTAGTTGATAATATCTATGCTATTTTTGTTTGTGGTTTTAATCTTATTTTTGTAAATTTTTATATTTTGTACTTATTCTTGTAAAATGCCATGTATACAGAAACCATGCATATTCATTTCTATTCCCCTCAAATAATTATTAGATATCTATCATGTCTAATTTTTCTATTCAGGTTCCTCCTTTCTTGTGTTGTCCTTCTAAAAGGGATAAATCTAAGTCCTCCATTATTATAGGCTTACTATCTATTTCCTCCCAGTAATCCATTTAGCTTTTCCTTTGAGTATTAAGATACTATATTATTTGATTATATGTAATTATTCAGATTTATTCATTGCCTATGATACCTCTTAACATAATGTAGTTTCTCTGTTATTTCTTTTAATCAAGTCAATTTTTACTGTTGCCTTGTCAGAAACTATTGCTGCTGTCCCTGGGTTTTGCTGAAGAATAAAGGATTTAACTCATATTTAACTGTGTAAGTTTCAAATCTTTTTAATATAGTCAACCTATTAGTGGATTTTGTTTTTGAACTATTTTGTTATACTCTTCATTTTTATAGATAAGTCCATTCTATTCACATACAATTTGATTGCTATTTGTGTATTTCTCTTCTTCCAATTCTCTACCTATCATTTCTTTGCTTTTTGTCTTCTCATTACAAAGAAGAGAAGTGTGAAAGGAACACCTCCCTGTTTGATTTTAAACCTCTCTTTGTGATCCATTCTTCTAGGTACAGTTTGTTTTGTTTATTACTAACCCCTCCCTGAATTTACCATCTCTTTAATTATACCCACCCATTCTCAGCATTTCCTTCTCTTTCCCTGATGAGTTAAATGCATTTCTACACTGAGCTGAGTGTATATCCTACCCTCCTTTGACTAGGTCAAGACAAAAAATCAGGCTTAAGTATCATCTACCCCTCCTATACAGTACTGGGTAAAAAATGGAAAGGTAGATCTTGCTTGTTTATATAGATTTCCACTAATATGCCACAACTATTTGAGATAGTAACTCCCTAGTTTTCTTCCCTGCTTCTTTTCCCTTTAATAAGGTAAATATATACAATATATTTACTACCATAATTTGTAAATTCTGTGCTTATAAAGATAGCTTGTGCTTATACTCCCTCAGAAATCTCATGAGTTGAGGATTTAGCTTCTAGTGCTAGAATAAGACTCCTCTCTCTTGAGGAGCTTCCATTTCTTCTGTTGCAAACCAAAAAAATTAGGCAATTTAAAGATAAGAGCAATCACAGATAATTATAAATTTAATATAAAAAATCCAGCAAATATAGTCTTTTAATTTTTTAAATCAATTAAGAAGTAGAAATAAAGGAATAGACCTTTCCTCCCATCAGTTTTATCCTCAACATTGTTTTTAGAATGAGCAGTCTACACACACACACACACACACACACACACACACACACACACACATTACTTGCTCATGCAAAGGTCACCTCTCAGTGCTCTGAAAGGAAAAAAAAAATAAAAGAAATTGCAGGTGTCCTGGTCACAGTTTCCATAGTTACACTGCTGTCATGATCTTCCTTCTCTCCACCTCTTTCCTCACATCCCCTGTGATCAGTTGCATGCATTAGTTTCCTCTCTTCCCCAAATGGGAAAAACTACAAATCCCAGTGGGCTTTGTGGTCCTTGTAATGAAAGCATACTTAGACTGGGAAGGACAAACAACAACTACCACCCACTTCAACTCCTTAAAGGTCGACCTCACATTATATGATATGACATGATGGGAAGCTGTTAAAAAATATGACTTGTTAAAGAGATTGCTTATAAAAAAGTTAATGACCCTATAATATTACTAGTTAGTAGTTAGATGTATTGTCATTTCCATTCTAGTCTACAAGTTTCTTAAGGACAGGATAGCATCTGTCTTAAACTTTGTATCTTTTCTTTATGTTAAACACAGTGTTTTCTCTCATACATTCATTAATGTTTACATTGAATTAAACTTAAAAATTTGCGATGTTTATTTTCAGACAAGGAGCCAAATTCAGGTCTCACCAAAGTACTCAGCAATCCCCAATTCACACAAAGAGCAATACAAATTTATGTTCTGGGCTTCAAAGTAAATTTCTTATGCTCACATATAAATTTTCTTCTACTCTCACCTCACCTTTTTTCACAAAACTCACATTTATATTATCAAATCAAAAGACATTTAGTAAATGCTTACAATGTATCAGGTTCTGTGTTAAGTTTTAGGGACACAAAGACAAAAAAACAATACTAGTTCTCTAGGAGCTCAGTCCAATGGAGGGGACAACAGGTAGACACTGATGTGTGAACAAGATGCTTACAAGATAAATTATAGATTAACTGATAAGGAAGATACTAAAATCTCAGGAATTGGAAACGATTTCTTCCAGAAGGTGGGACTTTAGCTGAGACCTGAAAGAAGCCAGGGAAGTCAGGAGTTAGAGATGAGGAAGAAAAGAGTGCTAGTGAAGAACAACCTCATGTTTGAAAGTTGGGAGATGGAAAGTTGAGAAAATACTTGAAGTAAGGAGATGGAACCTCATGTGTAAGAAGCAAAACAGGAGGCCAGTGTTGTTAATTTACAGAGTCCCTGAAAGGGAATAAAATGTAAGAAGACTAGAAAGGGAGAGGCTAGGTCAGGGAAGGATTTAAAAGTCTAACAGGATTTAAATTTGATCCTGGGGTGAGTGGGAGTCACTGAAGGGCAAGAGAAATGTGAAAAGATGGCTTTGACTTGGATGGAAAAGGTGAGTTGTTTTTTTTAAGGATGGGGAAAACATAGATATGTTGGTGGGGAACCAGTCAGGAGACAGACAGATTGAGAAAAGTAAAAGAGTGAAAATGTTAGGAGATGATCTGTTGGAAAATTCAGAATGGAATAGAATCACTTGTTTGTTTAAGGGATTTGTCTTATCAAGTTGACCTCTTCATATAAAATGTATGAAGACAGTGACAGACAGCATCTGAAAGTACTCTTAGAAAATGGTCTCAATTTTTTAGTGAAATATGAAGTAAGGTTCTCAGCTGAGAGAATGGAGGGGAGGAAAATCTAAATGAGGTATCAGAAGGAATGAAAAGTTTTGGAAAGGCTGCCATGATAAGTGAGTAGTATAGAGAGGAGTATAAAAGCATCACCTTGCCTCAGTAAGGATTCAGTTGAGATTATGTAATATAAATTTAAAATGAACTAGTAAGCATGGTTTTGTGATTTCCTCCAGTTTTGTTCAATCACATGCCAGTATGAGTGAAATCAGTGATGGTTAGAATAACCATCTGAGACAATAGCCATCAGAATCCTGATTGGGTGATAAATATGGAGTAAGTGAACTTTGTGCTTTGGGGAATAATAAAGAACTGAATGAATGGTGGGAGAATTATTAACTCTTTTCAAATAGGGAAACTGAGCCTCAAAGAAGTTATGCTTTTCCCACTGTTACATGAAAAGTATTAATGCTTGTCCTTAATTTCTGAAGAAAACCAAAACATCAGGGAGGTGATGCCATGACAAGCACATGAATTGAATTTGAGTGAGGAGGATGCTGTGCTAAGTCACCAAAATGATTTTCTCCTCCAAAGTCATCTGGGTCTAGTGGCCAGATATGTATCAGGATGATTGGTAAAAGGCAATCAAAGTTAAATGACTTGCCCAAGGTCACACAGTAAGAGTCATGTGTCTGAGACTGGATTCAACTCCTGTCCTCCTGATTCCAAGGTCTGTAGGTGCTCTATCAAGCCCTGGTTTTCTAACTCTTGGTCAAATTGTCCATTTACATACTCACTGACTTCTTTTCATCCCTGCCTGACCAGAACCAGACTCCACAACACCTCAGAAATAAAAATTTCTCAGTCTGGTACTTAAAAATATTCACATTCTGGATCTAATCCATGTTTCAACCTAACTTATTTACTGCTGTAATTTCCATCTGTCACTCTTCCCTCCCTTTGGTTGGAGAAAATGAGGAGTTGACAATAGAAAACTCCTTCCAGGTCTTCCATTTGAGGAGGACCCCAGGGAAATCAGCTTTTCATTTCCCATCCAGCTGCATTACCCCGCTCTAGCTCCCAAACTTGTCTTCTACCATTAGAATGTAAATTTCTTAAGGGCAGAGACTATTTTTTACCTTTCTTTGCATTCCTAGCACTTAGCACATAATATTGGTACTTAATAAATGTTTAGTGACTGATGGATTGATTAACAGATCTAGTATCATTTTTGTATTATTTCACAGCCTTCAAACAAAAGAACATAAGAATTAGAGCTGAAAGACACTTTAGATATTACCTCTTCCACACTCATTTTATATAGCAGGACCTTGTTTTTAAACATCCAATCTCAATTCTTACACAAACCAGATTCCCTTTGCATTAACATTATGCTTATATAATAAATTCATGAGAGTTTTCTAAGTCTACATTTTTAAAAAAACAAAATAATCTATAATAATACTTCATCAAGAATCCCTAAACATAAAGGAGGTAAATAACTTTGCTAACGATAACTTCCTCAAAGTTTTGTTGTTCCCGTGGCTCCAGTTTTCATGAGGAGAATGGGAAAAGGCAAGGGAGAATAAACTCCAAGAGAAAATGAACCCTAATAGACACCTTTCTTACACATAAATACTGTCCAAATAGTCATGTATGGCAGTTCTAATGATCTCTTAGCTAATTTTGTGATTAACTAAGGGTAAGAATCTTTACTTAAAATTATGGTCCAGGGTTTCCAACTGTCTCAGCTCCTTTCCCAGTATCTAGTCATCATATTATGACTACTCAGCAGAGACATATTTTTATTTAATTTCATATAATGAAAACTTGTTTTAGGTCATCAAGTTACTCAGATTTGCTCTCTTTTGAAACAAAGTATTCCTAGGGCAGCTTGGAAAAAAACAAAGACCAGTCTTTAAAGATTGTTGCCTGTTAAATGTGAATAAAACACAAACACTTGTCTCATTTGAATCTCCCGGTGTCTATAAAAGTCTAGAATGATTATATGATCAATGTCAAGGCCCACTTTTCCTTTATTGTTCTCATGGAGGCATTTCCTTGCCCTGTCCTTCTGCATTACTGCAGCTGCCCTGGCGTTAATAACACTATTTGAGTGTTTCTTGAGCTTTGTTTTAAACATGGTTTTTGCCTATATTAACCACCGGCTGGCTCCATGACAGACATGAATAGGGTTCTGATGGTCTGTCAATCAACAATAATAACAATGCTATCTGGATTTGAATAATATTAAAGAGAAGAATACTTTGTATTAACACAGCACCCCTATCCCAGAAGCACAGAGGGTATTCAAGATAATAATTCATTCATGAATGATGCATTGCTCAAGAGTAAAGGTTATTGTCCCACTGCAGAGAGGGCAAATGACTGCCTCTGAGGTCACACAGCAAATAAGAGTTAAAACAGGCACAAACCTCAAGGAATAACAGTTTCTAGGATAATATAAGATCAGGTTGTTTCTACCTCTGATTTGAAAAATTATCAAATGAGGATTGAAGGAACTGAGAAGAAATTTATGCTTAGGATGGGGGGGGGGAAGATTCAACTTGTCTTGAAGGTATTTGAAGGAATGTCATATAAAAGAGATATTAGATACATTTTCTTATTTCCAGAGGGAAGAACTAGCAATATGTGGCTTTCAGAGAGACAGATTTCAACTCAATATAAGGAAAACTTTCTAAGTAGTCATGCCTAAGTGAAATGGATTGTCTTTAGAATGTAGGGATTTCTTCATTATTAGAGGTGTTTAAGTGGAAATACTAGTAATGAATAAAGTAAACTCTTGTTTAACTAAGTATAGGCCCGAAAGACCTATAAAGTCTTTTCAGACTCTGAGATTCTGAAAGAGGCTGGATGGTGGGAAAAGACAGAATATAAAGTCCTAGATAAAACTTGCTTTTGCATTTTGTGAAGGAAGAAAAAAGAGGTTCCTGCTTTGGTTGAGAGAAATGAGTTTTATTTGAGTATAGATTCCCTCATTTTTTTAAGTTTTTAAGTGAAAACTGGATGACTATTTGTTGATGTGAAAGATCCCTTTTTTAGGTAAGAATCTATTTGTCCATACTTTTTACTATATATGAATTATAGAATGGCTGCTGACCTCACATATTTTTATTGACCTAATTAATTTATTAAGAACTTGAATATCAGAGATATTTGTTGTCAAGATTTTCCTCAATCAAGTTTCACTCTTAACTTAGCTACATTGATTTTGTTTGTGCAAAAGCTTTTCAGTTTCTTGTAATTAAAGTTTTCTATTTTTAACTTCTGTGATCTCATCTAACCCTTCTTTGCTTAAGAATTTTCCAGATACAACTAACATACTATATATAGAACTGTGAATTAATTGTACAACTGTTTAGGAAAACAATTTGAAGTAATATCCAAATATTCATTCAACTGTGTGTAGAACCCTTTGACCAGTAATACCACTATTCATACACTCTCAAAAGAACCCAAAGATAAAGGTAAAACCCTCATTTCTTGAAGCAAAGATATGTAAATAAAAAAGAAATGACCTCAAGTTATGGTACATGAATGCAAATGAACAATACTGTGCTGTACTGAATAAAAATAGAGATTCAGAGAAATCAACCTTGGTTTTTTCTTTTCTATATTATTTACCATATTCTTTTCCATTTTATTTACAGATGAGGAAACTGAGGCAAACAGGGCTCAATGACTTGATCAGAGTCACACAGTTAGTTCTGAGGCTGAATTTGAACTCAGAAAGATAAGTCTTCCCAACTCCAGACCTAGCACTTTATCCACTGCAAAATTTAGCTGTCCCTATGCAATAACATAAAGAAAAACAATTTTGAAAGATTCAAGAACTCTCATCAATACAATGACCAGATATCATTGGGATAGAAATGACAGACTATAGATTAAGAATGAGACATATTCTCCAACTCATGTGTGAATTTGTTTTGCTTGACTAGAGGGGGAAAATGAGGAAAGAAAGAATGAATTGGTAGTTGTATGATTAACAGAAAAGAAAAAAACAGAAAAGAGCATCAGTGAAATAACTATTTAATATCTGAATACACATACAATCAGTTTTGCTATTATTATGTAAAATTTACATCAATATATAATAGACATTCATAGTTTATGCAAAAACCCTTTTTCATGTTCTTTGTATAATGAAATATTCATATTTTCTCATGTTTAAATGATAGTCAAAAACAATAAAAATTCTCCCTTTACCATAATTGTGGAATGATTAGGTGGTATATTGAAGAGAGTGCTGTTACTGGAGTCAGGAAGGTTTATCTTCCTAAGTTCAAATCAAGCCTTAGTCACTTATTAGCTATGTAAACTGAAAAAGTCATTTAACCCCATTTGCCCCAGTTTCCTCATCTGTTAAAAATGAACTGGAGAAAGAAATGGCAAACCACTACAGTATTTATTTTTGACAAGAAAACCCCAAATAGAGTCATGAAGAGTCAGACACAACTTAAGTGACTCAACAACAATAGCCATAGTTGTTTTTTTATTTCTTGTGATGATATCAGAGGTAGAAATATATAATGTACAGAATAAAGAATACTGTTCCTGGAGTCAGAAAACTATATTGACATCCTTCTTCTGTTGTTTGCTTATAGGATAGGCTTGGGCAAATATTTAACCTTACTGTGTCTTTGTTTTTTTTTTCATATATAAAACAAAGGAGTTGGACGAGATGGTCTCTTAGGTATTATCCAACTCTAATCTATGACCTAAAATTTTTTTATGGCTAAATTAATCATCAATATGAAAATATTTTGGCATTTCAAAGTAGTTTTCTCACTTCACCCTTATTTCATTATTTTCTTTGCAGTTCTAGACTTTTTGTTCCAGTGAATTTTGGTTTTCTTTTATTTAGTTCTATAAGGAAACATCTTGATCCTTTTATTGGTATAGAACTAAACCAATAAATTAACTCCAGTAGTGTTATCATTTTATATTGATGAAATCCAATGATAAACAATAAACATTCCTCAATTTTTAATGTATTCATTTACTTAGATTTTTGTAATTTTTATGTAAATGCATTGAGTGTGTTTTGAAAGATTAATTTTCAGTTGTTTTTACTAATTTCATAGTGATTTTCACTGGTATTTCCCCCTTTATTGTTTTCTTTTATATTTTCTTATTGTTGTATAAAAATACTAGTGCGTTTTGGAGGGGGTGGGGTTTGAGGCTGACTCATTTGCATAAAAGTTCAGTCACTAATGATTGCTATAGGAAATTTAATTTGTTTTTTTCCTAATCTGAATCACTTTGCTCCTCCTTAGGAAGCTTGACGGAAACCACTTCCAAGATCTTAACATATTAGTACAGGTTTCAGTGTAGATACTATGGATTTATTTTTGTATTCTGCTACAGTAATGACAATATCAATTAGATTATATAGTTTTTTGGTTGATTCTCTAGGGTCTTCTAAATAAATGGAATAACTTTATTTCTTCTGTATTCCCAGTACCTAATATTATGTTTAGTACATCGTGATTAATTAATGCTTATTGAATTGAGCTGTACTGAATTGAATTGAAAAAAACACCAAATTTAGAATCAGGGGAACCTGAATTTGAATCCCAGAAAAAAAGAAAGGAAAGTATTCCAGGGAAGGAGATTAACTTCTGAAAAGTCTTAGAGGTGGTGCACTCTGAAATGCTAAGTGCAGAGAAAAGTCTAGTTTGGCCCGGCCCTGGATCAGGAGGACCTGAGTTCAAATTTGGCCTCAGACACTTAATAATTACCTAGCTGTGTGACCTTGGACAAGTCACTTAACCCCATTGTCTTGCCAAAAAAACCCAAAAAACAAAAAAAAATTAGTCTAGTTTGAGTGGAATGTAGAGTGGGTAAAAGGAAGTAATATGAAATGTTTGGAAATTCCTGTTGGAATTAGGCAATGGAGGACTTTAATGCCATGCTAAGGGGGTTTATATTTCACCCTAAAGATAGTAGGGATGCACAAAACAATATTTAAGCAAGAAAATGATACGCTCAGTGCTGTTTAGTAAGATTATTTTGGCAGCCAGAGTAGAGGATTGACCAGAGATGTAAAGAGGCCAATTGAGTAATTATTACAGCATCTGTCTAATGAGAGTACCAACAGCTTACTCTCTCTCCATGTGGGCAGACAGGATGTCATGAGCATCTGGCCTTGATATTACTTTTTCCTCTAATAATCCTCATTTGAAAACAGTCATGGAGGAAAGAAATTGAACTGCCCCAGTGAGATTCTTATGTACACAAGTCCATTTCAGATGCAATAACTAATCAAAATGGCAAAAATAGACCAGGTTATAGAATACCTACACGCATCTGAAATACTCATGGATGGATGCATCCAGCATGCTGGATGTGATAGTCCAGCCATTGACCAATATTATTACAGTGATAGTGGTAGATCAAAGGAGTTCATAACTTTTATTGTGTCTGGAATGCATTGGCTTTCTGGTGAAATATAAAGGCCTTCTCGAGGAAAAAATGCTTAAAATGCATAAGATAAAATATTTATGATTTAAAACAAATTATACTTAAATATGATGATCAATTTTTTTAAGCTTAGAGATTCTAGGTTAAGGAACCCTAGAGAAAATGCCAAAGGTAGGAGTTAATTTTTTTTTTTAGGTTTTTGCAAGGCAAACAGGGTTAAGTGGCTTGCCCAAGGCCACATAGCTAGGTAATTATTAAGTGTCTGAGACTGGATTTGAACCCAGGTACTCCTGACTCCAGGGCCGTGCTTTATCCACTACTCCACCTAGGCACCCCAGAAGTTAATTTTTAAGGGCTCCAAATGACTACTAATAGGTATCAAAAAGTGGCTAATATTTCCTAAAGATACCATTTCTCTTTTAAATTAGTATTGTCCTTCTTTGATGAAACTCAGTTCCCACAGGTTTTATTTCCCTTCTCTGCTCTCTATAGTATGGGGATATTTACCTAATTATTTTGTTCTTTTTAAAAATGTATTGTTACACTGTTTGATAAATCCAAAGTTTCCAGCTTCTGGCATAAAAACTCACTCTGATAAAAAAAAAAAAACAAACAAAGATAGTATAGCAGAAACTAGGCATAGACCAATATCTCATATCCTATATATACCAAGATAAGATGGAAATGGGTGCAGGATTTAGACCTAAAAGGCAATATTATAAGTCAATTAGGAAAGCCTGTCAGAACTATGGAAAGGGAAGCAATGACAAAAGAACATTATAAAAACATATGGTCTAATTTTGACTACATTAAATTTAAAAATTTTTGCACAAACAAAAGCATTACAATTAAGGTTAAAAGGAATGTAGTAAGTTGGGAGACAATTTTTACAGTTAGTGGTTCTGACAAAGGACTTATTTCTAAAATATATAGAGAACTGAGTCAGATTTATTTTAAAAAAAGTCATTCCCAAACTGATAAGTGGTCAAAGGATATAGGAAAGGCAATTCTCAGATGAAGAAATCAAAGCTATCTATAGCCATATGAAAAATTGTCTAAATCATTATTGATTAGAGAAATACAGATTAAAACATCTCTGAGGTACCAACTCACACCTCTCAGATTGACCAATATGACTGGAAAGGAAAATGATCAATGTTGGAGGGGATGTGGGAAAATTGGTACACTAATGCATTATTGGTGGAGTTGTGAACTGACCCGACCTTTCTGTAGAGCAATTTGGAATTATGCCAAAGGGCAATAAACATGTGCATACCCTTTGATCCAATGATATCACTACTGGGTTTGTATTCCAAAGAGATTATGAAAAGGGTAAAAATTCTAAATGTGCAAAAATCTTCGTAGCAATTCTTTTTGTAAGTGGGATCCCATCAATTCAGAATGGCTGAACAAACTGTGATATATGTATGTGATGGAATATTATTGTTCTATAAAAAATTATGAGGGATGGGATTTCAGAAAAGCCTGGAAAGACTTGCATGAATTGATGCTAAATGAAATAAACAGAACCAAAATGATATTATATATACTAACAGCAACATGAGACGATGATCAACCATGATGGACTTGTTCATTTCAGCAGTACAATACTCAAAGACATTTCTAAAATACTTGTAATAGAAAATACCATCCATATCTAGAGAAGAAACTGTGGAGTTCAAATGAAGAACAAAGCTTATTATCTTCAATTTTTAAAAGTTGTCTTATGCATTGTCATTTTTTCCTGTCTTCTTCCATTCTTCCATTTGGATCTCATTCTTCTCTTACAACATGATCAATATGGATTGATGTTTAGCCTGTTTATAAATGTAGAGCCTCTATCAGATTGCTTTCTGTCAGGGGGAGACGGGAGGGAAAAGAGAGAAGTGGAGAAAACATAAAACTCAAAACTTTGCAAAAGAAAAGATTGACTGAAACTACCATTGCATATAGAAGAAAAATAAATAAAATATCAAAAAATTTTATTGTTATCTATTTCTTCTGTTCTTTTGTTCCTTTTCTTTCACCTGTTAATTAAATGGCTAACGTATTTTCAGCTTCTTATATAAAATAGCTTTCTCTTTACTGCAATTTTGCTAAGAAATTTTTGTTTCTCTTTTTTCCCCTCTTCATTAATTCTCTTCTGTCCTCCTCTAAGATGTTATTAACTGGTTCATAGTCAATAACTTTATTCTGTCTTTTTGTTCTTCATTGCTTAATGAATCTGAAGAATAGGATTGAATAGGATCTGAACTTCATCTTCTAATCAATTTCTATAATATTACTTTTATAGATCTTGTATAATCATTTTTTTCTTTTGGTTTGTCTTACTCTTATAAGTATCAATTCTTGAGGAAATCAATTTTGAACAGAAGTAGTGCCAAGAGGTAGAACTTACCCTCTGTCCCAATTATGATATGGCTAATCCTATACCTTACCCTCCACTTGATTGCTCTTCTTTTTGTTGTCATGCTATTTAATTTCTGAATCCATGGGCTGATGGATGATGAGTTTTAGCTACTCAAAGAAGTTTATATATCCCTTCTCAAGAAACAGAGCCAGGATGTTATCTACAGAGGCACAATACTACCAAAGAAGTTCACTTCTTAATTTGCTAACTACAGATAAAGCTTATCATGGGGTCCCCATTCTGTTGCACATGTATATCTCTTTCCCTAAGAGAATGATCTTCAGCAGTCTGTCATTTGTAACAGACTCCCTATTTCTCCCCTTCTTCCAGATGTGGAGGGATCATATCCTTCAAGTTTCCTGGACTGAATACCTCTCATACCATTCCCCTACAGCTCTCCTTTCTTTCTAGGAGACTACAGGAATAACCATCCCTTCACTGCTCATCCATGGACTTTGGAAAGCTACATTATCTATGCCCTTCTGTCCCCACCTCTCCTTATTCCTACTCACAATTCCTTTAACTTGACAATTCCATTTTAAAAATAAATTTAATTCACTTATAGGAGGGGTGTGGGGGGTTAACATATGCTTCTTCCTTTCTCATTCACTTCTCCAGTTTCATTAAGATCTCTTTTCATCAAGATCCTCTTGTATCCTTTTCTTTTTTAAAATCTATTTTATTCCTTTTATACCTTTATTTTTAACATAAAGATCATCCTTTCTTTTAAAAATATTTCTTCAAATAGTCTTTATAGCTTCAGATAGCCTTTTTTCCTTAATAGTTATACTCATTTGCTTTTCTTAAGATCTTCTTCTTTGCAAATAGAATATTCTGTTTACTTCTGACTTTTGTTTCCCCAGGATTATCTCAAATGCTTCTCTTCTGTTCAGTGTGCATCTTTTTTTTCAGGATTGCAGTTCCTTTAACTTTTTGAAATATTCTATTCCATCGCCTTCTACAATTTCTTGTGGTTATAGAATAATTTTGCATTGTATGGATTATTTTCCTTTATATCTTAAAGTATTTCTTCTGTACACTTGAATATTTTTGTGTCTTATTAAATTTAATTTAATTTAATAGCTACCCATCTTGGAGCTTGAAGCTCAAAGGTTTTTGTCTTTTTTCCTGCAGATAACATGTATTTTTGATTTTTTTTTTGCAGTCAAAAATCTTGGCTTGTTTTTCCTGAATAATGGTGTTCAAATTTTGTTGTATTCTATGATCCTTAATTTGTTTCCATAAATCCTGGTCCTGAGGTCAATCACTTTATGCTGTATATCATTGATGTGTCTCTTTTGCTTCTCTTCTTTCAGATTTTGCTCTACTTCGATATATGTATGTGGGTTCCAAATCTGTTCATTTCTTTTTTATTTATTTAAATGAATTCTCTTCTATGTATTTGTTTTTTTCCTAATCTATAGATTGAATTTTTAATGCATTGACAAATATGTTCACACCTAAATGTAGTACTAATTTCTTCTTTTATTGATTTAGTTTCTCTTCTGAACCATTTAGAATTTTCTACTACTGTTCTAAATGTTCTTGGGAGGTCAAAGGGCTCTAATTCATCAGATATTGGTTCACTTTCCTTTGTATTGTAAAAATCTGTTAAGAAAACTTTGTATTCTCTTTGAGGATTTATTACTCACTTTTCTTCTGGTTTCAAAATCTTCTCTGTTGATTTATCTATTCATGCTTTGGATTTTTATTAAGGCTTTGTCTTATAAAATTTTTGATGTTTCTGTCTTCTTAAAAAACTCTATCATCATCCTGTCTTCTTCCCCTTTTCCAGCAGATACATCTTCAAAACTTGTCTTCTTTTGTTTGTGACAGACTCCCTATTTCCAGAAGCTTATGTATGCATACTCTGAAGATTTTTTTTCTCTGCCTGCAGAAAACTGTCTTTCAATACCATGAAAAAAGAATAACATGAGAACAATATTATTTAAAGGCATAGGAATTGACTTTTTAACTCTTTTCCAGATTATTTTCTGAATGTTTTCATATAAACATATAGGATCTGTGAACTCCACACATTAGGCATTCATTTATTAAGTTCCTACCATGTGTAGGTATTACATTGTGCTAGGTTCTAGGAATCTAGAGCTAAAAACTAAAGATTATTATTTTCAAAGAATTTACATTCTATTGGGAAGAAAACACACAGATAAGTAAACACATATTATATTTTTGAACCAGACCTGAAGGTAACTCCTGGAAAGGAAAACTATCTCCCCTTGCTGATTGGAAATTCTTTTGCAATTTAGAGCCTAAGAGGATTGTCTGAAGCACTAAAATTCAATGACTTGCTTAGGGTCACTCAGGATGGGTTGAGGAGGGACTTGAACCCAAATCTTCATAGCTCTAAGAATAATTCTGCCATATCAAGATGCTTTTCAAATACAAACTGCATTCTAAACAAATGCTAGAGTGTGGGGTGATGGTATGAGGTACGGATGAAGAGAAATACTAACAGTTTGAGAGAATATCAAGAAAGGCTTCATAGATTGTCCCTGAGCTGTGTCTTGAAGAGAACTGGGGAGTCAAAGGGATGGATGTATCAAAAGGTATAATTCAAGGCACAGAGGAAAGTCAATCCAAAGACAGAGGAGGGAAATGGAATGTCTTGAATCTGTTTTTTTAAAAAAAGGCAAGTAGGCCAATTGGACTGAGACATTGAGTGAAAAATGTGGAATGAACTGAAATCAGTCTGGAAAAAGAGATTGGAAGACTTTTTTATTTTTAATCTGTCATCCTCCCTCTTCTATTAACGTACAGACATTGGGGAATAACAAAGGTAGTCAATCCCTAATATTCAGAAGCTTGATGTTTAATAGAGACAACATGTTAACAACCATAATTCTTTAGGATACATGGGAAATAATCATCAGAGAGACAATACTATATAAGCTGTATTCCTAAAATGAGACCTTTATGAGAAGAAAAAATATGAAGAAAAAATAACACCAAAATATAATTATAAACAAAACAACTGCTCAAAAATATAAATTTACTGTGAAATTTTTTGTTGTTTTGTTTTTATTTTCTTCCATTTGGAAAAAAAAAGGTTTTTTTATTTTATTTTAAAATAATTCCGTTTTATTTTCTTGTTTCTTTCATTGTTAACTTGTTTCACTCGGGTTTCTTGTAACTCCAATTTGAGACAAAAATAATAGGTTATGGAGGATATAATCTTTGTTCATGCCACTCCCTCAATTCATCTTCTTTTCTTCATCTATTCAAATCCTTATGATCTTTTAAGACCTAACTCAAGTCCCACCTTCTAGATGAAGCTTCCTCCAGCAGTTCTGGTCCATAGGAATCCCCTCTCATTTTCCAACTCCAAATTCTCTATGCTACTTCAATTAAGTGATGAACAGAAGTCATTGAAAATATTGTAGTACAGGGCGGCTAGGTGGTACAGTGGATAAAGCACCAGCCCTGGAGTCAGGAGTACCTGGGTTCAAATCTGGTCTCAGACACTTAATTACCTAGCTGTGTGGCCTTGGGCAAGCCAATTTAACCCCATTTGCCTTGCAAAAAAAAAGAAAGAAAGAAAATACTGCAGTAGTTACATATGCTTTGGAGCTTTAGTTTTAATTCCCCCGACTAAATTTTCATAAGGACAACATTCTCTCCTAGAAACTTTTTTATCTTATCACTGCCTACCACAGTATCTATCATATTCTGGGTATCTAATCAATGTATGTTGTTTGGGGATATAAAGAAGATATTCTATAAATACTTACAGAATTATTTATTGATAATGTATACTCTTGTAGTGTTTTAATAGGACTGATCTTGTTCTATAAATTACATTATTGGGGAAGGAGGTCTTTGTGTATTTATATCATATAGTAGGTATAATCATTGTATGTTGTTTGGGGACATGAAGATATTCTAAAAATATTTACAGAATTATTTATTGATAATGTATACACTTGTAGTGTTTTAATAGGACTGATCTTGTTCTATAAGTTATATTGTTGGGGAAGGTGATCTTTGTGTACCTATAGTTGAAATTTATCCTCTTACCACCACTACAAACCTTTATTTCTGTGATGAATCTCAACATATGTGATGTTTCCTAAATACTGACATATGAAAAGAAGTGGGGGAACACCCAAAAACAAATTAGAAAGTAGTTGTTCTGCCCCTTACACTCTCATTTCCCCTCCCCCTATATATAAAATGGAAACTTTCAAGGGGGAAAGAATTCTAAACATTTATATAGAGAGAGAGAGACCACAGAGATTTTCCCACTTCTGCTAGAGCACAGCTGGTGAGCTCATTTCCCTATAAGAGACAAATTTAGTCTGCTAAGTCCACTAATTCATGCCTTAAGAGGGACTGAGGATAAGGGCAGGAATCACAACAGGAGAGGAGAGAAAAATTGCCTTATTTACCTAGACCTGACATCCTGTATCAAAATAAGCTGAAAGACTCGTTGCTCAATATTTTTCAAGACTTGGTTTTCACCTTCACATTGAATTTCACTATTTTCCTTAATGAAAATGAGAAGTTGAGTCTCACAAAAAAATAACTATTAGAAAATTTATCAATAAGCATTTATCAAGCACTCACCATTTGCTTACGGGGACCTTAAGAACCTCTTCTTCCTTAAAGAAAAAAAAACTAAACTAAACTAAGTTCAGGTGTAACCAAATGTTCTTTCTACATACAAAATATAGAATTGTGTGATGTAGAAGTTAAAAAGTATCTCAAGAAATCTTTTATACCAGCCTGCTACCTTTGAACCCTAATGCTGTTCCTTGATCTCTGGATGTGAACACTATTGTCCGTGTATTATACAATGTCATTGCCAATTCTTTTTCATAACTTCAACCTTATTCATGGTAGAGCTATGATTTTTTGCTTCAATGTTTGTTTGTGGAACCCACAACTTCAAACTCAAATCATAACATTTGAGCATTTAACAGATATTTTTCATTTAAAAAGACTATTCTACTATTGTTCTATTAGAAACCAGGAGAGATGGGAATTCAGGGAAGGCTGGAAGGATTTGCATGAACTGATGCTGAATGCAATGAACAGAACCAAAAGAACATAGTACACACCCTAGCAGCAACATTGGGGTGATGGTCAATCTTAATGGACTTGTTCATTCCATCAGTGCAACAATCAGGCACAATTTTGGGCTATCTGTAATGGAGAATACCATATGTATCCAGAGAAAGAATTGTAGAGTTTGAACAAAAAAAATTCTCTTATTATATAATTTTGCTATCTCTAATACTTTATTTTTTTTCCCTTAAGGATATGATTTCTCTCTGACCACATTCAACTTAGATCAGTGTATACCATGGAAACAACATAAAGACTAACAGATTGCCTTCTGTGGGGGTGGGGGGAGGGAAGAAAGACTAGGGGAAAAATTGCAAAACTCAAAATAAATAAGACATATATCTATTAGGCATATATGTTAAGAAATATCAGTTGGATTGATATTCAAGGTTGATATTGATATCAACTGGTTGGAAATTCAAACAGTATCTCAGCAGTTAAAGTCATAGATCATTTTCTTCTCAAATTGAATAGGAAGCACAGGAATAAAGAAGGTCTTGCAAAGAAGTGTTCTGAAAAATTAAAATTTCAAAGCCCCAAGCATTCAGAATCATTTCATAAGAAAAAGAATTGGGCAGGACACCTGAGTTCTAGTACTATCTTTGCTTCGAACTTGTTATATGACCTTGGGCAATTTACTTGTTCATAGAATGAAGGACTTGAATTACATGATTCCTGAGGAGCTGTCTAGCTCTTTCTATGATTTGGTGACTCTAGGACATCTGAGCATACCAGGTGAAGCAGATGCAGAAGGGAAGATTATCAATGCCTCTTCCTTCATCTAATTCCCATTTGTGCCACCTGAGTCTTTGAAACTCTTCTTTCCCTTGGCCCTGATGCCCATCATCAGAATGGAGTTGACTTGATCTCTTTTGTGTTTGAGACTGTTGTGCTGTATCTGATATTGAGGATTTGGATGAGGGCGGATAAAGACTAACTTGGAGTAGACCCACTGGTGGCTTTTTGTGTTTTTTTCCTAAATAGATGCATATGTCCCCTCCCAAGCTGAGCCTTTCATAGGCCTGAACAATGTGTTCATTTTGTCCCTGGTTCTTTCAGCTGCCCAGCTCATTCTCTTCGCATCTGCTGTCACACAGGACATCCCGGCTATCTGCCAACCACTGAGACATATTGTGTTCCCTTAATGAACCATGTGTCTGGGGACATGGTTGTGGTTGGGTGCCTGCAGGGGGCAGGTGTAAGGAAGGGGCACCCCATAATCATTCTTGGGCCTTTCCTTAGGAGAGCATGCAATAGGAGATCACCTTATTCACCACATTCAATCTAGTAGGGTACAACTGGAAGAAAAGGCCAAGTTCCAAAAGCCTGGACTTTGAAACCCCAGCAGAATTTTTCAGAGAATTTTCATTATCATTCATTTTCACTCTAGGGTGGCATAGGTTAATCAGATTAATGTGAGAAACATCCCTCAGGTGCCACTATGAAGCCATTTCTTAGTCCAACAGGTGAAAGTGGTCTCTTACCCAATCTCAGATTTCTCACTGCATTTTGCCTTAACCTCTACCTTTGCATGTATTACTCCCTCTTTTTGTACCATAGTTATTTATATACATGTCACCATCACTCCCATTAGATCTAAAGTATCTTGAGTAGAGGGTCTCTGTTATATAGTATATCCTCAGTATCTAGCACAAAGCAATAAGTTCATTTAATAATAGTAGTTTGATGAATGTGTAGGAACCTTGCCTTCTGGGTTGGTTTTATAGACTTAAAATCAGGAGTTTGTTTTTTGTTTTGTTTTATTCAACTTATAAATATATATTCATAATAAAGGGAAGAATGTGGACTAGGAAAGTGAGAAAAAATAATCTTGCTTCCTTCACTTCATTTTTGTTCTGGCTCTGATTTATTTTTATGCCAAGCCAATAGCAACTTTGGAACTACATGAGCAATTCTTAGGTAGTGATGATTCTAACCCCATGATTCTTAATGGGGTTTCTTTAACAAAATACTCTGAAGAAGGTTTTGATGACTCAGGAACCCCAGAAAACAGGAATTAGGAGGAAATTTTAATACCAAAATAAATAGTTGTCTGAGACAATGGAAGACCATTTGGTTTCAGGCAAAGAAATAAAGAATACTTGATTTTAACGTTGAGTATATTCTACCTTTTTTGTTTGGTGTTTGAAAACCATCTTTTGAGACTAATTACACATTTTCCTTCCCACACATATTTTATGTTTCAACTGAAGTAGTCTACTTTTCATCCCCTGTAAATAACATTCCATATCCCGTTTCCATGCATAGGATTCATGCATCCTGTCTTTGCATACATAGACTTTGGTCCATTCATCTACACATCTTCGATTCCCTAGTTCCCTTCAAGATTCAACTCAACCTGTTTCGATCTACTTCAATCAAGCTTTCCTGCTACATCCAACAGATACTCTTCTTCCTCATATTAATTTGTATATATTTTATATCTGTTTATATTTATATGCATTATATCCCTCAATAGAATGTAAACATTTTGAAAGGAACATCTCCTGTATATATTTTTATCCTTAATACTTAACCTGGTACATAGTAGGCACATTAATATTTGTTGACTGATACACTATATGTTTCCACACACACATTTTCACAGACATGTACCTCTTCACACATTGTCCCTGGTCACATTTGTTCCTAATTACATACCCTGGATATGTGTTTGTGGTCTTTCGTGCTTTCTGGGTATTTTATAACCTCACCCAATGGTAATATGGAAACTTTTGGGAGGCCATATTCCATGTGTGCTTTTCAGGGAAAACCTGAAAGCATCTCTTATCATTTTCTTTGTTATATTTATTGATTAAATGTCTTTTGTCTGAAAGGGCCCTGTGGCTGATGAATAAACTCAAACCTATGGGGGAGGAGAAGGGAGAACACATGGCAATGTGATGCTCATAGGTTATGGTTTTAAATAAGTGATCCTCAGACTACCTCAAACCTCCAAGAGGGAATATCCATAGGATTACTAAGAAGACAGAACTAGGCCTTCTCCTTTTAAAGTCAATAACATCATGGGATGTCCTGGTAAATTTTTAACAACATCTCTCTAGCGACACACAGCTAGAAAAGAAATGTATATAAGACACAACTTGTAAGTTTAGTCTTCATTATCAACATTTAATACAATCAAGACAAATAATCAAGCCATAATTTGTTCATTTGCCATTTGCAAGGTATGAATGCTAACACTGAAATGCTATCAGCTCTCAGAAGCCCTTGAAGGATCCTGACCCAATTCCTCTTGTTCTTTCTCCCTCCAAAAATCACTAAAGCTTTCCAGACACTAGAATGGCTGAACTGGTATGTTATCCTTTCTGGGAGACAGGAAAATTGACAAAATAACCTCATATTACCTTCTAATACTAAAATGTTTTGCTTCTGTTATCTTCCCCAAAGTAATCTCTGAAACTTAAAAAAAATGACAGCAGGATCTAAGTGGAGTGGAGATATTTCCTTCTAGGGTTTATAACAACATTCCTCTGCCTCTTTAAGTTGACCCTCAAGAGGCAACTATATGTGAGTATAGGTGTTGCCATTTGAAAACTGATGTTCTTCTTCCAGACATGAACATTTGAGAAGACTGTCATTTGAGACTGGACTGCAACTGATTTTCTGCAGACCTTACTTCTGTATGAGGCACTGGTTCTTAGAGTAGAGGTGAGATGAAACCTTTAATCAAAAAGAGACTCTTCTCTTCTTTCCCATTCCTGATTTCTGCATGGCAGGTTATTCTAACTATTCAATATTATTCATTCCCACAGCTTGCCATGGAAAACCCTGGGCAGTAACTTTAACCTGAAGTTTCTATTTCTGGTTCATTACCTCTGTAAAGTTCACCTCGCCCCCACCTCTTTCCTCCTGCTATACCAAAGAAAAGAACTGGGGCCTTGTCCAACAAGGCCCCCTGTCCCCTTTTGCAAGTGGTATGCTGGCATTGCAATTGGTAGTTTTCTCCCTTGAAGGTTGTTAATTAATACAGAATGTAGACTTCACTTGTCTTGCCAACCTCAATGAAAATGAAGTTGGATGGTGGCCGAGACAGTGGAATTTATCATAAGTTAGAATAGTCCTGGCTCTGAGAACCAAGTGTTTAGCTTATGCAAATAGTTTTCCTTGACATAGATCCTGTGTTCTTATTTCCACTCCTTTTCAATACTTTTGTTTTAAACTGAAGGGTGATGAGGGAAGGAATAAGGGGTGGGAGAGGGAAAAAAAGACTTAGAGGAGAGAAGGGAAGGATGGAAGGAAAACATTCACTTGCCAGAGTTCATTGTGAATTACAAAGAAGCAAATTGCTTTTCTACAAAGAAATGGGGGAAAAGGAAGAAAAAAAACCACACCCTTTCTTTAGTCTAATGTATATAGCATCTAAGAGATGAATTGCTCAATGATGTTCAGTATTCAGGGTATTTAGGGATAGGCCATTATGGCCATCAAAACTTATTAAGGCAGATTGAGAGACTAGCAGACTGTGTGGATGGAAATCAGGTCATTGGGGTTGTACTGCTGTCCACTTTTATGTTGGTAAATTACCTCCCCAGTCCTCTTAGAAATGTCGAGTACAAATGCTTTAGTCATTTTAATAGGTCTGAATATTCACAATGCAGAAATGACACTCTTCTAGGTACTTTTGATACACAATCAGAGTCTTTGGGGTTACCTATTCCAAATTCTGTCTGCAGTCTAAATTTTTTCTACCATATCCCAGATAAGAGGTCATGCAGATTCCACTTGCAGAGTTGGAGTGATGAAGAACTTAGGATCTCCATTCCATTTTTAATGGTTAAGAAGTTTCTTCCTATATCAAAACAAAATCTACTTCCCTGTTAACTTTTGCCCATCCATTTTAGTTCTGCCCTAGATGGTCAAGCAGAACCAGTCTATTAGTCTTTCTTCTGTATGACCACCCCTCAAAAACAGAAACCATATCTAGGCTAAATATTCCTTGTTCCTTCAAATGAAGTATTGGATCACCTAGTTTTAAGACCCTTTCCATTCTCTGGACAAATCTGACATTGATCTTTATAAAATTGTGGTACCCAGATCTAAGATAGTTCCAAGCAAAATACTCGCCCTCAGAAAGATGAGTCCAACAAAGGACACATACACACAGCTAAGTGTATAATCAGCAATCAAAGCATTCAATTACAAAAATTACTCAAGAAAAAAGTTGGATCAGAGAAGGTTGAGGGATAGGGCTAGAATTCAGTGGTTCAGAAAGGAGCTGAATTAATAACATAGGATAAATTGAATGGTACAATGTGCTCTGTATATGGTGAGAACTCTGCCCCATGGAGGGCTGAGGAAGATTAGTATTTCCTGGACTGACTCATAATCCCCAGCATGACAGCAGGGGCCATCTTTAATTCTCAGTTATAATAAATATCTACCCTGGGAGGGATCCATCCCTCAGGTCATAAGTTTCCCATTTTTCCTGAGTGCTGCTAAGGTGTCTTTCATAAGACATCATGATACAGAAGATGTTATGAAGACAGTGTCAGTATTTTCCATTTCCCCATCCTTTGTATTCCAGATAATATAATAATTACCTGACCTACCTTGCAGTGATGCTATGAGGAAGTGCTAAATTAATTTGAGTTGGTTTTATTATTTTTATGGGCAGCTACGTGGCATAGTAGATAGAACACCAGGCTTGGGAAAAGGAAAGCTCATCTTTATGACTTCAAATGTAGCCTCAGACACTTGTTTGTTGTATGTCACTTAATCTTGTTTGTCTCAGTTTACTTATCTGTAAAATAAACTGGAAAAGGAAATGGGAAACCATGCTAGCATTTTTGCTAAAAAAAAAAAAACTCCAAAGAATCAGACACAACTTAAAACATTCCTGACAATGACCTCACCTTGAATGTCACTCAATTTCTCCATTACATCTCTTCTTAGTATAGTAGCTAGAGGTCAATCCTCCATTTTCTCTCATCCCATAACTCTTTGTTTCTCTCACTCTTCAAGTAATTGTGACATTTACTTTATGAATAGAGGAAAGGTCCTGACATTTTTTCCCTTGCTAGATTTCAAGCTCCTTTAGTTCGGGAATGATATCGCACTAACTCTTTGAAGATTTGTTCCACCTAAAGATCTGCTACAATACCTTATTCTTCTTTGTACTGCCTAGGACAGACATCATACCCTGCTCCTAGAAGTATGATGATCATTTAATGGATTGCATTGAAATGAATTGAAATGATTTGAAACACTGAAAATGAATTGGGACACACAGACAATATAAATTATGGTTTGCTTTTCTTTTTTTGAACCAACCAATCAACAATTTATCAGCCATTTACTGTGTACCAGGTTAGGCGCAGTGAATACAAGGGGAAAAGCAAAAATGGTCCTTGTCTTCAGAAGGCTCACATTCTAATGAAGGAGATAATCCAAATAAATCAGACCAAAGAAAATGAATTCTGAGTAGATAGAAGGTAATCAGGAAATCTATATGAGGTGATTCTAAAGGCTTCTAAGAGTTGGAGGTGGGGAGGGAGAGCCTTTAAGTCTGTTCAAGGGTGTAGAAATAGGAAATGAAGTTTCTTGTGCAAGGAATAGTAAATTGGCCAGTAAGAAGGATTGATGATAAAGTCCATAGA
This sequence comes from Macrotis lagotis, assembly GCF_037893015.1. Lineage (NCBI taxonomy): Eukaryota > Metazoa > Chordata > Mammalia > Peramelemorphia > Peramelidae > Macrotis > Macrotis lagotis. Next base: position 207,721,314 of record NC_133664.1, on the reverse strand, counting down.
AACTAACAATGCCTACTTCCTTCCTCTTCAGTGAGAAACCCTTCTCTAGAGATCTACATAATTTTCATGGTTTACAATAATGCTTTGGGTAGGGTTCCTATCCAAAAGAAGATTCAAAGGAGATTGAGTTCCATCTTTTGGAAGTCTTTAATGCCATATTTTGCTCTATCTAATACAAGATTATTTTATAGTCAAAAAGTAATGTGTATCTTTCACTTAACAATATGACTATAAAGTTCTAAATAATTTTTAAACTTCCTATCTTCTCATACTTTTATCAAGGATGCCTTTAACAAATGTGGATTAGTCTCATAAAGATTCTGTAGTAGTAAAAGAGTAAGCATATGAATCAGTAATTACTGACGTTTTCCTGATGATTTTTTTTCTGGAAGAATAACATTTGGTTTAGTATTCTGCTCTCCTTCAAATACATTGATAATTAGTCTCTCAAAGTCCTCAGAATCATGTCACTCATAGAATAAATATCATCTGCTTATACTTGATTTGTCCAGTTACTGTTCCCATGTTTAATTTTTTGAAGTGTCATTTTCATTTTCTCAGACAGAATATTGGGGAATGTGATTTTAGAATCTGAATATTACAATTCTCCTTCCAGAGATGGAGAGAATAGTGTATTATAAGTGAAATTAAAAGATCTCTTCTACTTAATAAAAAAAATGACAACCTTCTTTCCAGTTTTATCCTAACATGCTCTGAGATGTGGGTTAATTAGGTCATCTGTCACACATTCTTTTAACTTTTCTTTCTGTTGAGGAGATGAATATATAATACATATATATATATAATATGGTTACTTATGAAATATATTAAAATTAATATAACTAGGCAGTGTTAAGTAGTAGAAGCTAGGAACATCAGAAAAGGTTTTATGAGGGAAGAGGAACTTAAGTTTCGCTTCAAGGAAACTAGTGATTCCAAGAAGTGGAGTTGAGGAGGGATTGCTTTCTAGGCAAAAGGACAATTTCTGCAAAGATTCAAAGGTGGGAGATGGAGTCTTGTATGTGATAAAAGCCACGAAGAGCAGTTTGAATGGATTGTAGATTACATGATAGGGAGATTATCCCTTGTTTCTTCAACCTATCCTTACGATGTGGATTAAAGTCTCTTCACCTTTTCTGAACACTCTCCATTTTAGGAGTAGCTAATGGTATAGTGGGATAGAGTGGCAGACCTGAATTCAATTCTAACCTCAGACGTTTACTAGTTTTTGCTTGTTGTTAGTTCCCCCTTAGATGATTACTGTAAACTTAATTTGTTGATCCATTCTAAGTGCTAAGTACACAAATGTAAGGCAGTCCCTACTCTCAAGAAGTTCACATTCTAATAGGGAAGTCAACAAATATGGAAAGTTTCAGCTGCAAGTCAGACAGGAGGAAGAAAACTCAGCTTTAGCATAAACAAGTAAAACTACAGTTACAGAAGATATTAATCACAGAAAGAAATATCAGCTCCAGATCTCCAGATCAGCAAAGTAAGTCCAGACATCTATAAAAATAAATGCTGTAAGAAAAAGGGAAGTTAACTAATTAATTGATACCTGACAAAAATAGAAAACCTTGTAGATTTCCAAGAGAGCATGGAACCATCATAGGATGTTTGTGAATGGAGAAATAAGAATTGTGAAAGCAGAATTTGTGGTCTACACAGCAGAAATAATTGGCAGAATAGAAAATCTTAATTTTGTGGTGGTGACTCTCCACAAAGAATCAAAAGATAGAAAGCAATTAATTGGGAATGCAAATAAATAAAAGTGAAGGATAATCTGGAAAAGAGAAACAAAAGACCATTACATTAAGTGAGAATACAATATCTATACAAGTAAAATATATTGTCCTTAAAGTATAGAAACAATTTAAGCATTTTAGGTCTCAAGTCAAGTCAAAATAAACAAAAAAACAAACAACTAAATATCATAATGCAAGAAATAATACAAAAAAGGTGAAACTCTTCCAAATACAGAAAAGAAGAACTCTTTGAAAGAATACACAGATCCACTCCAGAAAAAACAAGCAAACAAAAAACAAATTAATGTTGCTAACTCCAAGACACAGAGCACTTAAATTGAATAATTCTGGTAACAAACAACATATGCCACAGCTGATTAGGAGAAAGGCCTTCAGTTACAAAGAAAGAAAAATTCAAATAACACAACACCACCTGAAACAACAGAAGATTAGGGTATAATGTGTTCCTAAGAGCAGAAGAACTCAAGATATAAAACAAGGTAACATATTCTGTGAATCTGACCATAAAAAAAGTTTCCTATACATTACTACAAAGAAAAAACAAATCTAGACAAGTTAATTTCTTTCAAACAACCCAGACAACAGAAATATAAGAAAAGTACACAGATATAGCAACTAAGTACAAGAAGAATAACTAGTTAACATTTATATAAAACTTTAAGATTTGAAAAGTGCTTTATATAAATTATCTTGGGGGCGGAGCCAAGATGGCGACAAGAAGGGATGGAGTCTTAGGAGCTCTCTGATAAAAACTCATAAACTAAGGACTCTAACTAAACTTTCAAGAGCCAGAACCCACAAAGGGACCCAGTGAGGCAGTTCTACTCAAGGTAACCTGGAAAAGAGCAGAAAGGCTCTGCTCCCCGGGGTCGGAGGGGTGGCCCAACAGAGCCAAAGAACTTCAGCCTCCCGGAGGCAGCCCCAGGGTGCTAGGAGCTGCGGCTCACAGCAGCCGGGGAGTCTCCTGAGCTGCACCCCAGGGGGCACCGGCACAAAGTGGGGGAACAGCGGGGGACCTCTGCCAGAGCAAACACCTGGAGCCCAGCCCTCGGGGCACACAGCCAGCAGCTTGGTCTTTCGGCAGCCCAAATCCAGGAAACAGAAGCAGACAGAGCTTGTAAGCAGGAGCCCCCAGGGCATGAGCCCATTGAGCTGAGGGAGGGGAGTGAAGAGAGAGAGACTGCCCAGCTCTGTCCTCTGCCTCTGGAACAGGACTCTAGGGTCTGACAACATTCAGATCTTGATCCCAGTCTAGGCCCCTCCATAGAACAACAGGACCCCCCCACCTCGGCCCCGTGGCAGAGGGGGGGCGCTTATGTTCATTCACAGACCAGGAGGGAGGACAGAACCTCACACACTGAGACCCTTGTGGGAGTGTCCCAAAAGCTAAGGAAGCACCCCCAAAAAACAGGCTTAGGCTGGGAAAATGAATAAGCAAAGAAATAAGAGGAAGACCATTGAGAAATATTTTGCAAATGAGCCCAAGAAGGATCAAAATATTCAGTCTGAAGATGAGGAAGCACAAGCTCCTCCATCTAAAGATTCCAAGAAAAACAGAAATTGGGCTCAGGCTATGACAGAGTTCAAAAAAGACTTTTGAAAATCAAATGAGGGAGTTGGAAGAAAAACTGGGAAAAGAAAGGAGAGAGATGCAGGAAAAACATGAAAATGAAGTCAGCAGCTTAGTCAAGGAAATCCAAAAAAAATGCTGAAGAAAATAGCATGCCAAAAAACAGCTTAGGTCAAATGGATAAAACAGTTCAAAAAGTTATTGAGGAGAAGAATGCTTTAAAAACCAAAATTGGACAGATGGAAAAAGAGATAAGAAAACTGTCTGAAGAGAATAAATCCTTCAGACAAAGAATAGAATTCAGGGAGATTGATGAATTTACCAGAAATCAAGAATCAATGCTTCAAAACAAAAAAAAAAAATGAAAAATTAGAAGAAAATGTGAAATATCTCATTGAAAAAACAACTGATATGGAAAACAGACTTAGGAAAGATAATTTGAAAATTATTGGAATACCTGAAAGTCATGATCAGGAAAAGAGCCTTGACATCATTTTCAAAGAATTACTACAGGAAAATTGCCCTGATATTCTAGAAGCAGAGGGCAAAATAGAAATGGAGAGAATCCACCGATCCCCCAGAGAAAGAGATCCCAAAAAACCAACCCCTAGGAATATTATAGCCAAGTTCCAGAACTCCCAAGTCAAAGAGAAAATATTACAAGCAGCCAGAAGGACACAGTTCAAATATCGTGGAGCTGCAGTCAGGATCACTCAAGACTTAGCAGCATCTACATTGGAAGCTTGTAGGGCTTGGAATACAATATACCAGAAGGCAAAAGACCTTAGAATGCAGCCAAGAATGAACTACCCAGCAAGGCTGAATGTCCTCTTCCAGGGAAAAAGATGGATTTTCAATGAACCAGGGGAATTTCAAAGGTTCTTTTTGGAATGGCCAGAGCTGAACAGAAGGTTTGATCTTCAGATACAGGACTCAGGTGAAGCATGGAGATTGGAGGAGAGGGGGGAAATATGAGGGACTTAATGAGGATGAACTGCATGTATAGAAAAATGATACTGATAATATTCATATGAACCATCTCAGTTAATAGAGCAGGTAGAGGGAGCTTTTATAGTTGAAGCACAGGAGAAAGCTGAATTTAAAGATAAAATATGGTGTAAAAATGGAGTCAATAGGAAAAAAGGGAAATGGAAAGGGAGAAAGAAAAAGGAGAGGGGGAATAGTCCAAGATATTTCACATAATAAGATTTTTTTTATTACAATGAGCTATTGCAATGATATGGAAGGGGGGAGGCAAGGGGGAATGAGGGAACCTTTGCTCTCATCAGAGATGGCTAGGAGAGGAAACAGCAAATATACTCAATGGGGTATAGACATCTGGAGTAAGAAGGAGGGGGGAGCAGGGGGAAGGGGTGGGGATGTGAATAAAGGAGGAGAAGATGGACCACGGAGGGACAGTGTTCAGATATAACACATTTTCTTTCTTACTTCTTGCAAGGGGCTGGGATTGGATGGCCTGCCCAGGACCATAGGGCCAGGTGGATTCTGGGCCTAAGGGGTGGTATGGGGGCTCAGGGCTTCTTGGCCCCAGGACCAGGGATCTGTCTGCTGCGCCACTCAGCGACCCTACAGCAGAGTCAGAATGAAAGGAGAGAGAAAATATAGAACACGGTAGTGGAGAAATAAGAAAGGAGGGAGTTGCGATCAGCAATGGCAACGTTGGAAAAATATGGAAGTAACTTCTGTGATGGACTTATCATAAAGAATGTGATCCACTCACGACAGAGTTGATGGTGTTGGAACAAAGACTGAAGCACATTTTTTGTTATTATTATTTGGGGGAGGGTGCAGGGCAAGTGGGGCTGGGTGGCCTGCCTGGAGCCACATAGCAGAATGATCTTTGGGTGTCTGAGGCCGGATTCGGACCCAGGTGCTCCTGGCTCAATGGCCAATGCTCTGTCTGTCACCCAGCCACCACTACTATTATTACTATTTTATTTTATTTTGGGTCTTTTTTTTTTCTTTCTTCTTTTTGGTTTTTGCAGGGCAGTGGGGATCAGGTGGGTTGCATGTCACATGGCTGGGTGATTATTGGGTTTATGAGGCTGGATATGGACTCGGGTGCTCGTGGCTCCAGGGCTGGTGCTTCGTCCATTGCGCCACCTGGCCATACCTACAATTATTACTATTTTTTTTATTTTAATTTTTTTTCTCTCCCCTTTACTTTTTCGCCCAAGCAAGTCTATCTATATTCATGGGGAAAGGGGTATTTTGTTTACTTGTAAACAAGTATATTTTATTAATGTAAATAAAACATTTGTACGAAATGAGAATAAAAAAATTAGAAACAAACAAAAAAATTATCTCAATTTATTGACCAAATAAATAAATAAATGAAATTAACTTGTGGGGCATTTGTAATCTACTGCCCTCAGTTTAAAGACAAGGAAATTAAAACTCATAGAAATTAAATGAATCACATGGGTAATAAGATTCAGGAGTTGAGGCAGCATTTGAACTCAGATCTTTTCTGACATGCTATTCTCCATACCACTTAGCTGACTACAATAAAATAACAGAAACAAAGTTGAAATTGGAAATCAACTAGAAATAATGGCTGAGAAAGAGGTCATGTTACATTCAACTTACAAGTGAATAAATGTTTGAAGGCACATAAAAGGGGAGGGAGAAGATAGATGGGAACTCAAAGGTTAAGAATGAAAGGAGAAAAAAGAAGAAAGGCTGCAGGAGAATGAGTTAGGTTAGGAAACAAAAGGAGGAACTGAAATGGTGGGCGGGGGAAGAAAAAGGGAAATTCTGTTTCATTGATTGAGTAAAGAACTCTCCAATGGGGGAAGACAGACTGACATCCTGAAGAGGGAGAGGGCTTAGACCCAGAGAGGAAATTTTAAGACAAATGGAGAGACTCATCATCTAGTCTGCTAACTATCTTCATGGCAGAGCTGTTAAAATTCAGCAATGTGTTCCTTTCTAACTTCTTTCCAATTTCAATAAAGCTCTTGAAACATTGTGGAATATCCTGTTGTTTGATGGTCTTTGGAGGAATTCACAAGGTCAAAGTGTTTGTTCAATTTCCTTTGTCTTGCAACAATTATTTAGATTTGGTAGTCATTTCTGTTTTACTATTGCACTTTAGTGGTATCTAGGATCTGTAACCCATAATAGGCAGAAAAAACACCTGCTTTACTAGAAATGGGCAAAGTATGGATAACCATCCTTTTTGTTTTCTTTGTTTTTGCTCCAGTCTTGGGGTACTATTCATTCTACAACAGAAGCTAAGTGTAGCTTCAGCTCTCCATGAAGTTTACCTTTTACTATGTAGGGGCCAAGAAAAAATTTCATTGGAGAAGTATATATTGTGGTCTTATATGCCCAACAGTTTTTCTCTTAGCATTTGCCGGTGCTAAGCATCTTTACCCTGAGAAAGATCCTAGCACTTGACCTTCACAGATGTCTTTTTACAGCTCTTGATCTTGAATGAGAGAGAATGTCACTTCAGCAAGTCTTGGGTATGTAATCACATGGCTTTAGGGGGTAACCCATTCAGGGATAGACACAAACACATACACATCCCACCACTAAGAGAACAGATCTGGCTTTTCCTTGGGTTCATAGCCTCTACAAGAAGAGAGAATATTTCCATGTTGTAGAAACAATTTCCGCTATGAATCAGAAACAAGATCTTTGCCTCAAAGATAACAATGGGGTAACCTAGAAATAATTGTCATTTACTTTAACAAATGAGAAGTATATGAAGTTTCAGATTTTATTCCCCTGATCCTGAGTTTATAGAGTCACAGATGATGAGATGATAATATGTTGATAATAACATCTGTATATTTCTGAGGGCTTTTTGTTGCTCTCTTTTAATAGAGAAAAATTAGAAATGATCTATAAAAGTTGGCTCAAGGGAACTGAAAGATAAATCTTCATATTCATGAGTTATTGCCCATCCAATGCAATAGCAATGTTTTCTTTAAAAAACTAGTCAACCTTTTTCAAATTTCCATTGTTCCATCTATATTTCATCTGTTCCTTTTTTGCTTCTCCTCTCCTTGATCTGTATTCATCCTTTCATTATTCTTTTTTAGATATGAGAGTGTCATGGTTCTGTATACTTAAACATCATTCTGCATGTCTATATAGTATCAGGCTCTCAGGTTCTTATGAGATCATCTTCAAGCTTAAGTTCTTGTTTACTCGAGTCACAAATGAAACTCATCTACAGCTTTGACTTCAGTTTAGTTTCTCAAATGAGTCTTTCTTCTGTAATTTTCCAGTTCTTCCTCAGCTTTCTTTTTGATTAAGGTCTCATGACAAATGCCCTTTCTTCCTGTTTTGCTACTCAGAGGAGTGGTTTCAATGATACTATCACTACTTTTTTTATTTAATAGTATTTTATTTTTTCTAATATCATGTAAAGACAATTTTCAACATTTATTTTTTGAAAGATTTTGAGTTCCACACTTTTCTCTCTTTCTCTCCTCTCTCCCTTCCCTCTTCCCCAAGACAGCAAACAATCTGACATAGTTATACATAAGCATTACCACTCTTGCCAGGAGTCTAGACACTTTAATATCTCAATTTTTGAAGCAAAGTAAAACCTAAAGCATGCTTTAAAATGTCATCACATCTTTTTCTTTCTTTTCCTTTTCTTTTCTATTGCCTATTTTTTAGATTTACTTCCTGCTGATGAGCCTCTCTGATTTCACTCAGCACTGGCAATCATGATCGGACTTCTTTCATATTAGTAAAGAAATCAGACATATAATCCTAGTCTTCTGCCATGTTCGCCTTCAACTCTGAACCAGCAACTTTAGTTTTCTGGCAGCTTAAACCAGAGGGAATCATACCTACAGATTGTATCCAAAGGAAACATACCAACAGACTTTCTAGACAACAAAGATACAAAAAGACAGTCACTCAATAGCAGAAGCAATTTCTAGGATGAGATCCACTTGTGGTAGAGAAGAGGACCAGCTATGAACTCAAGAATGGATCAGCCCTAAGCTGGGAGTTCCGCTGATCAAAGTTGATCATTAGAGAGTTTCATGAGGACTCCACAAAGAAAGAAAAGTCATCAAGACCTTGAAACACTAGGACTGAAAATTGCTTTGGTCATGTGTGTTTCCTTTTGTTCCTTCACTATCATTGTATTCTAAGTTAACATCCTCTTTCCCCACAGATGTGTACTTATAGGAGCTACCCAGCTCCACACGTCTGACACACACACACACATACACACAATGATGGGAACTTTTGAATTCATAGGGTCATATATTTAGAGGTTGAAAAGATGAGGAAACTGAGGTTCAGAGAACTGATTTGCTGCACAACCATTAAGTATCAGAGGTATGACTTGAACCTCATTCCAGATCCAGCACTCTACTTAATATAATGGATGCTTCTTAGATGTCTACTATCTCTTGACTGGAGAGTGGCAGTTGCCCTCTGTGATCCAACTCACAGGAATGTGAGTGCAGGTTGAGGATAATTCACAGAGAGCATTACACAAGAAATGAACAGTTCTGCCTTGTTTCTCTTGCTTGTTATCAATAATCCCATTTACCCAAACAAAACTCCTTGCCTTCATTTGATCCTCCTCTATCCCCCCAATATGGCTTTAATTATCAATCAATCAATCAATTAATTAATTTGTCCATTTTTTTAAGGTTTTGAGTTTCACATTTTTCCCTCCTTCCCTTCCCACCCCATCCCCTGACAAAGAGCAGTCTAATATAGGGTATATGTATATAACCATGATAAATATACTTCCATATTAATCATGTTGTGAAAGAAGAGTCAACAGAAAGAAAAAACATAAAACAGATTTTATGAGAGAAATGAGAGAAATTGATAGAAAAAAACCATAAAACAAATTTTAAAAATTGAAAACAGTTAGCTTTGGTCTGCATTCAGACTCCATAGTTTCTTCTCTGAATGTGGATATTTCCCCTCACAAACCCTTTAAAATTGTCTTTGCCAGTACAGTTTATTTTTGGATTGTCCAATTTCACTTTATTTGGGATGGAAATACTTTTATATTGAAAATTCCTTTAAAATACCTTTAATTTACAGTGGGATTAATTATTCAGCTATTGATTATGGAGTCTATTGTACTATCAGGCCTTCACTAGTAGTGAGAATCATAAACTAATACAGCTGGAAGAGACCTAAGAATCATTTAGTCCTGTCCCATAATTTTATACATCAGGAAACTAAAATCCAGAAAGATAGTATCATGGGATATACATATATATATATATATATATATATATATGCATGCATGTGTGTGCATGCATATACACAGATTACATGCATGTATACACAGCATATATGTGTATACATACTCATAATCTGTATATATGTATGCATACATATCTATGTATTTATAGTAACAGGGATGTGTTGGAGCCAACTCTGACTACTTTGCAAAAATACATTGCTAAATTTTCAGTTTAAGCATTTTATATATCAGAAGTCAGTAGTTATTGTGAATCTGGGCTTAATTTATTGTTTTCTTGATTGCCTAAATAGAAAAAAACATTAATAAAGAATATAAATTTAAGAGTCACTGAATACTTTTTTGAGAACATTATTTATCAGTACCTTCCTGTACTGTTTTATAAACATTGCTTGAGTTTGGCAGGAAAGTAGCAGAAGGTTCAAGGAATGAAATCACCAGATTGGGGCCTTATTGACCATGGGTTAATAATACTAATAATTATGATAATAATAATTAATACAACTGACATTTATTTAGTGGTTTGTAGAGTGCTTTTGCACCCATTTTTGAATCTGAGTTTCACAATACTTCTGTGTTTATGCATATGTATGTGTGTTTGTATGTGGGTAGTTAGGTGGCAGCAGTGGCCAGAGCACTGAGCCCGGAATCAGGAAGACTCATCTTCCCAAGTTCAAATCCTTCCTAAGAAACTTGCTAGCTGTGTGACTCTGGGCAAGCCACCCAACCCTGCCTGCCTCAGTTTTATCATCTGTCAAATAGTCTGGAAAAGGAAATAGCAAATCTTTGGAAAATGAAAAATCACGAAAAACCTCAAATAGGGTCACAAAGAGTCAGACACAACTGAATAACAAATGATATGTATGTATGTATGTATGTTTGTATGTAATACAAACCTGTGATTTCATTGACATTGATATTTTTTAAATCTAATCCTTGTTCTATCTGATCTTCAGTTCCCTCACCATTCCCATAACTCAACTTTAAACACACTTGTTGTCAGTTTCTTTCCTAATCTGTAATGCTCAGATCTGGATATAATACTTAGCATATAGTCTGAGCAGGACTGGTCAATCTAGATTCTATGACCCTCTTTTTACCCAAGGCCACACAGCTAGGTAATTATTGTCTGAGGTAGGACTTGAACTTAGGTACTCCTGACTCCAGGGCCAGTACTTCATCCACTGTGCCACCTAGCCAACCCTTCTATGACCCTCTTTTTTTTTAAATTAAAGATATTATTTGAGTTTTACAATCCCCCCACCATCTTACTTCCCCCCCCCCACGGAAAGCAATCTGACAGTCTTTACTTTGTTTCCATGTTGTACATTGATCCAAATTGGATGTGATGAGAGAGAAATCATATCCTTAAGGAAGAGACAAAAAGTCTAAGAGATAACAAGATCAGACAATAAAATATCTGTTTTTTCCTAAATTAAAGGGAATAGTCCTTGAACTTTGGTCAAACTCCACTGCTCTTCATCTGGATACATATGGCACTCTCCTTTGCAGACAGCCCAAAATCGTTCCCAATTGTTGCACTGATGGAACGAGCAAGTCCTTCAAGGTTGAACATCACCCCCATGTTGCTGTTAGGGTATACAGTGTTTTTCAGGTTCTGCTCATCTCACTCAGCATCAGTTCATGCAAATCCCTCCAGGCTTCCCTGAAATTCCATCCCTCCTGGTTTCTAATAGAACAATAGTGTTCCATGGCATACATATACCACAGTTTGCTAAGCCATTCTCCAATTGAAGGACATTCATTTGATTTCCAATTCTTTTCCACCACAAACAGGGCTGCTATAAATATTTTTGGCCAGTATAGTTTTTAAAAATCCCTTTTGTTGACCTTAACTTTTGTTGATAGTCTCACCTCATACTGAACTTAAATTCTTGTAACATAGTTTTTTATTTTTAGGTGTTTTTTTTTGCAAGGCAAATGTGGTTAAGTGGCTTGCCCAAGGCCACACAGCTAGGTAATTATTAAGTGTCTGAGACCGGATTTGAACCCAGGTACTCCTGACTCCAGGGCCGGTGCTCTATCCACTACACTACCTAGCTGCCCCCTGACATAGTTTTTAAAGGATCACAGCATGCTCCTATCATCATCTTGTATTATCTGAACCTTGCTTTCATTTTTAATTCCTGTTTTTTTAAAATCTATGTTGGTAAGTTCCCTGTTACTTTTTATCAGAATTATTTCCATTTGTTTCTTCAGAATTTCATTCTTGAAAACTTCCCATCACACACACACACACACACACACACACACACATTTCAATCATTTCCCTTACTTCTACCAATCAATTTTTCCTTGTTGAGTTAATCAGATCCAGGAGAGAATTTCCCTTTATGGTATCCTTTATCTTTTTAAGGCTTTCATTATCACAGAGGCAAGTCAAGAAATTATTAGCTAGAGGCAGCTAGGTAGTGCAGTGGATAGAGCACCGGCCCTGGAGTCAGGAGGACTTGATTTAAAATACAGCCTCAGACACTTCGTAATTACCTAGCTGTGTGACCTTAGGCAAATCACTTAACCCCACTGCTTTCCCCCCAAAATAAAAAGTTATTAGCTACTCTGCTTTTGGAAAAGAAAATTTTCCACTAGATGTTTGGATAACTGAAGTCTGCCAACATTACTAGCCTTTGTGCCAGATGTTCTATCTCTCATACTCATCCACTTCTCTTCAATCCAAATGGTTCATAGTACATGATGACAAAATTGCTTTGGGTTCTTCATTTATTGAGCATAATTCAAATGTTCTGCACTCTCACTAAGCATTGTAGTTTGCCCCTATACTAAATGGACTCTAAATATTATGGCTTTTGAGTTTCTTGATTGACTTTTGATTACTTTTCTATTTCTCCTCCCCCCAGCAGATTTGAAGTAATTATAGACTGGGATTTCCTCATTATTAGTATGATTACCTCTCTATTAGAACTGTTTCAAACTAAAATGAACCACCTCATCAGGGATCATATTACCACTTGTTAGGGACATTATAGAAGGGGATCTATGTTCAGGTAAGGCTTGAAGAAGATGACTTCTGAATTTTCTTCCAACTCGTAGACTATATCATGCTAAATCTTCTAGTCCAAGGATGTTCTGAAGCTGTCTCACATCATTTCTCAAGAACTAATTGTTAAATTTTTAGTGTGAGCACTTATATCTATGGCAAATCAGTAAGTGCTACAAATAAGTTTTTGATTTATTGTTTTGCTGATTGACTAGAAAGTGATGAACAAAATAATGCAAATTATATTTAAAAGTATGTTGTGCATACTTTATACTTCACTTTGATTTAGTTTTGAGATCCAGTTGCTAATCTTTTATCACAACACTACTCTAATCCAATCCTCTTATTTTTATAGATAAGCTAATTGATATTCAGTTTAATTTGCATGAAGTTAAATAATTTGCATGAAGTCACATAATGAAAAGAAAATGGATTTTAGACCTGGGTGCAAACCATATTACTTCTACTTCCACCTGTGTAAACTTGAACACATCTCTTCTTTGATACATTCATAAAATGAAGGAGGATGGTTTAATTTCTTTCTTTTTTTTTTAGGTTTTTTGCAGGGCAATGGGGTTAAGTGACTTGCCCAAGGTTACACAGCTAGCAATTATTGAGTGTCTGAGGTCAAATTTGAACTCAGGTCCTCCTGACTCTAGGGCCTGTGCTCTATCCACTGCACCACATAGCTGCCCTGGTTTAATTGATTTCTAAGCTCCTTTCCACTTCTAAATTTAGGATCTTAGATTGGCAGAAAAAATAACAAGCCTATTCTCTTGACTCCCAAGTGTAGGGAATCTACACTTGAAGTTCAAGCAGCAAGCACTATAGTGTATCTTTCAGAGACTTATCAAGCTCTAGTTATAAAAGTTCACACACACACACACACACGCCAAATGAATATCCTTTGCTTCTTTAAAGACACCTAACGTATCATTATTTTTTTAATAGCTCCAGTTCTTGGAAATTTTTCCTTGAATCAACATTAAATCTGTCTTCCTGTGACTTTTTTCTACTGCTCCTAGTCTAGCAGAATAAATCTAATCTTCCTACAGTTTTTTCAATTATTAGTATGACTCTAGCTTCTCTTACAGTATGACTAAAGTGCTGTTTTCCTTAATCATTTAGAGTCAGTATATTAAATAGCAATCAAGGAAGTGACTAGATTGTGTGCAATTAATGAATTGTCCACAAAGTGGCACTCTACTAGAGTCACCTATTCAGCCTTAGAATGTTAAAATTTTTCATTTTCTATATTAGGTAGTAGACAGTGAAGATAGAATGAATGACAGTAGTAGCGCTAAGTACTTTGGATTAATCACTTATTGGCTAGATCTAAAATTAATCTAGAAGATAAAATGAAATATTGCTTAAATATTAAAATATGAAATCAGCTATATGTACTTAGCTAATAATAACACCCCTCTTTTTTTACTCTCTCGGTTCACTGCCCATTGTATTCATAAATTCAGTGATTTAGAATGTTGTGATCCGATACTTTATTGTATAAGCAAACCTCATTTTATTAAGGCTACAATTTATTGTGCTTTTTCAAACATTATGGAGTTTTTTTATTTGTTTTTTTTTTTTTTTACAAATTGAAGGTTTTGTAGCAACCCTACATGAAGTCTATCAGTACTACTTTTTCAACAGCATCATGTCTCTGTGTCACACTTTGATAATTACAATTTTTCAGACTTTTTCATAATTAATATACCTGTTAGGTTGATCTGTGATTAGTGATCTTTGATGTTTCTACTATTGTAATTGTTTTGGGGCACCATGAACTGTGCCCAAATAAGATGTCAAACATAATAGATAAATGTTAGATGTGTTTTGACTACTTTACTAACCCATTTCTTTCCTTCTCCTTGGGCCTCCCTATTCCCAAAGACAAAACAATATAGAATTACAAAAATTTAGTTGATAAAGCCATGACAGGGTTTGAGATGATTGACTCCAATTTTGAAAGAAGTTCTACTGTGAGTAAAATATTATCAAACAGCATCATATGCTCAGAGAAATCTTTCCTGAAAGGAAGATTTCATCTATGTGGTAAACTTCATCTTTTCTCATTTTAAGAAATTTCCACAGCCACCCCAACCTTCAGTAATCACTACTCTGAGTGGCAGCCCTCAACATCAAGGTAAGACACTCTACCAACAAAATGATTATGATTCAGCTGAGATGATGGTTAGCATTTTTTAGAAAATATTTTTAGTTAAGGTACAAAAGTTATTGTTGGGGGGTTTAGGCATAATACTATTGCACACTCAAGAGTTTAGTGAAAGCAACTTTTATATGCATTGGGAAACAAAATAATTCATGTTACTCACTTTATTGCTATATTCACTTTATTATGGTACTGTAGAACCAAACCTATTATATCATTATATCCCCAATGTATGCCTGTATATGAAATAAACTGAAAAAATGCTGAATCAACTGTTTCTGTTTGTAAGCATTTATCCAGATTATTTCTTCTCAGCTGCCAATAACACTCATCTCCAGTTCTTGGTAAAGAAATCAGGGAAGGACCATCTATCTTCTTTCTCTGAATTATGCATGAAAAAGAAAAAAAATCACTTCCCATTTCTGGCTCCAAAGATCTCCTAATGGCCTTGAGGCTTTTGGACTTGGTGCCTCTCCATGTAACTGTTCCAATCTCTCCCACTTGTTACATTCTCTTTTTGCCTTCCAGAAGCCAGATGAGCTCAATAGGAAGCAAAAGGAGGAGGTCACAGCACACAGATATCATACTTACCTTATTCTATAAATTTTTATTGGGATCCCCATGAAAAGAGAGGGAAAGGTAATCAATTTTCATCAGCAAGATCATCTTTAGTCCATCTTTATTTCAGAGAAGACAAGAAAGTATTCCATAGAACACCAGAGGAGCAGATTTTAGATATTCAACCAAAAATATTTTTTCTGAATTCCATCTATGGATATGTGCTAAGTACAACATAAGAGACTATTAGAAAAGAAGCAAGAAGTGATCTTGAAAGATCACAATATTGATATCCCTGTGGATAACTAAGAATTTTATCTAATTCTATCTATAATCAGAATGGTTTTTAAAACAATTTACCTCTCTGATCCTCCATTTCCTCTTTTGAAAAATGGGGGATGAAAATACTTGCTCTGCCTAATTCATAGGATTGATGTGAGAAAAGCACTTTGTAAACAAACCTTAGAGTTCTAGAAAAGATAAGATAGACCCTGAAGAGTTGATTGAAAAGTAAGTAAGCTTTCTTTAGCCTTCAATGCATGGCCACAAGAGGGCAGAAGGAAATCAAGAATGAAAAAATTTCTCTTGTATAGTCATTCTTTGTACCTGGGTGGAAAAGAAGAACAAAGGCTTCCAAAATTAGGGCCACTTTAATTTGGATTCTTTTGATTTTGGTTAAAGGACACCATAGGAAGTTCTATAATATTCTACTGGAGTTCTGAGTTCCTCAATGTAAAAATTCTTCCAAAGAAGCAGATCACAATCCATTCATCTTTGCCCAGTCTGTATAACTCTTGTATGCCAATCAATTAATAAAGTGTCTCCTCTCTGCCAGCAAGGCAGTGCTAGCTACTGGAGATGCCATAAAGAATGAAACAATTCCAACTGGCAAGGATTATCATTTTTCCTGGAGAGATATCAAATACATTAGTAAAATATATGCAAAAATGGTTTCAAGGTAATTTGGGAGAGAGGCCTGGATATGAAGAGCAAGCTCAGATTGGTTCTTGAGAATCTATTGTTAAATTTTCAAGGTGAGAATTTATACCTTAGAGGTCAGTAAATGCTATAAATCACAGTTTGATTTATTGTTTTGTTGATTTCCAGATTTAAGAAAGTGTTGGAGAACATATTAATAATGTACATTGAATTTATAACCCTCCCTCCAAAGAGGGAAAAGAGCTGGTAGTTAAACATTTACAGCTCCTAAACTTGTCCCAAGAGAGTCTGATATCACATAAGTCCTCTCAAAGACAGTTCTTGCAGGAACTCTTGATTTCCATGATTTTACTGTTGTTATGTCATTATTTTCTCTACAAATTTAAAGAGCTTCATGAAAATTTCTAAAAGTTCTTATAGAAATCAAATAAATATAAGATACATACATGTTATGAGCTAGTCTTCGGAGAATGTCCTAATCATCTAACTTGGAAGTGTTCTGCATTCCCCACCACATAGATGGGAGAAGCCTCTTTTGATTGGCAGCCTAACTGAAACAGGTTGCATCTTTAAAGCTGGTAAGACTGTGAGTCAAATCTATATGAATACAAGTCATTCCCTAATTGATAAATGATCAAAGGATATGAAAAGATAATTTTCCAATGAGGAAATCAAAACAATTTATAGCTGTATATAAATGCTTTAAATCATTATTGATTAGAGAAATGCAGATTAAAACAATCTTGAGTTATCATTTTGTACCTATCAGTTTGGCTAAAATGATTAAAGGAGAAAGCAAAAGGGATTGTGGAAAAACTGGAACACCAAATTGTTGTTGTTGGAAATTTGAATTGATCCCATTGTTTTGTAGAGCACTATGGGATTATATTCAAAAAGTTATCAAACTGTTGATACCCTTTGACTCAGCAATATCACTATTAGATCTATTTCCAAAAATGATTAAGGAAAAGTAAAAGAACCTATATTTTCTAAAATATTCATAGCAATTTTCTTCATGGTGGCAAAAAACTAGAAATTGAAGGGATGAGCAGAAACAAGGGAACACTGTATATAGTAACAGCTGTAATATTTTAAGAATAACTTTGAAGAAATAAGTCATTTTGACCATTACAAATACACAAATTAACTACAAAGGACCTATGAAGGAAAATACTATCTGCATCCAGAAAAAGAACTGATAAATAGACTATGTATAGAATGATTTTACATATGTATACGTACGTATGTATGTATATCTAATGGTAGCCATCTCAAGGGTAGAGAGGAGAAAAAAGGGGAAAATTTACATGATAACTTCAGTATATATTTAAAAGGAATAGTAAGCTTTACACAATAGATTTGAAGTTTTATGTGCAATATCATGTTATGGCATTGCTTGTTTTATCCATAAATTAAAAATAAAATAAAATTTAAAATGGCAAGACAGTTGATCTATCCAGTGTGCTCTCTCTGGTTAGAGCACTTTCTTCCATATACATACTTGCTGCATCCAAAGCATAAAGATCATAGCTCCTCTATAGCATGGTTTCCATTAACTTGAACTCATGAGAGAAAAAGACTTCCTATTTTAACCTGGATCCAAGAAATAGACCCAGGCATGATTGTTTCTGTTCTATTTTATATGTCCTCATTTCAGGTGCCAGCAGTGCCTGGGAGTTCAAACTATAGCAACCTGGGAGCCAAGTTTCCAGATAGGATAGTACAGCCAGCCAAACCAGCAGGGATGTCCAGAGAAATCAGGGGACCTGGGATTCCATCCTGAGGGGCTTTTGGAATTGGGATGAAACTGCTCTATTAAAATCCCCTTCTTTAGGGGCGGCTAGTTGGCGTAGTGGATAAAGCACTGGCCCTGGAGTCAGGAGTACCTGGGTTCAAATCTGGTCTCAGACACTTAATAATTACCTAGCTGTGTGGCCTTGGGCAAGCCACTTAACACCATTTGCCTTGCAAAAACCTAAAAAAAATCCCCTTCTTTTCAGAGATTGAGACAGTACAAGAGGGGGAAAAGATTATGCTTTTCAAGAATTGTGGGAGTAAATTTATATATTTATGATTATTCCTTTGAAGGAAGTATTATTTTTGTAAAAAACAAACTGACTGTTGATGGTTAAATGGAATTTGTGTAGAAAGAACCATTCCTAAAACTAAGGAAATATCAGTTGGGCCTGGAAGCATTGATAGAAAGACTAGATACCTACTCTCTCCTTTAAGGGTATAAGAGAACCCTGGAGCAAAGGTGAAACCTTCCAGGAAATGAGGGCCAACATTATAAAGATAGTTTTGTCAGAGCGGTATTAAGATCTGGGGGTAACAGAAAAAGCTTCATGCATAGAAGGTGGGACATGGGTAGAGACTTGAAGGAAACTATGGTTTCTAAGAAAATGACCCAAAAAGAAATGGGAGAGAGAATGTTACATATGAATAGTTAAGTACGTGTGAACTTATAATATGTGCGTGTGCATCTGTAAAAATGTATAAAAATATCTAAAATACTTTGGAGCTGGGTTTTAAAAAGCCAAATAAAATCCAAGAGGTATTAGGGAGTCACTGGAATTTACTGGGTAGTAAAACAACATGCTCAGATCTGTCTGCTTTAGGAAAAATAGGGAGATAACTTCAACAGTACCCTAAGTGATGAGGGAGACCTGAACCAAGATGGTGGTTGTAGGAATAGTGAGATAAGGATGAATGCAAGAGATGGTAGAGACAACAGGATTTGGCAATTGATTGCAAAAGTGAGGGATTGAGAGTGAGGAGGTAAGAGTAACACTGAGGTTGCAAACCTGGCTACCCGGAAGGATAGTGGTGCCTACAGAGGCCTAAGGCACTTTCTTTAAAGCAAAACATCTATTTCCTGACTTGGCATGCCCTATTCATGTGTGCTGCCTTGGCAATTCTCAGAATTTTTCTTTTACCTTTAATCACTCTACTCTATCTTGTCTTCCTAGAATTACTAATTTCAGTGCTTGTATAATATATAGGATCCTGATAGCACCATCATTCCAAAAAAAAATGATGCTTACCCTGCCTCAAGTGTAATTGATTCTGTGCTTTGTTTGCTATACTTTAATATTGATTAACTTTTGGGGAGCAATATCTTAAGAGCACACCCTAATCTAAAAGATATCAGGATTGCTTTGTAATATTAAAGGTTGATTGATCCAAGACATAAGTTTTGTGACTCATGCTACTATAAACTGTATAAAAGTCCTCACCTACAATCACTTTCTCACTCTCTCAAAGGAAATATTGAGAAAGGTTAAGTTAAGACTTTAATGGCAGATTTTAATGGTATCACACCTGAGAGCTGTAAAACCACCAAGAGCACTAACATTGCATCCTTCAATCATCCAAATGAGCATACCTGAGAGTTCCGGGTACCTTGAAATGACTATAAGATTTAAGAAAACAATGTTTTTGTTGGGGTCTATAAATAATCTTGATCAGTAGAAGGGTGGCTATTGACTTTGTTTTTGGATCAAACCTGAATTAAAATCCAAAGTCCTAGACTAGCACACTCCCCAGGATCATGTTCCTCATTTTCCAAAATCCAAGTAGTAAATTTGATAAACTAATTAGTGCTGATATATAAATGGGTACTAATAGATTGAATCTGATGCTCCTCTCAGATAATATATTTGCATTTCCCCAGGGCTATTAAGCTATTTATATTGGATTTATATATTGGAGATATAATTCTTTGGTACTGTTCTCCATATTTATCTTTAAACATGCAATTCCCATCAATAGTGGAGAAGGAATGATGTAGAAATTTCAGGCAATATTATTATCCCAATGAAGATGATGTTTTTATGGGGTGGGGGATGCCAACTTTGATGGGTTGTATAGTTCATCTTAACAACTATCATAGGCGGAAAGGTTCTATCCTTCCTGTTGCAAATCATATTGTATCTGCCTTGAGTATATTATGATTCTGTGATGCAGTCTACAATCTGTTTTACTAAAATCAATGTTTATCTACTATCCCAGTAGAAAAGTCTCCCTCATATCCCTATCAATTCATATAAAATTTGTTTACTCTTGTTCTTTCTCAGACAGATATTATAAATATCTAGGGGTCAGTTAAGTGATGTAGTCAATAAAGCACTGACCTTGGAGTCAGGAGGGCAGGAGCTCGAATCTGGCCTCAGACACTTGACTCTTACTAGCTGTGTGACCTTAAGCAAGTCACTTATCCCTGATTGCTCCACAACCAGGGTCATCTCTAGGCATCCTGATTCATATGTGACCACTGGACCTGGATGACTCTAGAGAGAAAGTAAGGCTGGTGACTTAGCACAGCACCCCCTCACTCAAATCCAATTCATGTGCTCGTTATGGCATCACCTACTTGATGTCATGGTCTTCTTCAAAAATGAAGGACAAACATTATAGACATCTAGAATGACTTGATATCAATACTTGAAGGGAAAAAATCCAACTACATACTTGAGACTTCTCAGTAGATCTGTGACCCCATCACCAATCTCTTCTTTCCTTGTAATACAAAATTCCTGCCCCTGAACTTTCTCTTTTTTAGGATAAATAAACCACATATTTTAGTCCTTTTCCCAGATAAGTTATTTAATTCCTCAGTGCTCCCAAGCTATTTTCTAAAATTTTGTTATAGTTAAGTTGTTGATCTGCCTGGGCAAAAGGGGTTTCCATTCTACAAAGAGATGAAATCACTAGTCTGGACAAAAAAAAAAAAATCACTTCTGATATTCTCTCTATCTTCTGATAACAAGTCCAATATATCATACATAATGTATTAATAACAACTCCAATCTATAATCACTATTCATAAGAATAGTTAAGGAATTGCCTTCCACTTCTATTTTTATTTTTATGTTTTTGCAAGGCAAATGGGGTTAAGTGGCTTGCCCATGGCCACACAGCTAGGTAGTTATGAAGTGTCTGAGACCGGATTTGAACCCAGGTATACCTGACTTCAGGGCCAGTACTTTATCCACTGTGCCACCTAGCTGCCCCCCACTTCTATTTTCTAAACCCCTCTTTCTCGGGTAGCTAGGTGGACCTGAAATTGGAAAGATTCATCTTTCTGTGTTCAAATCTGTCCTAAGACACTAGATTTTGGTCAAGTCACTTAACCCTGTTTACCTCAATTTTCTCATCTGCAAAAGGAATTTGAAAGGAATGAAATAAACTATTCCAGTGTCTTTGCCATGAAAACCCCAAAGGGTGTCATGAATAGTTGGGCACAATTGAAAGGAATGAACAACCTCTGAAGGGTAATATAGGTATAGATTATCCTCTGACCCTAACTCTACCCTGAAATCATTTTGTTACTTTTGACAAAAATATTTTACCTTCATGGGCCTTAATTTCCTCATCTATAAAATTACTGGTTTGAATTAGTTTCTTAGATCCCCTCTATTCAAATTCTATGATTCTTTGAATCAATGACACTATAGAGTGACAGGAAAAATGCTGACTTCTGTCCAGTTTCCCTCATCCTTTAGACATGCTCTAGTATTCTCTCATAGTAGTAGTTAGACTGTGACCACCAAAAAAGAACTAATTTTCCTGTCATCAGAGTTTTGATCATGAAATACAAATTGTCTGTTATTAATCTAAGAAAGGAACACAGTGATGAACACAGAGTAGAAAGTCAACTCTTTCTGTAAATATTAACATATGAAAAGCACATTACAAACCTTTAAAGTCTATATAAATCTAGAATGACTTACTATCACTTAGTGGAAAAGAACAACAAAATATGTTGATATGTCCTTGAGACTTCTTAGTAGATTTGTAACTCAGAATCAATCCCTTCTACCTGAGTTACTTGTAACACAAAATTTCTGCTCCTGAGTTGTCTCTTCTTTAGGATAAATAAATTCTGTGCTTGAGTCAACATTTACTAAAGAATTTGGTTAACTAGTTAATAATGACATATTAAAATGCAGCCATAATCTACACAGAAACAAATGCAGACACAAACACACTATGGTATATCTATATATGTTTCCCTATATATCTACAGCTATATCTGTGTATATATCTATATTTATATCTGTGATTTACTTTTAGTAGTCTAAAGTCATGATCAGTCACTACACTGATCAACGTTCTAATGAACTTTGATGGTGTTATCCTTTATATTATTGTGGTCATCTTTCAATTGTTTTGCTTCTGCTTACCTTTCAATGCATCAAGTCTTTCTAGGTTTCTTTGAATTCTTCCTATTCAATGTTTCCATTAGAACGATAATATTTCATTACATTAATATGCTCCTCCAACAACTTACCATTTCTGACATTTATCATGGCCAATTTTATAGTGTTGAAATGAAATCTCTAATCAGTTTTAGTTTCCTTAGAGTGAATTGAACCATTCTTCATTAGTGCTTTTTCAAAAAAGCTGTGATATCATCAATAAGAATACACTCTCAAGTACATAAGACATAATGGTAAATGACTATAGTAATATACTGTTTGATAAACTCCAAAATTTCACTTTCTGAGTTAAGAACTATTTGACAAAAACTGCTGGGAAAACTGGAAAGTAGTATGGCAGAAACTAGATATAGACCAATATCCTAAACCAGGACTGTCCAAAATTCAAGGGCCACTTGTGGCCCACAGGCAATTTTATGCGACCCCCTATGTATTTACTAAAAGCTTTCCTAAATGAAGCCAAGCTACCACAGAACTCTCACTAAAATGGAAAATCAAAATATATGTCTATTGTTTCAATAAAAATTTTTAAAAGTAAGATTGGACTGCCTTTTCTTAAACTGAATCCCAAGTTAATGTCAAAATGGGTACAGGATTTAGATATAAAGAGTGAAACTATAAACAAATTAGGAGAGCAAGGAATAGTTTCTCTGTGAGATTTATGGGAAAAATGAATTTATGAAAAAACAAGAGATAGAGTAGATTATAAAATATAAAATGGATAATTTTTATTATGTTAAATTAAAAACAAACCAATGCACAAGCAAAACCAATGCAATCAAGATCAGAAGGAAAGAAGAAAGATGGGAAACAATTCTTACAGCAAGTTTTTTCTGATTAAAGGCCTTATTTCTCAAATAGAGCACTGTCAAATTTGTGACTATAACTCATTCTCTAATTGATGAATGGTCAAAGGATATGAACATGCAGTTTTCAAAAATAGAAATAAGAACTATTTATGGTAATATAAAAATGCTTTAAATCATTATTGATTAGAAAAATGCCAATTAAAACAACTTTGAGGTACCACCTTATACCTAGTAGATTGTCTAATATGATAGGAAAATGATAAATATTGGAGAAAATGTGAGATATTTGGGACAATACTATATTATTAGTGGAATTGTGAATTGATCCAACCATTGTGGAAAGGAAATTGGAACTATGCCCAAAGATCAATAAAACTGAGCATACCCTTTGATCCAGCCATACCACTACTAGGTCTGTATTTCAAAGAGGTCATTAAAAAAGGAAAAAAGACACACGTGTACAAGAATATTCACAGCAGATCTTTTTATGGTGACAAAGAATTAGAAATTGAGGGAATGCCCATCAATTGGAGAATGACTAGACAATGTTATATGAATTCAATGGAATATTACTGCTCTATAAGAAATGAGTAGGCAGATTTTAGAAAATCCTAGTAAGTCGTACATGAACTAATGCTAAATGAAGTGAGCAGAACTAGGAGATCGCTATATACTTTAACAACAACACTGTGCAATTAGCTATGATAGACTTAGCTCTTCACAGCAATATAGCAATTAAAGACAATTCTAAAGGACTTGAAACAGAAAATAGCATCCAGAGAAAGATCAAAGCATTCTATGTTCACTTTTTTAATTTTACTTTTTACTTTTCCTTTCTCATGATTTTGTTCTGATTCTTCTCTCACAGTGTTACCAATATAGAAATATGTTAAATGTGATTGCATATGTGTAACCTATATCAGATTACTTGCTATCCTTGGGTGGGGGGAGGGAGAAAATTTTACAAATATGAATGAAAAAAACCTCTGAATATAATTAAAATTAATAAATAAATAAAATAAAAAGGGAGGGAAGAAAGATCTATATGTATAAAAATATTTCCAGCAGTTTTTTTTAGAGCAGCAAAGAATTGAAAACTGAGGGAATGACCATCAGTTGAGGAATGGCTAAATAAGTTGTAATATATATTATTGTGATGGAATTCTATTGTTTTGAAAGAAATGATAAAGGGGATTGTTTCAGAAAAACCTGGAAAGAGTTATATGATTTGACAGAAACGAAGTGAACAAAACTAGTACAACTTTGTACTCAGTTAACAGCAATATTATAACAAAAATACAGTGAAAGATTTGGCACTCTGATCAATATAAAGCTCCAAAGTAATTTCACACAAGGGCCAGTATATACACCTTGTAGTTGGCACAGGAAAGAGACATAACCAAAGGTATTCTTATGCTCACTATGAGCTTAAGACCAAAATGGGAAGACGAGACTTGATTCATGCCTAATGAAATAAAATCCCTCTTCATGTCAAGTCCCATGAAAGCTTGAGAACACATTGTTCTCAATCCTAAGAGTTCACAGAGAATAAGAACTGGGTTTCCCTACTTGTCAATCAACCAATCAATAAACATTTATTAAGCATCATTATTTCTCTGATAATAACTGTAAGCAGCTCAGGACACCTTGCCACAGGCTCTGTAACCTCTCCACCTTTTTGACCTGTAATAAGCAAAAGAATAGCTCTACCGTAAACTTCCAGGGACTAATATAATATCTCCCTGGAGAGAGAGAAATTCAAGACCAAGATTCTCTGAAGTTTGGAATGAGAAAGTTATGGGAAAGCAAGGATGAGCAGAAGACGAGTGACCAGATCATGAGTAGATTCTTCTCCCCCTCAACTTCAAAGCACGATGGCTAAGAGACATCTTATTTTCTTCTTTTTTCTCTTCTCCCTCTTTGTGTTTGGGTAGCTGGGGGGAAAACCCTAACTATCCTACTTTGCCTGATTTTCTTTTTATAAATTAATTTGTCCCTATTGTCTAAGAACATGTCACTATTTGAATTCATAGTATTTGTGGAGAGATGATGTTGAAGGGTTTTGTATTTTTTTAGACTTTGCTAAACCTCTTCAGTTCTGGTATCAAAAAAAATTTTTAAATATCTCTCTGTGAGTTGTAGAGGTACTATTTAATTTTATGATTGATCTATTCTCACAAGCAGATTGATTGTTTCAAGCAGAAATCTAAAACTTGAATTTAAGGATCACTTAGATTTCCCCTGGAAGAATGAGCAAGGAGTTAGTATAAATGAAATTTTATAAACTAAACTCTGACCCTTTCCTGAAGGGAGGGGGAACTGAGGAGAGCACAGATCTCCCTTCTCCACAGAGACATCTAATTCACAGTAGAAAGATAAGATTTGACTGTTGCAAGGAACTTAAGAATCCAGTGACCTTGGAAAAGTATCTAGATCTCAGCTTCTTCATCTGCATATAACAAATATGTCTTTTAAGCCAATTCCTCTGTCCAGAGAACAAGAACTCCATTTTCTTTTCTTTTTTCTTTTTCTTTTTTTTTTAAGTTTTTGCAAGGCAATGGGGTTAAGTAGCTTGCCCAAGGCCACACAGCTAGATAATTATTAAGTGTCTGAGGTCAGATTTGAACTCAGGTACTCCTGACTCCAGGGTTGGTGCTCCATCTACTGCACCACCTAGCCACCCCAAGCACTCCTTTTTCTATGAGGCTGTATGCTCATAGGTTTTGAAGTTTCTGAGGCAAAGGTTTGTGATCCACATTCTAGAAAGAGGTGGAAATATCAAGTATTTCTATTGTTAAGTTCAACACAGAGTTGCTTACTGATGACGAACAAGGAGATAAAGCATCCTGGCTGTTATGGAAAAGCTGATGAATGATGACTGCCACTGGACTGAAGATTAATAGATAAGGTAAGCAAGGAGCTGACAAGAACCCAGGCAACAGCATCACTTCCAAATTCCTCCCTCTTCCACCAGAATATCCATTAGATTTTGAGCTCCTCAAGGGCAGGGGCTTTCATGTCTTTCTAAGTACTTCCTGAACAAGCCACTGGTCAGTCATCAGATCCCCATCAGTTTACTATGACTCAAGGAGACACCTCCTATGGATATATGACCTGGAAATTGCCTCTGCAGGTGCCATATCCCTTGATTCCTCCTCAGCATCTATAGCTATCCCAGGACTAATCCTTAGTACTGCCAAATAGCTTTATTAATAGCCATGAAACTCAGGAAGAAGCATTACCATATCTTTAGGGGAAATGTGGTCTGATTTTTATTGCTACTGTTGTTATTCTTTTCTGTACAAATTAAAGTTATACTGAGGGAAGACTATTGCTTGAGTTTATTAGCATGATGAGCAATTTAATACACAGTTTAACTTCCTTCCAATGTTTCCATTTTTGTGACTAGTTGGGAGTAAAAGTGAGTCAAAAAGATAAGATGCCATTGTAAAAAATTCATCCATGGTTTCATTTTCTAGAATCCCAAAGAAATGAAAAGTAAAAGTAAAGTTTCTGTATATAACAAAACATTCATAAAGTCACTTATTCGCAGTAACAAAGGGCTAGAAGCAAAATATATGCCCACTGATTAGAGAATAGCTAACAAGTTTTTGGTACTTCAATATGACAAATTATTACTATGCTACAAGAAACAATGGATACAATAAATACAGAGGAACTTGAAGGAAAAAATTAACTGCTCCTAAGTGAAATAATCAGAACCATATAGACTATGATTTCAACAATATATATAGAAGTAACAACTACTACTACAACAAAATAGAAACTGAATGGTGGCACAATGAATAGATAGAGCCCTGGCTCTGGAGTCAGGAAGAGCTGAATTAAAACCCAGTCTCTGATACTTGTAGTGACCCTGAGCAAGTCACTTAACCTGTTTGTCTCAATTTCCTCTTCTATAAAATGGAGATAATAATAACATACCCTCCCAGAGTTTTTGTGAGAAAGGAATGAGATAATATTGATAAAGTACTTTGCAAAAAGATGTTTTATTATTATTATTATTATTATTATTATTATTATGCTAGAAAATTATAGAAACTAAACTTGTAGGGCAGCTAGATGGCACAGTGGATAGAGCACTGGCCCTGGAGTCAGGAGGACCTGAGTTCTGATCCAACCTCATGCACTTAATTATTTAGCTGTGTGACCTTGGGCAAACCACTTTACCCCATTGCATTTCAAAAACCAAAAATCAAAAAACTAAATTTGTGTTCACAAAAAGAGAGGTTCCCTCCTTCTTCTTTGAAGACACAGGGAATATAGGTGTGAAAAACTGAATATAATGCCACACTTTTTTCATATATTGTATTAAATTTTGCTCCTTTTTTATTGCAAGGACTGGCAGTCTCTGGAAGGTGTCAGAAGAGAGTCGTCAAGATGCGACATAATTCAGTAAACATACACCAAGAACTTACTGAAAATGTGAGGCACAATTTCTATTCAAGTAGTTTACAATAAAGAAGAAAATAAGTCTTATAGTCACTTCAATTTGATAGACACATGATCTCATTATTAAGGTAGTTATATCCAAAAGTAAAATAACCATCAATTCAAGCTCGAATTTTTCTCCATTTTATCCTATAAAACCTCCATAAAGCCATAAACCCAATATGCCAGAGATGTTCTCCTTGATATCTTGGCATAGAATGAATACCAGTGAAATGCCACTTACTCTTATTCCAAAATCAAGTATTTCTTTTCTGGTCATACATTCGTTATGTAGCTTCTCAAACATAATTCTGAATTAGTAATGTGTCACAGTCTAAGCTCACCATGCACATTTTCATTGTCTTCTCAGCTTCAATTCTCCATAGATTCACAATTTTATATTATATTCAAAAGATTATTAATGCTAAAAATACGGGTCTCCATTTCAGAGAGTAGCAGAGGATCATGAAAGTCATTACAAAATTTCCCAAAATAATCTAACTCATTATCTATGCACAATGTCTGTCTAAGATTTCTGTACTGATTGATTAGTCCATCAGCAAGAATTTACTACTAGGTTATTGTATGTTACGAGCTATTCTAAGTACTGGGGAATACAAAGATAGAAATCAATACATTAATAATCAAGCATTTTTAAAGAACCTATTATGTATCAGACATATGTTCTTTTTTAAATTTTTTTTAGTTTTTTTTTTTTTTTTGGCAGGGCAATGGTGTTAAGTGGCTTGCCCAAGGCCACACAGCTAGGTAATTATTAAGTTTCTGAAGCTGGATTTGAACTCAGGTACTCCTGACTCCAGGGCCGGCGCTCTATCCACTGTGCTACCTAGCCGCCCCCAAACATATGTTCTAGACACTGGAGTTACAAATGGAAAGAATGAAAATCTTTACTTGCAAAAGATTTTGCATTCTAATGGGGAAGATGAGTAAATGAGTATATGTAGAAAAAAATACAAAGTAATTAAATGCCATATTGTTTGAGAAGAGTTCTGACATTCAAGGAGATAAGGAAAAACTTCATAGAGAAGATTGTCCTTGACCTGCATTTTGAAGAAAGAGAAATTCTGTGGCACTGGAATGAGCAAGGGGTACAGGGAGTGTTTAGTAAAAATGCACACTGATGTGAGATGGAGCACTACACTTAAGGAACATAGAGGTCAATTTGGCTGGATCACAAAGTGAGGGATGGGAAATAAGATACAATCAAAATGAAAAGATGGTTGAACTCAGGTTATACGAGGCTTTAAAAGCTCAAGTAAAGAGTTTGCAATTGATTCCAAAGGGAATAAAGACACTGGAGTTTGTTGAGTAGGAGAGTGACATTGTCAAATTTGGATTTAAGGAAAATCACTTTGACAACAACAACAAAAAATGAACTTGACTTCAAGAGGATTACATTCTACTGGAGGAGACAAGACAGACAGACAGACAGATAGGTTTATGTGTAGCTACACAATGAGGAGCTCTTACGCTGAGTCAGTAGGAAGCTGAGAATGCTTGGTGACTGATGGAATTCTCACAATTGACTTTGGATTGATAATCACATGGTAAATAGGAGCTTTTTTATTGTCTTTGACTATGCAGTTGGAACTGAGAGTATATTGAGAAGGCATTAGTCAACCTCACCTCTTGTCTTGATTTGACTTATTGCAGTCTGGTGAAAGACAATGCTAGAAGGGGAGAGGTCTTGGGCCTTTGCTATATAAAGCTGACACATGGCTCATGAATATAGGCTCCAGTCCTTTGTTTTAGCATTTTTTCTTTCATTTTAGGTGAAGGAGATTAGAGGTTATGACCTTCTGAGTTTCAAAAGGTCAAGAAAATGAGCCATCAGGAGGGCTGGGAGTGGAGTCCACGCTGGGGTTTGTAGCCAGTTAGTATTTGTGGTAAGTCCCAAGAAACAAGGAGAAACCTTTGGGACTGAGCCCATCAATAGCTGAGACAGGGATTCATACAACGGTGATGCCTCATTTGGATACGAATTTGATGAGTCCAATACTATGTAGAAACTGTGTTAAATCTGATCCCACTCTCTTTAGAAACTAAGTGGACAATCTTTCCATGAAGTCTGAAGGACAAATGTTTGTATTTTCAGTCTTGGCTTTATCTTCAAAGCAAATATGCCTTTGTAAAAATCAATTTATTTGGGATTCTGATCATTGGTGACTAAGTGGAGGAGGCTCATTGAAATTGGGATTATATATATATATATATATATATATATATATATATACTTATATGCATATATATGATTGTATATATATATATACAAAATATAATATATGCATATATAGATATATATGTTTTTCTTAACAGACATTTTTCAGCTTTGCTGCTTTCCCATTTCATTGTTAAATGTTTTGGGGTTAATTTTGTTTAATTTAGCCTCTCCTTAAACTTTCTTTTATTTTAGTTGGTTTTTTTGGCAAAGCAATGGGTTAAGTGGCTTGCCCAAGGCCACACAGCTAGGTAATTATTAAGTGTCTGAAGCCGGATTTGAACTCAGGTACTCCTGACTCCAGGGCTGGTGCTCTATCCACTGCGCCACCTAGCTGCCCCCCTTAAACTTTCTTTAAACATGTTTTCCTATTCAGTAATTCTCATTGTTTCATGAAGTGATATTCCAACATTGATCTTGGGATATGAAATAGACAATTTGGATTACATAATATTGAAAAGCTTATATCAATGTAGATATAAATTAAATCAGTTAATGGGGGAGGGGAGTTTTCACATCAAAAACACCTAAAAATGTCTGACAAGCAAGAAATATAGAGAACTTATAGAAATATGTAAAAACAAATGCTAGTCTTAAGATAAGATGTTCAAGGGATATGACAAAAGCTTTCAAAAGAAAAATGCAAATTATAAATAAACATGGAAAATTATTCATAATCATCAATAATATCACAAATGAAAATTAAAATAACTCAGATGTCATCCCATATAAATAACATTTTAAAAGACAAAAAATAAATGATAAACGTTGAAGGAATGATGGGGTGACCAGGATACCAAGCCTCAAATGGTGATATTGAATTATTCCAATTATTCAGGAAAACTTGCTGAAATGATTCTAAAAAAGTAATTGAATATACTTTGACCCACTATTACAATCAAAGAGAGGGAAAGGTCTCATATTTAGAAATGTGTGTGTGTGTGTGTGTGTGTGTGTGTGTGTGTGTGTATTAACTGTATATATGTATCAATACTTTTGTGGTAGGAAAGAAATATAAGCAAAGAGGTATCAATTGGGTGGCTGAACAAATAGTGGTATATGAATCTAAGGTAATATAATATATATGAATACAAGGTAAATTAAGGAGAACTAAGAGGAAAAATTTACACGATGATGACAAAAATTGAAAGATTTCAAAAATTCTAATCATTGCAGAGTCAAATCATGACTTAAGAAGACAGAAAGTAAAACATACCTGATTCTCTTATTAGAGAGTTAGAACTCTATAGACATGGAATGAACCACATTTTCAGGCATAATCAATATGTTGATATATTGTTCTTAATTGTACTTCTTTATTATAAAGAAATGTTCCATTAAGAGTTGAGTAATTGGGAAGTGAAAACAATGTATAAATAAATAAATAAATAAATAAATAAATAAACAAACAAATAAATAAATAAATGGATGAATGAATGAATAAATACAAATTTTTTAAAAGTTAAAAAATTTTCCCACTAGTCTTCTCCCTATGATATTACAAATAGATTTATTTAAAAACTAGTTTGACCCTGACCTACCACATCTCTCATTTTGAAAAGAGGTCTAGCATTTAATGACTTGGGTAACTTTTAGGGGGTTTTTTGGTCTTGTGGTTAATGTTTTATAATGGTTAAATCTGCTTAGGAAATGGTAATAGTTTCTCAGTATTTCTTTTTTATTCATTGATCTCTCTCTCTCTCTCTCTCTCTCTCTCTCTCTCTCTCTCTCCCCACTTTAATAGACCAGGTTAAAGTTGCCTCAATTACACACTATATTTTTTAATTTTTATTTTTTCTAGCTTAATAGCAAATTTAATCTTTGCCTTAACAAATCAGTTTTCTGTCCACAGAAAGCAAAAAGATTCGGGAAATTATTCCCAAACTAGTAACCTACCATTTTCTGCCTTTTTAATACATGCCCCATTTCATTTTCATACTTGCTAACATCTACATACAGTTTATTTCATACTTACTATATATCTAATGCTTCCTGAGTTTCTTCATGATGAAAATATGAAACATTTGCAAATATAAAATGTTTGTGGAAATGTGGAAAATGTGGAATATGGAAATGTGGAATGTAGAATATGGAAAAATACAAAACATGTCTATTTGGATGTGAAGATTTGAGTAGTTACAGGTTTTTGACTGCTTTTATCATATTTTGTAATTTTTTTTACTGCCTTATGTGAATGTTTATATCAAAATCACCTAGTATGAAAGCTTATGTTGGCTTAATTTGTATATTTTTATTTATTTAATTCATACAAATTCTCTGCCTCCTAATTCTGTGTAACATATGAAGAAAGTAGTGGGGGGAAGCATTTATTAAACACTGACTGTATACAAAATTTTATGTCAAACACTGGGACAGAAATAGAAAAGTAAGACCATGACTCAAAGAAGCTCACATTCTAATAGGGAGAGGCTTCAACAGCAGGACAGATGGAAAGGCCTATGGTACTCCGTGAAGCAGATGAAATTGAATCTTCTTTAATATTAGTTTCATTTTGGGGTGGCTAGGTGGCATAGTGGATAAAGCATCGGCCTTGGAGTCAGGAGTACCTGGGTTCAAATCCGGCCTCAGACACTTAATAATTACCTAGCTGTGTGGCCTTGGGCAAGCTACTTAACCCCATTTGCCTTGCAAAAACCTAAAAAAAAATATTAGCTTCATTTCCATTGAATCTTCTTTAATATTAGTTTCATTTCTATATCTAATGTTGAACCATTTAATAGGATCAAAGACCTTGGTGATGATAGCATTCTTTTTCTGGTCTTCAGGAGCTATGACTGCTGGGAGAGGAGGAAAAGACTATAACAGAGGCAGCTGCCACATCAGATCTCCACAAGAGTAGATTACCTTTATTATAACTTGGTCTGACAGCAGGACCATGTTCTAAAGATGCTACCATTACTTATTCTCTTGGACTCAAAGTTTTGGACCTATCTCCATTGAGGAGAAAATACTGTTGAAATTGGTGTATGAAGTGTAATTATCTTCATAGTATTCCTTTGGCAAATAGTTATGAGTCCTGCAATGTGAGAAGACCAAGCAATGATGTTTCTTCTTGCACTTTGACAGACAATAAATAAAGAAGATATAAATTTTAATATAAGTTCATAAGTGGAATAAAAGTGTTAAAAAGCTTAGACAGGCAAGAAAATACTTCCAGCTGGGAGAATCAGAAGAGATGTAGGACCATAAGACAGAATTGAAAAAGACCTTAGAACTCAACTTACTCAGGTTTCTCATTTTATAGTTGGGGAAAATGAGTCCTAAAGAGACAAAGAGATTTTTTTCATCACATGCAGTAAATAGAAGGAAGACCTGAGATTTAATTTGAGATTTAAAATTTATAAAATATAGGCCAGGTTTAGAAAAAAATAAATATGCCATCCATTATGACAAGGTAGACAGTTGTCTAATGGTAATTTAGTAAATAGAAGACTGAACAAAAAGCCAGGAGCCTGTTTCTAAATTTGCCACTATTTTATCTTGAAAGAAATTGGTTGGTTGGTTTTTCTGCAAAGGAAATAGGTCAGTCAGATCATGAACTGAGGATTAACAAATTTCTATTTGTAAATAATTTTGTTAATTATAGGTGCTTTTTTTTCCCCTTTTTCCAGGAATTCTGGTGAGGGAATAGTACTAGGAATTGAGTATATGAGCTTCAAAACCCCATCGTGTTTATATGAGAGAATGTCTGCAAAGATGTAAATGAGCCATCTTTGAAGAATGATATCAACTGTGAATTGAGTGCCCACTATGTAAATAGTTCTTTATTGAGCACTAGGGGTAACCCACAGTCAGTCAGTCAACTAGTATTTTTTAAGATCTAATCTGTACCAAGCATGCTGGGAAGACAAATACAAGAAGAAAGAAAGATAACCTTTGCTCTTAAGGAGCTTACATTCTAGTAGAGGAAGACAATTGTATATAAGGAAGCTGTAAAAGGGGAGGACAGCAGAAAGGAGGTACTTAGCCTTAGCATGGTTTAAAAAAAAAGTTGAGGACATCCTGCAGAAGAATGGAACTTGACTGGTCTGAGCACCTTTATTACACAGAGGTTTGGGGACTAGCTGTTCAATCAGAGGGAGAAGATAAGATTAAGAGATATTTCTAAGGTGTGGATTCCAGAACTAGAGTGAGCTTCAAAAACAGAGAGTTGGATATGGTAAAGAAAGTCCAGAATCTGGAAAGGAAGATGAACTCACAGTCAACTTAGAATAATTTATTAAAATTCAAGTGCTTGATATTTATTGGAAAAGAACAGACAGCCCAGTATCTTGTAAAAAATATTAGGCTAAGGGTCAGATACCTGATTTCAAAACCCAATCTTTACAATTTTATGAGTATGGATAAATCACGTTCCTGAGCCTCAGTTTCTTCAGCTGCAAAATAGAGGCAATATTTAAATATTATATTGCATTTTGATAATTTTTTTATTTCTTTAGTACTTTTTAATATATCTCCCACTTGCATGTAAAAGCAATTTTTAACATTCATTTTTAAAACTTTGAGTTCCAAATTCTCTTCCTTCCTCCTTCCCTCATTGAGAAAGTAAGCAATTCGATACAGGTTAGACATGTGTAGTCTTGCAAACAGAATAATCATGGTGTAAAAGAAAATATAGATCAAAAAAGAAAATCCTCAAGAAAAATAAAGTTTTAAGAAAGTTTGCTTCAGTCTGTGTTTGGACACCATCAGTTCTTTCTCTGGGAACATATAGCATTTTTCATCAAAAGTCCTTCAGAGTTGTCTTGGATCAGAAGACAATGTTTCACAAACCCTAGAGAGCTTTAGAAACTTGAACAATTCATATAAATCTTTCCAACTTTAAGCAATAATCCTAAGAAAGGCAAAGGTACACCTGCAAGATAAATGCAAAACTAATTTGTATTACTAAGGGAGGAAGGACACTTGGAAATCAGAGAACAATGTTAATTAGAGAAAGCTTTGTGGAGGAGTTAGATTTGAATTGAGGTCTTGAAGTTGTAACAATATTGAACTTCCTGAATAGAACAGAGAGAATATTCTGGGTTCATGTTCATTTTCTTAAACCACCCCCCCACAGTGCCACACATCCACCCCGCCAGGACCATAAAGGGCAAGAGGATTTTGAAGAATAGGGTTACAAGACTAGATTTCACATTAGGCAAGTGGTATGGATTAGTGATATCCTGA
The DNA here is from genome assembly GCF_037893015.1 of Macrotis lagotis. NCBI lineage: Eukaryota > Metazoa > Chordata > Mammalia > Peramelemorphia > Peramelidae > Macrotis > Macrotis lagotis. The sequence goes on along the minus strand of NC_133664.1, from coordinate 207,686,152 downwards.
GAAAGAATACTGTCTACCTCAAAATCAGGATTCTACCACTAGCTTATTGGATATCATGGATTTTATCTACATTCTTAAATAATTAGGAAAATGCTCCTTTCATCATGTAAAACAATGATAGCAATCCCTATTCTGAAGAAATGCTTTGGGCATATGGTATTTGCTTTTAAATAAAAGGTTTCATTAATCTGAGGAATTATTGACCTTGAATTTATGAACTATACTGTAAAATTCATAAACCACTATGGCTGGAAGATGTTCTTGAAGTCATATAACCACTGGAAAATAGATTTAGAATTGTAAAAGACCTTAGTGATTTAAGGTGGGCACAGAAACTTTATTTTTACAGATAGAAAAACTAAGACACAAAGTGGTCAAGTTATTTGCCTGAGATAGTGACACAACCAGAATTTGAACCACACATCTCTTATTACTATGTCTTTTCTCCCAAGATTTCTTTTATCTCACCTCCTCACTTTACTGAGAGGGAAACTTAGGACAAGAAAAGTTAAGTGACTTATTCAAGGTTACACAGTTAATAAATTGTGACTTCATAGGAACCAGAACCCAGTCCTTATCCCTAGTCTAATACTCCTCCTCTTCCCTTGCACCATACAGCCTGTCTTCTTCTATCAAAGAATTCAAATTCCTTGTGTCTCAGTAATAAATTCACGGAAGCTCAACAAAACCACTATCTACTATGTGAGGTCCTTTCCCATGCCACAAAAAAATTAGTACCTCCCACCTGGAACTACACTAAGCTTTTTGGGACGCAATGCATTTCATGTGTATTTACTTTTGAACCTGTTTTCTCTTTCTCTTTCATTTTTTGTTTTGTTTTATTTGGTGAGGTAATGGGGTTCAGTGACAAGGTTACATAATTAGTATCAAGTATCTGAGACTGGATTTGAACTCAGGTCTTCCTGACTCCAGGATCTGGTGCTCCATCTATCCACTGCACCAGCTAGCTGCATTTTTGTATTTATATCCATAGCCCTTGGATTTGCTCCCTTACTCCCTGGGCAAGACACTGGGTCACTTTAACTCTCTAAACTTTGTGTATATGAAATGAAGGAATTGGACTAAGATGTCCCCTAAGATCATTCTGACTTGAATTCCAGTTTGGTCTAATGGGCAGAGTGAGACACTGAAGGGTTAAAAGTGTACTGTGCAAAATGTATGGGTACATTGTTTCACTTAAATGAAACAATGATTTGGGTCTATTTGCTCCTCAAAGGAATTGGAGATAGGATGGGGCTGAGAGTGTTTTATACTAAGGTCAAGGAAAAGAGAGACTGTGTCTGGGTTTAAGTCACAGGTTGAAATAAATCACCCTGCCAAATGAAACTGTGATGTAGATGAGAAGGCAGAAGACTTGAGTTGTAGGCCATGCTTTGATAATTGTGTGAGTTTTAGAAAGTCATTTTTCATTTCTGGGTCTCCGTTTTGCAAAGAGAGATTGTACTAAATGATATCTAAGATCCTTTCTGATGACATTCAAGATATTGGTCTGTAGGAATCAAAATTTTGCTAGTCACAGCTGTCTTTTAACTATTTGGGGCAAATTCTTAAGCAGGCTTGTTACTGGGTTAATGAGTAAATTGTTGCATTCTGTTCAAAGAAATGAATGTCTTACCCACAACCAAATCTATGACCTGGGAAAAAACTGAAATAATCCAGAGGGGAATTGGTCAAATGGCTATTGCTTGTGGGGAGACACTTTGCAGTGGAAGTTAGGAAGAGAGTTGATGAGTATTGTTGCCCCTGGAAACTGCTTAGTGACCTGACATCACAGGAATTTGCCCCTAATGCTTTGGAGAGTTAAGGAAACCCTGCAGTTTGGTGGTAGTATCTGAGTATTTCTCTGAATTGCTAATAAATAGCTCTCTTTGGAATGGCAAGTCTAGCTCTCAACTCTCCTTCTGTTTCAGAGGGAGCTCTGAGGACCAGAGACAAAGGCATAAAGGGCTTAGAAGGGAATTGTTGGCTTCAATGAGCCTTCCTGGGGATGAGGGTGACAATTGTCTTTCAAAATCTTCTTTTTTTCTGGTTTTCTGTCTTAGGCGTTAAAAAATTGCTTTGTTTTGTCTAACCCAGTTGGTGACCAATCACAAAATAATTCCTAAAATTTTTATTGTCCTTTACTTTTATCACTTTCTTGGATTCCTTCTTGGACCAAGAATACTGGTTGGACTATTGTCTGTCACTACTTATATTACATTCCTTGGGTCTTAGTTTCCTTATCTATAAAATGCTAAAAGAATTAAAGAGGAATGACAGGTATGTTTAAGTATTTGAATTTATATAGACTCTTTACATATGTTATCTCATTTGATCCTCAGAGCAATCCATGGAGGTAAAAGGTCCTTATCTATTTTACAGATGAGGAAACTGACCAAGGTGTGCTGATAAATGTTTAATATAACCAACTCTTTAAGCATGCATTTATAACATATCTTTAAGTTTAACATATTCATATCTTCCATTACCTATTGTCTAGATAATCAATAAAATGGTAAATCATTCCCTGATTTGGGATATGTGAATTTATCATATGTAAATTCTCATCTGTGAATTTAACAATTAATGGAGAAGCTGGTTCAAGCTTGCTCAGTGCATCCCTGAAAATGAGAACTTGTCCAGAGTCTCATAGTTATTAAGTGTGTAGGAAGTATTTGAACTCAGATCTTTCTAGTTTCAGAAATAATGTTCTTAACCCTTATGTCCACTAGATGAAAAAGGCTGTCCTGCAGATTACAATTTATATTGCTATTTGGTCCCAGAAAGCAGAATTAGGAACAATGGGGTAGACATTGCAAAATATCATATCTTAACTCTGGTGAAAAGCTATATGTAACCAAAAAAAAACCCACCCAAATGTTTAGTTAATAATTAGAGGTGTCAAAAGTGGAATGCATGTGCAGGAATACACGTGACAAGCTAACTTACAACTCCTGGTACTGACCAGACTGGAAGTCCTTTATTTTAGTAAGCCATTAGATTCAGTTTCTTGGCTGAGCTCCTAGTCTCTGTTCCTTCCTTGAGTTCATTGAATGCCATCACAAACATTCTTCTCTATTTCTCCTTGAGTGACTTACTCCTTTAAATAGCTGTCTTTCTGTATCTCTGTCTGTCCTTAGATGTGTAGCTCTGCTCTTGACTGGATTCATGGTTTCCTATTAGTCTAGTACCTCAATTGTCATAGTCATTGGAAGGAAGAAGAGGAGTAAATCCTCTTCTCTACCACAGAAGAGTCTCTCTCTCTCCCCACTCTTCCACAAAGTATTTCCCAGTTTGAATTCTTTTAAGTTCTTGAACTGGAACCTCTGAGACTCATCCAGCTACGAACCCAGAGTTATAGCTAGCTTACTTACACAATCAATCATACAGTTACCTTCTTGACCCAAATTGGTTTGCAACTCATAAAAGGATCACAGGACAATATTTACACATCAAGCCTTATTATGTGTGCCTATAAGTTTAGATGAGGATCTAATCACACACAGACACACATATACATATATATATATATATATGTAGATGCATGTGTGACACCTATATACATTATATCTAACATTCAATGCATAGGTATTATATGTCATATATAGTTATTTTGTAAATTCTAAAAAAATTGTGCAAATATAAGCTATTTTCATGTTTATGGAGACAGAAAGGTGGATTAGAAACATCCCAGTTCTGTTACTAATTGTGATCTTGGGGAAAAAATAATTAGGCAAATTGACTTCTCTGGACTTTTAGTTTTCTCTTCTGTAACATGGAATTCTTACACTAACTTCCAAGATTCTTATGAGGATAGCTCCTTATAAACTGCAATATAAGTGTAACCTATTAATAATGAAGTAAGGACAGTGTGAAGCCTTAGTCCAGTTAGTGTGTCAACAAGAATTTATGAAGCATTTAATATTATAATTATGTTAATTATAGTCATTTATTATGTGTCCAAACACTGTATTAAGGCCTGGCATTGCAAAGAAAGGCCACATAATGATAGTGAAGTTAACTGGTTTCTTATCACTGAAGATCTTTAATTTATTCTGTGTATATCTTATTTACACATAGATATTTGCATATTGTCTCTCCCACTAGACTTTTTATTATCTGCTAAACTTGAGCTCCCTCTTTTACATAGATGCAGTACATATTTGTAGGAAAGTACATTCCAAACTTTGGAGAACTTTTTTTTACCTACTCTTCTTATTAAATCAACTTTGTATATACCTTTGCTAAAAGCTAATCAATCATATGTTTGATTGTTAAAGGGAAGAACAGTGGTAGGGACTTGTGAGCTGCTAATAGGAGAAGTTACCCAGATGGTTCCCTTGGGCCCTAGTTGCTTCTCTCAGGACTCCATTGGTAAATATGAATATAAATTGGAAGAATAGGCTAGAAGGTTGAAAGAGAGTATTGTACTATGGGGACTTATGTGAGATATTGTTAGTTTCCCAGTGTTAATAATAACATCTAAGTGTCATAAAAATGGCATATGACAGAGCCAGGATTATACCCAAGATCTGTTTGTCTCAAGACACAAAATACCCTCCACTTTATACCACTATTTCTTACTCTGTTCCCTCCCCAGGGTTGTTATAAGTATGAAATTAAATTGCAGATTTATTTCAAAGCCTTGAAAAACTTTTTAAAACTATTTATATATAGGGTTATGTTAGTATTTCAAAAAAGCATCTTTCAGTTCCTAGGTAAGGTACTAGGAAAGGTTGTCTTTGATAGACAAAGACCCTTTTAAATGAACCCTGTAGAAATCTTTTCACTGATTTTCCCCACTCTGAAGGGGATGTGGTATTTGCCAAATGCAACAGATGTTCCTGATCTTCCCACTGCCTCTACCCCTCACCCCCATTGAGTATGAAATTACTATGTCCTTCTCCCTCTGATCCTCCTCCTGGAGCTGTCCAAATAGACTTGGCATTAAGGAGCTCAAGCAAAACACATATGTACTGACGAATAGGACAAAAACACCAAATGTCAGGCACTTCTATCTCAGAGTAAATGGGAGTTTCTGTAGTGTACCAGAAACAACAGAATTTGAATCAGAGGACAGGGATCCAGGATTTGAATACAAGTTCTGCTGATTGTATGACCTTAGGCAAGTCAATTCCCAAGACTAGAACTTTAGTTTCCTAGGAAAATTGGAGGCTGCATTAGGTCATCTCTTACAGTTCTAAATTCATTGAAAATTCACATAAGTTTTTTTTCTTATTCTCCCATCTGTCTTTACTTTTCCACATACAAGGAGTTCTTTGTACTTCATTTCAGAAAGTAAAAGCCATTCAAAAGATATTTGAACCAATAGTAGGCAATTTAAACACATAATTATCTATTTTTCTTTGTGTCTGAATCCCTGTGTTGCTATCTTTGTAATATTCTTCAAAAGCACACTCCCTGATAGACCTATTTATATGCAATTTCAGAGAAAGAGAAGTAATGAATACAACTATATAAAACAAACATTTACATTTCCAGACAAATTGTACTGCATCTTGATTAGATGTAAGTGAGGTGGAGGAGACAGCACAGGAATGCTTAAAATCAAAATATAGCTTATGTTCTTCTCCCAAATGCATCTATCACCTCCAATCTCCAGGACATGGAGGGCAGAATATTAGAACTGGAAGGATCATAGATTTAGAGAAAAGAGGGACTTTAGAGAACATCTGCTCCTACTTATACATTTTACAGAAGAGGAAACTAAGGTCCAGAAAGAGGCTAAATGATGTGCTCAAGGTCACAAGGCAAGAAGTGACAGAGCTGGGATTAGAAACTGTTTCAACCCAGCATCCTTTCCATTGTACCATGTTATCAATCCTTAGAAAGCACATAGACTTTCATATGACCCATGAAGAAACCGAAGACTAGAGATAGAAAGTGACCCCCCCACCAAATGTCTAGTGATACTACTCACAGATTGATTGACCAAGGTAATATAGCTATTTAGTGGCAGAATCAAGACTCAAATCTTGGTTTTTCTTTCTGTTAAACTAATGGAATTTTTTTCCCACTCTACCATCCTGTATATCTAAGCAGATGACTTATCTATTCTGTTCTTAAATCAGCCTCAGAGAAGGTCAGTCTGCAAAGTAATTTTTAAAATTTTAACATGTACAATTAATTGAAATTCTGCACTCTCCCTCAAGTGGGAGGAATGCTGAATTTGAGATTATAAGATTTAAGATAAATTCTTTATTATTTATTAGCTGTGTGATTGTGGCAGCTAGATGGTGCTAGAGTGTTCAGCCTCAGACTAACTGAGTCCCCCTAGACAAATCTTAGTCTCTGTTTGACTCAGTTTCCTCATCTGTAAAATGAGGATAATAATAGCAACTACCTCCCAGAGCTGTTGTGAGGATCAAATGAAATAATGCATTGTAAGTATTTAGTACAGTGCTTGGCATGAAATTGTATAAGATCTTAGTTTTGGGATTTTTTTAAGTTTAGGACAAATCATTTCACTTTGTGCACCAAGTTGCTTCACTTTCCTCATTTAGAAAATGAGGAGGTTGGAAAAGATGAGCTCTAAGATCCCTTTCAAGCAATAAATTCAATGTTTCTAATGATGTAGTTGAGGATCTTCCAAGTACACAATGGTCAACTAAGTATAGCTATTAAAATAAAAAAAATGTCCAATTTTAATGTGTAGACTGTGAGTCTGTAAGCATTGCAACTTGCTTACCAAATATTAAATAGGAAAGGAAGCCCAGGCGAGACTTTTTGTTTTTTCTTTCATCTTGCATTTACCACCAACAAACAGATCTTTCCTCCTCCCTCCCCTAGGAGCTAATCAAAGAGCACCCATTTTCACAAATCAGTGTTGACAAAAGTAGAGCTCAGGGCTGTCTTCTTATTTTAGATCTGGTGATTGCAAAATATAACCCATTTTCATCGACTCAAGTTAGTGACGTAGCCCATCTCTATCTCTACGATGGCTTTTTGAAGCTCCTTTTAAATGTGGTCTTTTGCTCTCTGAGCTGTGGTGCATGTGGTTATCTTCTCTCAATTTCTGCCTCCTTGCCCCAACCCCAGCATAAATGGAAAAAAAGATGACTTTTCTGCAACTCTGCATATTAGGTCTTTGGGAAGCAGGGTAAGGAAGAGATGGTCTCTGGAGTGGCTGTAGATATAGTTGTCTACTCTCTCCACAAATCAGCAAACTTGGTAGATCTGCCATCTAATCTAGGAACTCTGAAAGGGTGCCATGTTCCCCTTTTTGTCTCCTAGGTTTACTCTTGGATTTCCCTCACCAAGATCACAGACTTCACCTCAAAATATAGCCTGGTTTTATTCACAGGACATGGGGAGCAGCAGTTGTTTTGATGCTGTGTTCTATGCAGATATTGCTTGGAGAAACCTAGACTACTCATCCTGACATACTTTGACCTTGTCCTATTTAATGTCTTACCTTGTTCCTGTTAGATCTGAGGAGTCCTTTCTAGAACTTCTTCTATGAGGAGATCACTAGAGGACCATAGCTTTGGAATCAGAAGGAATTTTAGAGGCTGTTTGGTCTAGACCTAGCATTACAAAATGGGTCTGGGGTTATCTTCCCAAATGGACCTAGAACAAATAAGCTTAAAGAATCCTCAAATGGACATTTTTTATCCTTGTATGTTTTTTTTGGGTACTTAAAGATTTTATTTATTTTGAGCTTTACAATTTTTCCTCTAATATTACTTCCCTCCTCCCCAGCCCCCACAGAAAGGCAATTTGCCAGTCTTTACATTGTTTTCATGGTATAAATTGATCCAAATTGCATGTGATGAGAAAGAAGTCATATCCTTAAGGAAGAAACATAAAGTATAAGAGATAGCAAGATCAGACAATAAGATATCAGGGTTTTTTTTGGTAAATTAAAGGTAATAGTCCTTGGTCTTTATTCAAACTCCACAGTTCCTTCTCTGGATACAGATGGTATTCTCCATTGCAAAAAGCCCCAAATAGCCCTTGATTGTTGCACTGATGGAATGTGCGAGTCCATCAAGCTTGATCATCGCCCCCCATGTTGCTGTTAATGTGTACAGTGTTTTTCTGGTTCTGCTCATCTCACTCAGCATCGGTTCAAGCAAATCCTTCCAGGTTTCCCTGAATTCCCATCCCTCCTGGTTTCTAAGAGAACAATAGTGATCCATGACATTATACCACAGCTTGCTAAGCCATTCCCCAACTGATGGACATTCAATCAATTTCCAATTCTTTGCCACTACAAACAGGGCTGCTATGAATAATTTTGTACAAGTGATATTTCTACCCTTTTTCATAATCTCTACAGGGTATAGACCCAGTAGTGGTATTGCTGGATCAAAGGGTATGCACATTTTGTTGCCCTTTGGGTGTAGTTCCAGAAAGGTTGGATGAGTTGACAGCTCCACCAACAATGTAATAGTGTCCCAGATTTCCCACATTCCTTCCAACATTGATCATTGTCCTTTCTGGTCATGTTGATCAGTCTGAGAGGTGTGAGGTGGTACCTTACAGAAGTTTTAATTTGCATTTCTATAATAAGTAATGATTTAGAGCAATTTTTCATATGACTATGGATTGCTTTGATCTCCTTATCTGTAAATTGCTTTTGCATATCCTTTGACCATTTGTCAACTGGGGAATGGCTTTTTCAAATGAACTTTTTAAGGAAAAAATCAGTTCAGGTGGGGAGATTAGAAATCCAAGAATACAATGAGACACCTCTGCTATGAAGTGTAGAGAGCTTCCCTAGGTGGCATCACTGAATAAGAAGGAAACACACTGGTCATCTGATAGTTTCCTTTTAAAACTTATTATTATTATTATTATTATTAGCTCAGTGCTAAACTCAATTGTTTCTAAGCTGCTGAAGGAGTTTGAGTACATTCTAAATTTCATCACCCTGGAGTAAAAGTCATGGCTCAGGTCTAATCTAAATTCTTCATTTTAAAGATTAATTTTTACTGCTTTGGATATAATTAAGCTATAGTGACTCCTCCATTTTTTCCCTCATTTCTCTTTTTGAGTTAATGATTTGTTGTTGCCTCACTTGGGCTAAATGATCTGGATGATAATATCTTTACTTACTTTTAATAATTTTCCTCAATATATAAAGTCCTTCATTAGAAGTCAGTTGCATATTGTACTAAACTAGGACTATACAAAAAGAATGACCTAGAAACAAAGCCTTCTCATCAGTCAAATATATGTTCTTGCTATTGTTTAATCATTTCAGTCATGTCTGACTCTTCATGACCCCATTGGAGATTTTCTTGGCAAAGATACTGGAGTGGTTTGCCATTTCCTGCTCCAACTCATTTTATAGATGAGAAATTAAGACAAGCAGATACAATGACTTGCCCAGGTCACAAAGCCAGTATACATCTGAAGTCAGATTTGAACTCAGGTTTTCCAGACTCCAGGCTTGGCTCCACCTCAAAGGTGGACTTTACTCCCATAAAAATAGGATATTATACAAGTTGCATGAAGACATTAAAACAACTAAAGTCACAGTAGAACAGCTGAAAGAGCATAAAATCAACATCTAAAATTCCTAAGTTTGAGGCCTTGTTCTACTATTTATTATCCGTGTCAATTGGACAAGTTATTTTCCCCATCTCTGTCTGAACATCCTTCCTATTAAATAAGCAGATTGAACTAGCTAGACCTTTCCAGCCCCAATATTCTGCCTATAATATTCCATTACCAATCTTATACTGATGCTTTAAAAGTGCTTTCTAATTCAATGTTATTATTAGATTATCTAATCCAATTATTATTAAGTAACTGGACCACAAAGTATTTAAATAAAACAATGGCATTTCAAGAATGGATTTAATATGTATCTGGGAGTGATTGAAGTTACTATCTGAGGAAATGCCATGCCTAGGTTTTTCTGGGAAAAACCAAGATATCACCTTAATATCTTAAATTCAGTATGTTCATTACTGAACCGATCATCTCCTCCTTACACCTCGTCCTGCTTTCCCTTATTCTATAAATGCCACCACCATTCTCCCAACTATTCAGGTTTGACATTTCTAGTCTCTAGGCTTATCTCTTTAGGCTATAATAAGAAGAAACATTCTTCTTTCTTGTAGGTCTTTTGTATACCTATCTGTATTCATATTTCACTTGTAGAAATTTTAAGATTAAGTGGGAGGATAACTAGGTTGTCCCCAACTTCCAAATATAGGCCATACTATCCACCCCAAATATAAAATGTAAATGAAATCTTTAATTCATATTACTTTTAGCATATACACATGTATTATTTTTCTTTCAAAAAGGATTCTAGAATCAAATTTATATTTTAGTGTGTCCTTGTTTGGGGCAATCACAATAAACAAATTATCTTTCTCCTCATACCACCAGATTGCACTTTCCTTTACAGAATTTGTTTCCCATTTATGTCTTGGAAGATTAAGATATTCTGTTGCTTTAGGCTATGAAATGTTGAATTATATTATCAGTGACCAGGGAGAAGGTTTATTTAGCAAAATAGTGTCGACCAGAGTGAAGAAAAGTTAGATGACTCTCTCTCTTTTGGATTTGGTTTGGAACATGACCCAGATCAGATACAAGGATAAATACTGGATGGATTGAGGTACTCTCGTTTTTCTTTTGGCTTAAGAAATTTCTTATTTCTCTGAAGGACAGAGCAGGTGTGTACTGTTCAGAGTTAGATGGGGGGGGGGAGGTAGGCCATGAAAGTAGGACCCAGACTATAATGGGGCCATAAGGGCATGCCCCCATGGGTGAGTTTCTGGGCCCTAAACAGAATAAAAGTATGCACCTCCTTTTCTAGTCTGGCCCAGTATGACCTGTCTGAGTGAACTTCTGCTGAGGGCAAAGGCCTGCCTTCCAGCAACTCAAATAAAACCACTACCATGTCACCTCTGGGTTGGAAATTTGACTCACTGGGTGACCTGAATTTGAACTGCTGACCCAGAGGTGAATGGTTCCCTATCCCATTACTAATCTCTGTCAGTCCCCCATCCCTCCCAACTCTCCTTTCTCCCCTGCAGGCCACAAAGAGGGGGCTTGGGGAACTGGAGTGACTACAATGTAATGTGGTCCACACAAAAGTCCAGCAAGGGGCCCTGGATACATCACCCATAAGGTCCCGACTTTCCTTCCGCTGCCATCTGGTCTCCTGCTTTCCCTCCAACATCCAACACACTGGCCACGCTGAACAGGCTTTGGAGAGGCCAAGGTCACCATGCTGCCGACCTCTACAGATGGATTTGGCCCAAGTGTCCCAAGTGCAGCTGTGGTCCAGCTTGGACACGCTCACTTTGGACAAAAACTACAACTGGAGTATCACAGTGACATAGAATGTTAGCAAAAGAAAGGGGCTTTGATACCAGGGAGGCCAGCTCCTTCATTTGGTAGAGTAGTAAAGACCTCTTCAATGCTATGCAACAAATCACTGGCAACCAGGGTTAAAAGATCACATCTCTTTATGGGTCCTTAGGTGAGTTGTCCATTTGTCTTCAATGCACTTTTCTCTCCTTTATCTTAGACTCCATACCTTCCTTCCAAACTTAATGACACTTCCTGTTTCTCTCAGCTAATGGTTTTCTCTCCTTCATCACATTACCTTGATAATTCACAAAGCTTTCCACTCAATTCTGAAGTTTCAATATTTCTTCACAGCTAACGATAGCTGCTTTGAAGCAGGTTCAACGTGACTCTCATTTATTGGTTGGGTTTTTATATTTAAAAGTTTCTCTTAATTTCTGTGAACATATATGACATATCACCTAAGAATATTATTATTATATTCACAAACTATGTAGGAACCAAAAATCAAATAACAAAGTGCTTACCTTCTAAGAAAACAAAAAAAGATCATCCTTTAGCCTCTTTAAACAACTGAGAATAATTTTGTACCAGTCAAAGGGGACAAAGAACAATTCCCTCTCTCTCTCATCCCAATTCATCCATCTCCTTTACAGGTAAAGGAGTTCTGCTTTGCATTAAAGATGGAAGGGACACTTCTCTGGTAGCTTTTCTTCCAAAGTTATCATTTACTGAAACTTGGTCACTTCTCAGCCTCCTTGAGCTTCTAAGATTACCCTAGCCACATGACTCAGCATTAGTAACCATGTGCTTATGTTGTCTGTTTTATTATCTTAACTTCCAGTTTTACCTAGTTAGCACCCAGGAAGACATTTCAAACATGGAGACTACTCTCTTTTACCCTTATCACAAGACCTAAATAAAGTTATCATACTGATCTATCTCTGTTGCCATTTCTGACATTGTCAATGTGGTACACCAGGTTGGTAATGCCTCTTGGGATTGACATTTCATTCAGTTCATTTTTATCTGGGAAGGAGTTTTTTCTCTTACTTCCTTAATATGGCAGCCAGAGACTTGAAAGAGATTTGCCTTTCTGAAGATACTGATATCTACCACTGTGTTGACTGGACTGGATGAGGCCACAATGGCAGAAATTGGATAGTGACCTATCTGAAAGATAAAATGGCAGAAATCAACTTAAGAAAATCTATGGCCTAACCTGCTAAGTTAAATTTGGAGGAAAGCTTGCTCCTTCATTAGCACAATAAGCCTATCCATAAGTTCATCCTTCCTTAAGGTCACTATTTTGGCCTGGTTTCTCTATGAGAAAACCATAAACAAATAGGACATCAGTGGTCATCATTCTGGTAATAGGGCATGACCAATAGTCTGGATATCCTGGCAAGTCTTCCCAGGTAAGTCCAGTTTTAAGACTCAGGGAAGTGAAGAGTGAATCATTGCCACCCACCCTAACAATAGCTGACATCAGCACTACATTTGAACATGAAGTTTGTGGAGCTAATGCTATGTAGAAACTATATTAAAGGGGGAGGCTAGGTGGCACAGTGGATAGAGCACCAGCCTTGGAGTCAGGAGTGCCTGGGTTGAAATCTGACCTCAGACACTTAATAATTACCTAGCTTTGTGGCCTTGGGCAAGCCACTTAACCCCATTGCCTTGAAAAATCTAAAAACAAACAAAAACAAACAAAAAAACTATATTAAAGTCAGAGTCTACTCTCTCAAGAAATCAAAATGGTACAGGGGATAATATACTCCTAAAAATGTTAGGAGGGTAATTTTGGCACTTCTCTCTTGCTATATCTTCAATGTAAATATCCCCTTGGAAAAGATAATGGATGTTAATTTTTTAAATGGAAATGGACTTCTGATCACTGGCAGTTTGTGAGCAGAAAGACCCCCTTAGAAGTACTCTCAGAACCCTGAAGGAGAGAGAAAACTGGTCTTGCTATCATAGAATGAAGCCAAAGTGCTCACAAAAGTATGATGATAAAGGAAGATCTTTAGCATGATAGTACTTTATTGCTGCAAAAGCTCTCTTTTCTTTCCAGAAAGATGGGGGTGATGAGAAGAAAGTGTAGTCTCTACATTGTTGAATGCAGTCATCATATAGGTTGGGTAACGATTTTGCTTTGAGAGAACTGTTCCAAGTTAGGAGGCAATGTGGAGTCAGTGATGGTATATAGAAATGTAACAGTAATATAAACATATAAAGAATCAATTAAACTTTTTTTTTAATTTGGGCTAACTCCACTCTATAAAATAACTACAGTGTATACCTCAATGAACTCATACTGAAGGACTCAAAAAATAAAAATATTTCACTCTATGACCTTCTCTCTTGTCCCAGGCAAGCTTAACAATCTCTACTCAAAAGATTGAGCACATTTTTGTGATAAGTCAATTAGTTACTAGACCTTATCCAGAGACTAAAAACTGCTGTCTCCATCAAAAAGTCAAAACTATCATTTTCTGAGCACTCTGGTAATTTTTAAGTAGTGGCTTAAGAATTTACTTTGAATTAAAAAATTTTTGCTATAAGAAGCAAAGTAATCTAATGCATAGAACCGGAGAGTAGCATCTGGGTTTCTTTAGCATGAGGCAAAATTGTTCTTCTTTAAAGCATATCCTTTAATCATTTATCCATGGGGAAATGGTTCTTAGTCTTATACTTTTGCATTAACTGCCTATGTATCTTAAATACTGGACCTTTTTTCAGAAATGTTTATGCAAAGATTTTTTTTCCCCAAAAAAATTTTCTCTTTGTGATTGTCAATTTTGTTCATGCAACAGCTTTTTGGCTTCATGTAATTAAAATGATCTACTTTATCTTTTGTAATCTCTTCTATTTCTTTGCTTGGTTATAATTTTCTCTTCTATTATTTAATAGTAATGAAAGGTACCTAAATACTTCTCCAAAAAGTACCTCTTCTCCATTTTATTTTGTGGTAAGGTCCTTTATATTCAGATTATGTATCTACTTTGAGTTTATTGTGATATGTAGTATAAATATTCTAAACTTAATATCTGCCATACACTTTCCTATCAATTGGTGTCAAAAATAATTTCTTCCCCAAGTATTTTACATTAAGTTCTCAGATTTATCAACTCCCAAGTTATCGGATTTGATATTTTCCCTGGTTCTTCCTTATCTAGTCTATTTCTCAGATAGACCTTTCTATTTTTTAACCAGTACCAAATAGTAGTGATGTTTATTGTTTTGTAATATAATTTGAGAACTGAAAGTTCTATTTCTCAGACAATTCTTCAAGGACACTCCATTCTTCTTATTATATCTTGTCAAGAGTCCAACTCAAGGCTGGCCGTTCACCCCAGTGACTTCTTCACTATTTCAATACCATGATGGATCTCATTTATGGATGTATTGTCTCCAAAAATGCCTCCTATTCCAGTTCAGTTCATTCCTACTATCCTCTCTACATGATTCACCCACAGGGTCAAAAATGGGTTTTCATTCATAAATACACAGACCCATAAACCATTCAGGAACTGACTGTATCTCAACAGTCCTCCACTCTTAATTCTTCAGTCTAATCTCCAATAACATCCTCTGACTATAACTTAGTCTAATTTCTTATTCATAGGTATATAAAATCTTCTAAGGGGTTTGAGTCCCCCTCAAAAACCATGAGAGCTAGAGTGAGGGAGTGAAAGTCATGGAAGTCAGAAAAATGGGGATTGAAATTTCATCTTCAACAAATACTAGCATGGCCATTGCTTCCTCAATTTATACAATGAAGATAATACTGTTCAAGATTGATGTTGTTATCAAATGAGATAATTTATATAAATATGTCTGGTTCACTCCAGAGTAAGACCCAGTTCTAACCCTGTCTCTCTGCTACTTACTGACTATGATCTTGGGCAATTCAGTAAACCTCTCTAGATCTCAGTTTCCTCAAATGTAAAATGAAAGCATTGGACTAGATTGATACTGAAGTCCTTTCCATTTCTAAATCTAGGATCCCATAGTCTCATTGTCCCCGCCCCACCCCGCAAACAAATAGTCTGAGCAAGAACCATTGGAGCATGTAATTTCACAGCCATATTCTACAGCCTGTTTCAAATTTATAATTCATTATTGTAGTCCACTTATAGATAATGATTATGATGATGATAACCAGCATTTATAGGCAGCTATGTGATGCAGTGGATAAAGTGCTAGCCTGAAGTCTGAAAGACTCATCTTCCTGAATTTGAATCCAGTCTCAGACACTTATAAGCTATGCAGACCTGGGCAAGTCACTTAATCTTCAGTTTCTTCATGTATAAATATTAGCTGGAGAAAGAAATGGCAAACAACTCCAACATTTTTGCCAAGAAAAGTGCAAATGGGGTCACAGTCAGGCATGACCGAAATGATTAAACTACACAACAAAAACTACCATTCATATAGCACTTTAGAGTTCACAAACTTTCTTACCTGTTCGATTTCAGTTGACTTTCACAATGGATTTGAGAGAAGTTATGTATGTTATATTTTCCCCCATGATTTGCAAGTGACAAAGTGATTTTCCCAGTGTAATGGAACCAGGGGTCAAACCCAGGTCTTCTGACTCTAAATCCATCATTGTTACCCCTACATTTCTCCTCCAAGAGTTTCTGAATTTAGTGCATTTTTCATAATCATTTTTAAGCAGAGACTGAAGAGAGCTCAAACCTCTCTCAGGGCCTCCACACACTTTTTCCAGATGAGCAATTAAATCTTTTATTGGAGTCTTTTAATAGATTTCATCAATTCTCCAAGCTAGGAGGGAACTTAGAGATCATCTAATCCAATCCCCTTCCCCTATTTTTTTCAGATGAGGAAACAGAGAAAAGAAACAAAATGATCAGCCCAAATTACAGAACTAACCAGAATCCAAGTTTTCTTACTTAAATGCCAGTTTTCTTCTTCCTAAACCCTGTTGCCTCTTAAAACATTTTAAAGTCTTGCTTTTGTTGCTTTTCAAATGACTTGAGTTGGAGGCAGACATATTTTCTTTTTCTTTAGAGCATCTCTTCTCTTTGATATTAGTGCCATGTTATCAGTAGTAAAAATCAAAGAGAAATATTCTGTGTGCTTGTTTGCCAAATGAACTCTCTGGAAAGCTCTTCCCTCATGCATAGTGCCAGTGGAACTCTAGGCTGAAACTTGGGATGTTGGTCTGCACTGTTACTGGAGGAACTTTCAAGGAAGAAATTCTAGACTCACTAATAACAAATTACTAGAGAAGAGTGATGACAAAGGAACTGAAATCTTGTGGAAAGATTCAATTGAAGAAGCCTAGGATGTTGTTCTTAAGTAAAGGAGAGAAAATTTCAGTGGGAAGGGAGGACTGATCAGCTTCACTAAATATTTGAAGGAATAAATGTGAAGGAGGAATTAAAAATGTGTTCTAATTGGTCCCCCCAGAATGAAAGTCACAAAGAGGTAGATTTGGGATTCAAATTCAAGGGAAAAAAAAAAACTTCTCAACAGAATTTGTGGAACATGGAAGGTGCCATTTCCAATGAGTAATTAATTGTCAGTGAGTCAGTCAAAATACACTTATTTAGCAACTATTGTGTGCTGGGCACTATGGAAATATAAAGAAAGATTGAAAGAAAATTCTTGCTTTCATGTAGTCACAATCTAATAGGAGGGTCATCAAGTAAGCAATTATATACAAAAAAGCAACATATAGGATAAATGTATTGGAATCTTCCAGTAGAGACTGGATTAAACAAATATGCAGTAGAACTGATCTATTTCTGATCTGATCAGATCAGATCAGATCAATCAGTCTAAATGAATTTTGTACTCCCTTTATGAATAAACAAAACACTGCTCATTTGACATGAATCTACTAGAAACAAAGATATTAATTATCCAAACTAATCAATCATCTCTGCTTAGAAAGAAATTCAAAAGATAGAATTTGCCTTGATCAATGAAAATCTCCCTTACCCAAGCAATTTCCATGCCAAGAAAATTAGTAAATATATGTAATTTCCAAGGAACCCTCTACTTCTTCCTGTTTATTACCAGAACCCCATAGCACCTGAATAAGGGATGGCAGGAGAAGAAAGAAATGAGAATTAGTAGACCAATTTTCTGTAGACCAATAAATAACATGTTCAGTTTCCTAGTCCAGCACTCCCCCTGCCATAGGACTGGGGCTAAGGAAGGCTCTTCTTTGCTAATAACATACTTTGCAGGAAGTGACCAAAATTCACAGTAGAAGAGAAAGAGCTTCCAGTTATATCAAATAGAGGAATAGACTTGCTTCCCTCTCCCTCCCCACTTTCTGTGGGGGCACAATTGAAACTGTACTACTGAGCACTCCAGGGAGAAAATATGTAAAAATTCAGAGACCAGCCCATAGAGATGGATGAAGTGAGAGAAATTTGTAATTAGATTAAATACTTCTTAACCCACAGGCCCTACTTACCACCAACTTTCAATAGACAAGGTGTGAAAGAATACTCAGGAAGTGACTATGCCCCTGAAGAAGAAGATTCACACCATGAGGTCACCCAAGAAACTGACATTTTCTAAATATGAGGTAAACTAGGCCCAATCAGAATAAACAGTATTTTCTCTAGAAAGTATGGAAAATAGCCTCTAGGAATTTAGAAAGGAGCAGGTCCAAAGAGAAACACACAAGGCAATTTTGAGTCTAAAATCCTCTAAAAGAATTAATTTCCTTCCATACTACAAAAAACTTAAGTTCGATCTCAACAGATAACGGAATGTGTTTTTCTAGCTTTCTCTTTTCTTTCCTTCTTTTTTCTTCTTTCTCTTTCTATCTTTTCTCCTTTCCTTCTTTTATTCCTCCTTTACTTCTTTCTTTCCCCCTTTTTCCTTCCTGTCTTCATTTGGTTCTTTCTTCCCCTTTTTTCCTTTCCTTCCTTTCTTTTCTTCCTTCCTTTCTTTCTTTCTTCATTCTTCCTTTGTTTCTCCCTTCCATCTTTCTTCTTTTACCCCTTCCTTCCTTTTCTTTCTCCTTTTCTTCTTTTATTTCTTCCTCTCTTTCTTCTTTCAATCCTTATTCCTTTTCTTTTTTCCCTTCTTCCCTCCTTTTGTTCCTTTTTCTCTTTTCCTTCTTTCCTTTTTCCTTCCTTCTTTTCTTTCTTTTCTTTTCCTCTCTTTTATAGAAATATTGAGTAATTACATGAATTTGAATGGATAGTCCATTAAGAAGAATGTAAAGTAAAATCTTTGAGAGTGTAAATTGTATCTGTATCTCAGGTGCATAGTACAAGTCTCATAAGTAGAGATAGCAATGTATTTTGCTGTCAGAAGATCTAGGTTCCAGTTTCATCTCCAGCTATGTGACCATGAACAAATCATTTTCTCTCTCCAAGCCTCTGTTTCCCCTTCTATGAAATGGGAATAATCTTACTTTCACTAATTTACCTCAATAGATTTATGGTGCAGCTATCACAATGTAAATATGATCAATTAATTTATCCTGCAAAGTTTTGGTGGGAGGAGTGGAAAGAGGTATCTTTCAAGTTAAGATACAGAAGTCTAGTAAATTTGTAATAGATTATTCTCTCTTCATTGGTCTTTGCCAGTTTGTTTTTGGCTTTTCTGGCCATTCTTGCTTTTGGTGAATCATCTCATTGAAACAGCTAAGTGGAACAGTGGATATAGCCCTAGACTTACAGTCAAGAAGGCCTGAATTCAAATCCAGCCTTAGACACCTACTAATCTGTGTTTGACTTACTAGTCACTCAAACTATTGACAAGTCATTCCACTGACCAAATTCTGACTCTTCCTAAAAATGAATCTCAGATATATAACTCACTATCCCAACATGTAGGAATAATAATCTTCCTTTTCATCTGTACCACCCAATCCCTGAGAAAGGAAAAGGAATTAGGTTCATACCTAGTTCAGAACGTGGCTGACTCAGCCACTCCACTTTCAATTTTGACTCCAAGATTACCATGGCTTTAATTCTGTCGCATGAAGATCACCTTGAGCAGCTGAGATGGAAGACAAACAACCTCCAGAGTTGGGATAAAGGAGAGGTAAATAGAAGAAGGTAACTCTTTCTACTGGTTAAATGGTTTATATGTTGGGTGCAGCATATAAGAATCAATAAAAAGTACCAGGGTGAAAGATGACAAAAGTTTTAAAGATACAAGTGGTCAATCAAAGGAGGCTATCTACATTCACATGGGAAGGGACACAATGGGCTCCATGTTGGACAAACTGAGCATGCTCAAAAAACCCTCAAGGCTAGGTTATGTAGGAACTTGTGGGCATATTCAGAAGACATTCATAAAGTTTCTCCTTGGCAATTTAGTGCAGTGGAAAGTACACATTTTGAAAGTAGAAAGTCACAATCTGAAAGTAAGGAGAAAATTTCACAGTCACAGAGATTGACATGGGTCCAGTCCTACCTATCATAAGGCAGGATTGGTATCAGCATCAAGTTGGCATGGAGTGTACTGTTGCCATAAGCACCATTCCTTTTCTTTAGCAGAGAATCTGAACCATTTTTCTTCTACTACTCTGGCCTCTGCCAAGGATGAGAAAAGGAAAGGCCAAATATTGGTGCCTTTAGGGCTAGAAGGATATTAGGTAGAAATGGCATCTGTCCTCCTACCACCAATTTCCTGACCCCTTGATTTCCTTCTGCTTACTTCTCTTCTCCCATGCCCTATCAGTTGTGGGCAAATCGTCATTTTAATTTTAAGCTTGATTTGAACTTATCATTGAAAAAAGTAGATGCTAGTCATTCCTTCTGTCCGGCTCCTCAAAGTATCATGTCTACTCCCCTGCTGGGGGATTCCCTGAAGTCTTGAAAACTCTTACATTAGGTGTCCAGCAACATTTACTCCATTCCTATTATAACTGATGAATACTTCATGTGGTCCATTATATCTAGATCAGCTCTAGCCATGCTTATTAAATTCCATTGTCTATCTTCTTTTAACTTTGCTCTTTTTTTCTTCCTCCCCAATGAATACATTTATTTCAACTAGGAAGTATGTGTCAGTCTCCCCCTCCTCCCTGTGGCTCTACTCATTATAGGCATAATTTTCTAAGCAAAAATACTTACCACCATTCCCCTACCATGTGTTGTCTTCCTCTATTACAATGGAAGCTCCTTGAAGACAATGGCCATCTGCCTTCCATATCCCCAGTAGTTGGTATACTGTTTTCTCAATAAATGTTTTTTTCATTTATTCATCAGTTATGAGAACATATATTTGAGGGGTAGAACTACAGAATAGCATTTCTGAGAGACCTTTATTTTTTTTAATTTAAATTTATTTTTATTAAAGATATTATTTGAGTTTTACATTTTCCCCCAATCTTGTTTCCCTCCCCCCCCAGAGAGCACTCTGTCAGTCTTTACTTTGTTCCCATGTTGTACCTTGATCCAAATTGGGTGAGAGAGAAATCATACCCTTAAAGAGAAGAGAAGTCTAAGAGGTAACAAGATCATACAATAAGCTATCTGGTTTTTTTTTCTAAATTAAAGGGAATAGTCCTTGCACTTTGTTCAAACTCCACAGCTCCTTATCTGGATACAGATGGCCTCTCCTTTGCAGACAGCCCAAAATTGTTCCAGATTGTTGCCCTGATGGAATGAGCAAGTCCTTCAAGGTTGAACATCACTCCCATGTTGCTGTTAGGGTGTACGGTGTTCTTCTGGTTCTGCTCATCTCACTCAGCATCAGTTCATGCAAATCCCTCCAGGTTTCCCTGAAATCCTGTCCCAGAGAGACCTTTATTGAAAGACTTAAAAGTTTGAGGTGGAGAGATAAGTATAAGAGGAGAATGCACAATAAGCACAAATTCTGAAGCATTCTCACCAAATGCACATGGTCTCAGAACTTGGCCCTCAATAACCAGATCCTTTTTACATGAAAAAAACTAGAGGAATAAATAAGGTCCAGCTGAGGTGAAGTGACAAAATTCAGGAACCCTTTTCATATTAGTGGTAGAGCTCTGGAATAAAAAAGGACTCCTTGCTCCAGATCTGATGGAAGACAGCAAACTAATTCCCATGTGTTTTCCCTCCTCCCCTTCTCATAAACCATTAGAGATCAAAGAGATCCTCTTTATCATCTACTCCAATTTTTACTCATTTTACAGGGAAGAAAACTGAGACCCAAGAGAGAATGTGACTAGCCTAAGAAGACACAGTAGCAGAAGTGGGATTCAGACCTAGGTATCTGGACTCTAAGTTCAGAGTTTCTTTTATGGCATTCTGTTGCTTAAGAGAAACTGTACCAAGAACAATGAGCACCATTCTATTAATGCCAGATCATTGTATTATTGTGTGGATTTCGAGGGCATATATCCACAAATCCCCTCTTATTTAGTAGAAAAAGAACAAATGGAGTGTTCATGATCCTTGGAGAAAGATCTACTACTTTTTTTAAAAAGTAAAAATAATAGTTATTATTATTATTATTATTACTTCTTTTTAAAGTATTTAAAAGCATCTTTCATTTTTATATATTACCTTTATTTTCAAATACATTTCTCTTCCATTCCCCACCCAAATCAGTCATTTTTAATAGTTTTGAAGCTTGCAAAATATTCTACAAATATTATCTCATTTGATCCTCACAACTCTTGAAGGTAGAGGTGGTATTTTTGTCCCCATTTTGCAGATGAAGAAGCTGAGGCAAGTAGAAGTTAAATTACTGAACCAAGATCACAGTTAGTGTCTGAAGACAGATATGAACTGAAATTTTCTCAACCTTGAGGCTGTCACCCAGCTGCTTCCTTAAAGCAAAGATAAACAAGATAGAAAAGAAAAAACATCCAAACAAAACTAACTAAACTACATACCTAGTCAAATAGCAAATGCAATGTTTCACCCCCCAAAATTCCCTATTCTACAATGAAAATGCACATGCATTTTCTCATCTCTTCTCTGGGCCCAAGCTTGGACATTGACCTGTTTTGTGACATTACCTTATATGTGTGCATCTGGGTGAGAGGAGGAGGGGTGGAAAGTGGAAAGAAGGAGTAATGAGAAAATCTTCTCTTTAGTTAAAAAAAAACAAACAACTGGTCCTGACTAATGGGGAGGAAGAGGAAAGAATAGAGGAGGGGATATATCTTAAATAAGGAAAGGCATATATGGAGTATGAGAGGGGGCATTGGGCAAGAAAAAACAGTAATAAAGAGGAAGAAGCAATTTGCTGGTGTGCCAAGAGTTCCAGGGGTGTAGACTTATTGCTTTGGGTCTCATTCTCAAAACAGTTTCCTCTTTGCCCCTGTTTTGGTTTGGGTACTCTTGGTCATTGATTCAACACCTACCTATGCCCCTCATCCTCTCTGCCTTTCTGCTGCCTGTGGCTGCCTTTGCACACACCCCCAGATGCCCGACCTCAGACCCCTCCCCCCCCCCCCCCCCCCGCTTGATGCAACCCCCTGTCCTCAGAGAGGTGAATTGTCAGCCCCTGTGGTCTTGGGAGGAGTTGCCTACTTCGCCCATAGGCCGTTTTTTCTTTACTGTCTTCCTGGAGCAGCAAACAACCTGGTGTTTCTTGGAATCTGCCTTGCTTTTCTCCCCAGCAGCCTACGTCATCATGCATACCCTTGGCCCCTTGTCGTGTCTAAATTGTGTCTTTCTCCTCCTGTGGCAAGGCCTGTGGGGTGTTTCTGAGCACTTCAGCTACTGCACTGGGGTTGAGACTGAGTGAGGTGAGGGGGAGGATGATGGTGTGGCTTTGGCACAGAGGGAGCCTGTCAGAGTAGAAGCCAAATACCTCTGTGGTTGGGGGAGCCTATGTCTTCTAGCAATTACAGGACCGTGAGGGCTGCCCTTCTTTGTAGATGCTGAATGAGAAGCTAATGAAACCAATCACATTTAGAGGTTCATATTTGTGCTTTCCAAGAGCTGCAAGCATCAAGTACATGAAAATTTTTCCTGGATCCTTACTCCATCTAGGAGCTAGGAAACAGGATGAACCTGTCCTTCACAAAAACCTCAGAAGCGTAGGGACAAAGCTTTGAATGAAAAAATCCTTTTGTAGGTTCTTTTTTTTCTTTTTAATATAACATTCTAATTTTTTCTACAACTACATGTTAAAACAATTTTTAACTTTCATTTTTAAGTTTTGAGTTCCAAATTCTATCCCTCTCTCTCTCTCTCCTTTCTCCCCTCTATTTGACAATAAGCAATCTGATATAGTTTATATCTGTGCAATCATGTTTAACATTTCCATACAAGAAAATTCAAATAAAAGGAAAGAAAATGAAAAATAGCATGCTGTTTTCAAATTGTATCACTTCATCAGTAGTCCTTTGGAATTATCTTGGATCACTATCTTTCTGAGAATAGCTAAGCCATCCACAATTCTTCATCATATAAAATTGATGTCACTGTGTATGGTGCTCTCCTGGTTCTGCTCACTTCATCATTGCATTAGTTCACATAAGTCTTTCCAGGTGTGGGAATCATATCATGAACCTCTTGCCTTTATAAATGTGGGTTCCCCGCCCCCCAGCAAAATGACTACAGAATTTATTACTGAAGATATCTATGCCTACTCAACCTCTTTCCTCAGTTAATCTTAAGAGGGTCTTCTTGTATAATCTTGGTTTAGTCATTTACCAATGCCTTGCATTTTTTAGGTTCACATCTAAGCTGTGAACTACTAAATTGCAGTAACGCTAGAACAGAGGGGAAAATTACACCTCCCAAGGTTTGGGGGAGTAAGTTTTTTATTATACCTTTTGAGGTATATATTCCTTTGCAATAGCTTTTTAGTAGCTAAATGAATCTAGGGTAGTAGAGACCTACAATCTGGGGAAAACAATCATTGAGGACTGTAGACATTAACATAGAGCATCTCTCTGTCCCTAAAGGGTGCTGGAGAATTCTAGGAGAAGAGCAAAAGGGTAATATACCGGCTTTTAGCCAGTGGAGGCCAGGGCAATCAGTCAGTTTAAAATAATAAGAAGCAAAATTCCTTTAGACTACAACATATAGAAGAAAAAAGACTTAGAAACATAAAACTGAAATTTATTTTTCACTCCCAATAAGTCAGAGTTCTGGGGTGACTTTGTTTTACTCTTAGGTTTAAAATGTAAAATGAGGGTAAAAATAGCAATACTTATATTAACCACTTTACAGAGTTGCTTGTGAGAAAAATAATGAGTAGACATCAAAGGTCAGGGAAGTTTAAAGAAAACACACACAAAAAACCCCCAAAGGTCACATACCACTAGGAAATGGCAGGTTTGGGACTCAAACCCAAGTGAGAACATTGAATTTGTCATCAGGGTATCCAAATTTGGAATCCCAACCTTGTTACCTAATACTTATCAAATGAGATAATGTATACAAAACACTTCACAAACCAAAGAGTGTTATATAAGTGTTAGTTATAATCATTATTTTGTGTATGCTGCTGTTCACTTATTTTTCAGTCATGTCCATCTCTTTGTTGGTTGGGCAAAGTTATTAGAGTGGTTTGCCATTTTCTTCTCCAGCTCATTTTAGAGATGAGGAAATTGAAGCAAATAGGGTTAAACGATTAGCCTAGTATCACACAGCTAGTAACTGAGACCAAGTTTGAACTCAGAAAGATAGTCTTACTGACTCTGGCATGATTGGTCCACTGTATCACCTAGCTGCTTATTATTCAGCAATTCATCTGTAATACTTTAATTTGATTCCAGGTCTCTGATGCTTCTTGTGAAAGTGAAAATGATCCATACATCAAGAGGGAGGGGAGATTTGGAAGGAAGGGAGGATCAAAGTAGGCAAAAGAACCTATTTATCCAGGATCCCTGACTCTCCATCCTCTGCTATCATCTATTTTGATTTGTCAGAGAACATAATATATCTAAAGATGCTTCCAAACAGTTTTATCTCCAGCAAAAGTCTTTTTCATTCATGTTCTATTTTGGGGGTGGTGTTGTAAGTAAAAGTCAGGATTGTATCCTGAGGCTCTCCCATTCTAAGAACTGAGTCTAGGTCCATTTAATTCCCTCACTATTACTATCTTCATTCCCCCTCCACCCTGTCATATCATTTACAGAATAGAACTGTGGGATTTGAAACTGTAAAGGAATTGGGGGAATCATCCAATCCACTTCCCTGATTAACATATTAAATAACTTTGGAACAAATTATTTTAAAAGTGCTTCCTGGGAAATGGAAATTCTTTAGTTAATGAGTAAAATTATAGAAGATAAAATGGATACTCAAACAAGAAAAAGCAATAAAAAAGAAGAGATATAATTAAGAGAAGATTATTTTGATAAAAAGTGAGACATCCAAAACATATTGAATTGACAAAAATAGATAAAGTAAGATTCATGATTTGATAAATAAGTGAGGTAAACCAATATAGAATTTAAAAATTCTCTAATCTCATGAAAAAATGTTCAAATTAATAAGCAGAAGAGTTAAAATTATATTTATTTTAATATACAGATAAGATTCATATATCTGACATGTATAAACAATATACATTTATGTTTATGTACATATATAGGTAGACACATAAATACATATATAGGCAGATTATTTATCTGTCATATATCTGCACACATACATAGTGTATATGTGTAGGTGAGTATCTCAGATATGAAAACCTTTATCTAGCTTCATTTTTATCTCAATCAAAGGAAGTCTTGGATGTAAGGTTTATCTCAGCATCCCAACCTCTACATAGCATCATAGGTTGTTTTTATTTTTTATTTATTTTTTAGAGCAACAATACATAATCACAGATTTAATTGGAATCACAAGGAATTTTCAAACACCAGTTCAGATCATGGTTCTGAATGGAATCGTGGTTCCTGAGTGAACACCAGTCAGAGTAATTAAAAAAACAAACTTAATCTTATTTTGGTGCATCTTATTGCCTTGTATTAATTCCCAGGAGTGATGGAATGACTCTTAACTTCATCTATGCCCCTGGAAACACCAAACAAATGAATGAATAAAATTAACCTGTTCTTGTCAGGACAACTATTTCTAGTCACTTTGTCTTTCAAGATGGAAGCAGAATGACAAATAGTCTGAGAACATGAAACCCAGAAATTTGATGACTATGAAGACTGGCAAAAAATTATTGGGGGGAGGGGAGGGCAGCAGAGATTTAATATCAAGTAAAAATGATAGGATGATCTTTGAAGAGCAGAGATGACAACCAGAAGAGGGCAGCAGAGAGCAGTGTAAAAATTTCTTGGGCACACTCAAAATATGTTTTCTATACATGTTCCTCAGTCACATATGTCTTCTGCATGGGCAATTTTCTCCATTATTTGAGTGGTAATTTATGTAAGAATGTATGTATAAAGGAGTGGGGTGGGGATCCACTGATACAAAAAGTTTACAAATACTTGTAATTGACTTATTTGCTAGGTTGTTTGATTAAGTGTCTTTTGTTCTCATCTTGCTGATAAATTTAATATTATTGATCAGTACCTGTGAACTATGATTTTGAGAGATACTGATCCATAGAGTTCCTTAGTCTTGTATATCTTGTTGCTTTTTTTCTAGATGTCAATTGACCAAACATTTAATAACATACTAAAATTCTGTAAGGAGTTATAAACCAAGTTCATTGACCTAGAATTTTCACAATCCACTCTCATTTCTTTGAACATGAGGATGTGAAGATGTTCAGACTCTCCAGACTTGCAGGACCTCTCCCATTCTTCAAAATCTTTCAAATATAGACTCATAGGCTACATCTACACTGTGACGAAAGGTTTGGGTTTTTTTTTTTAACTTTGTGACTTGAACTCATTAGAGTGTTATCTCTTTCCTTTTCCTATGACCAGGAACTTAGCTCCTAGATCATATTCTAAGTATGCTAATGACAGGTTAAATATTGACCTAAATAGTGTATCAACATAGTTCTAGTAACATTATTCATTATAGCAAAAAATACTTGAAGTAACACATGTACAAATTTGAAAATTGACTGCCCAAATTTTGCTTTGTGGTAACAAAATATTATTTAATCTTTAGAAAATGACAAAAAAGGAAAAAGAAAGTTGAAAAAATCTCATATGGAATTAAAGTGTAAATAACAGAATATAATCAAAGTAAACATGATTACAACTATACAATGATAAAAACAAAATTTAATTTAATGCTAAAACAAGAAAGCAAACACTACTACTATTAATCTGTGAATTTAAAACCATAAATAGCAAAATTTCATATGCAAAATTTTGTGTTGTTCCTGTTTATACTTTTCAGTTTTTGCATTTATACTTGATCTTGTAAGTTGTGTGCAAGCTCTGCCCTTTCGTTATAATAACAATAATGACAACAACAACAATAATAATAATAATAATAATAATAATAATAATAAACAAGTGCTGATAATGAGGACTATATTTCCCCTCATCCTTCAGTATAAATACATTAGGACTGCACTGAATGTGTGCTTATGATAAGACAAAGCCACTGGAGAAGACCATTCTCTGGAACAAGAAACTTTACAATAAGATGTGAAAAATGAGAATTCCCCTTCCTTTTTCCCTTTTCTTATACCTGGAAGGAACTTCTGTCAGTCATTTCTGGAGAGAATATAGAGAAGAAAAAGTCAGAGAACTCCTTGGGGAAACTAAGTAACACCAGTTGATGTGGGCTGCTTATGTGATCTACAAGAGGAAGGGCAATGGGAGAGCTACCACAGACCCTGGAGGTCTCATTAGTTATCAGAGCAGAGTCTGGTAGGTGAGGCATCCAAAGTCCAAATTGAAACCAGCTAACCTCTGCCCAGAATGGAGAGGCAAAGCCAAATTGGGTGGCAACTATAGAGTTTCCTCTTATTTTTATGTGTTTGAGCGATATTTTGTATTGACCTTTGTCTGGAATTCAGGACTCAGATATAGCAGGGTGGAAGATTCGTTAAAAAGAATCTCTTGTGTATATACTAGAGAGAGAGAGAGAGAGAGAGAGAGAGAGAGAGAGAGAGAGACTTTAACAAGACTCCTGAGCTGGTACCTCAAAAATAGAGTCACCTGGTGAGCAAATTATATATCTCTCTCTGTAAAATTCTTAAAGTGATACCCTTTCTTACTATAGGTTTATGAAAAGGAGCATGCAAACGAGCATGAACTATATAACTAGGGAGACAGACAGAAACAGAGACAGGGCACTTCAGGGATCCCAACAGGGGATACTCATTAAATTCCTGGGTCATGAGAATATTTCTAATTTAAAAAAAAAAGAAATCAAAGTTCTTCCTTTATAATTTACCCATGATAACATTGACTATAATCCAACCACATTTTAGGGCTTCTTGGTTCAGTGAAAAATCACAAGAGCTATTTCAAGTCTACAGCATACCACCTACTAGCTGTGTGACTCTGGAAAAGTTTTCTAGATTCTCTGAGCTTCAAATTATGCATTTGTAAAGCAGAGAAAATACTTGTACTAATCTTCTTCAGAGCTTCTTTTTAAGGAATGAGCTTTGCAAACTGTAAAAGTGTTGTTATTATCAGCAGACATTGTAGAAGGAACTTCAGTTTGTTGTGAGGTCTTTTCAAGGGGAGGAGAGAGAGGAATCTTTTTGTCTTTTTGAATGATACCCCTGTGGCTCGGATCCTCCCAACCCGGCTTTGTTGAGAGACCTCTTACCCCATCCTCTGTTCTTCAGCATCACTGCTCTCCTACCCCAGACCTGAGGAGGAAATATTTAAAGCTATTTAAATTGACACACCAGGCAAACAGGATTAACTCTGGCCCAGAAGGGGAGGTGGAGGGGAGTGTTGCCAAATAGTTTACATGGACTGATGGTAGGACAGCAGGCTAGATTGAGAAGAGGCCTGAATCCACGATCTGGGAGGTACAGAGAAAGCTTACAATCTGCCAGTGATTGGATTAGACATGGTGTGAAATGCCGAGGTGGGATACAGGGCTGGGGACTCTCTGGGGCCAGACTGCCGAGGCCCTGCTGAGGGGGGCTGTAGAAAGATGCCTGCCTCTCCTCAGCAGGCCTTGGAGACAGATTCAATGTCAGAGCCCTCAGCGGCTCCCCTGTGGCTAGGCCCTCTTGTCTCCCCCAGCCCATTCAGGGTCTTCAGTCCATTCTCAGGGAAAACAGAGGCCTCCCTGCCCCCCACCCTAAACCAAATTCACATCATTTAGCTTAAAAATTGGTTAGTATCTCTGGGTACACCCAAGTTTTTTGTTTTGTTTTGTTTTGCTTTATAATATCCTTCGATCTTTTTCCTTTATACCTCTTCCCTTTGATATCTATCCTTGACCATATTTTTTTTTTCCTCATCTTGGTGTCCTGTCTCTTTTCCTTTCCTCTCTAATTTCTCTTCTTTAATTATCTTCTCCCATTTCCCCCCCCCTCCTTCTATCCCTCACTCTGCAAAAGCAACTCTTCCTCCATTCCCCCTTCTCCTCTTTCTCTCAATTAAAAAGAATATTTTTTAAGTCAGGTTGGATATACAAAATTGCATTCAATTCTATCTAAAATTGTTCAAGAGAGTCAATTTCAAAAGTCAGAATCAAATTAAACTTCTCTATCTGTCCATCCCCACTCACATTCTCTTCTTAGAACTTAGAAAATTAACATCTCTGAGGATTTTCATGTTGGCTCTTGAATTGCAAATTAGACCTTCATCATGAATATATAGGTGAGATTTACAATTACTAAAAAGTTGCTAAGACTCCTCAGGCGCCAGATTTGAGAAAAAGAAGGAAATAGATTTTTCAATGGGCATCTAAAAGTCTCACTTCAGGAGACTGAGTTATAATTGGACAGTGATACTCTAGCATCAGCACAGAAATAATGAAGGACCTTCTTCTTAACTAGGGTGTCAAGCTTCAAAGGATTGGAACTTATGGGCTCTAGGAAGGGTGCTCTACTTCTCTCCTCTGCCTCTACTTTTATTTCCCTCTTTCTATATGACTCTCTTCTGTCTCTTCTCTCTTATTCAAGTCACTTTTTCTGGTTTGTTTTGGCCAAGTTTTCATTTTCCATGTGTCTCAAGTTTCTTTACCATGGAAGAAAAACAAAATATTCCTTCTGGGGAGCTCTGAAGAATCACAGAACCTTTTATCATCAAACCCCGCAGGTGGAAAGGACCTCAGGAATTTGTCTAGTCCATCTGACATCTGCTAGTGATGGATTACTGCAAAATGTGAAAGCTCTTTATATGATAACTTGATGTCCCCACCAGGCTATGAAATGCCCATTACTCAAATTCCAATTCACTCACATCACTTCTATATCTAAAAGTAAGATTTCAGGAAATCAGGAATTGAATCATTTGAATCAAATGGGAATATGTATGACACAGACTCTGATACTTTGAATTCAACTCAAGGCAAATCAGAGACCTTTTGGAATGCATACACAAATAAGGGCAACAAATGAGTCCTCAAAATCTACCTTAGTGATATGCATCATTCCCAAAACCAATCCTATCACTTTTAGCCAGACCACCTACCTTCTAGCAGCAAATAACAGTGTTCCTTTCCTTGACCCTGACAAAGACCAAATTATTGTTGCACAGTAACTGACTTTGCTTTTGAATAGCTTAATGATCAGCTTCTGTGTAACCAATTGGATTGACTATATAGGTGGCCCCATAAAGGCAATAATAGCTGGCATTTATATAGCACTCTAAAGTTTCCAAAGCACTTTACATACACTATCTCATTTGAGTCTCATATCACTTCTGTGATGTAATTGCTATCATTACACCCATTTTATGGATAATAAAACTGAGGCTCAGATACATTCAATGATTATCTCAAGGTAAAATTTAAACCCAGTTCTTACTGACCTCAAGTCACTAAATTATCATTATCCAAGACCACTTACTTAGAGCTATCAAAAGGACTTGTTCTTCCCAGAACTCCACTGTACCCAGGCAATCATGACTTAATGGTGCAAAATATGTTTTGTAAATATTGTGATACTCAGTAGAAAATAAACTCAATAGCAGGTGCTTCTCCTAAAAAAAAAAAAGATGAAGCTTTGACTTGGTAATTTTTGATCCAGAAGTTTTCATTGAAAAAATGTGTCCATGAAAATCTGTCCCCCCTCCACTTTGATCATTTCCAACAAGCCCTTTAAAAACAAACAAAAACAATTTCTATTTGTACATGGTGCCCATACTGGCTTTGCAAAGAGAATTGATGCCTCAGTAACATGACAATTGTCTCAGTTAACTGGATGTTTGAGATATCAATTGTAAGAAATTGTCAATAGTTTTTCTTAATGAATTAACTGAATTGAAGAACTCTGTTCTGGAAACACTGTCGGAGTCACAAAATACTAATATATAGACAAATGAAGGATCAGAAATTAGACTCTAACATCAGTTTATAACCTCCAGGAGAAAAAGGACTTGATCATATTTACTCTTACATTTTCCCTAGTGTTTAACCAAGTACCTTACCCAAAATAGACAATAAATATTTGCTGAAAGAAAGAAAGATTAAATAAATGAATGCATATGTCAATACTTCAATAGTTTTGTGATCTTTTTAGGATAAGTAGAAGTAATAGTGGTGGTGGTGGAAGTACTAGTACTCCTGATGCAGAACTCAATTTTTCTATGTCTTCTCATATGTGGTTTCCTGCAAATCCTCCACAGGAGTTTCTTGATTATTTAATATTTCATGGATACCAGGGTAGCCCTGGAATTCATTTGAATGAAGCCCCTATAAGAAGTTACTCCTTCCTCATGACTGACTCTGGTAGTTAACAGTTATGCAGTGAGATTTCAAGGATTTAATGAGATAATGTACTTTTGAGACCTATATGAGTTCCAAAGAGAACTAGCCTCCTACAAACAAGGGTTCAGCCCTGGAGAACCTGGCCTCAAAACTGATTTTGTCACTAGAATTTATTCATTGCACAAGGGGAAAAAAAAGGTTAAGGAAACATCACAAACCAGGCAGCTGAGACAGATGTTATAGGAGATTTCAATTCGTCATACATCTGTTGGAGCTCACTCTATCTCTAACAAAAGTATACTAGGTAATAATTTCTCATCTTGCTTTAGTGATATTTCCATTAGATAGTTAGATGGATAGCACTTGAGCTAGAGACAAGAAGACTTGAGTTCAAATTTGGCCCCAGATACTTACCAACTATGTGACCTCCAGCAGGTCACTTAAACTCAGTATCCTTATCTGTTAAATGGGGATAATAATTATTATGATGATAAAAATGATATAATAGTTATAAAAAGTTTTACAAACTTTAATGTTCTATAAAATGTTAACTATTATGATTTTATTATTATCAAAAGGAAAATTATGTTCTGGATCTTATTCTCACTAGCAGGGGAAAACTGGTTTTTGGCTTGACAAATATGGGAAATTCAGAGGTGGAAAGCAATCAATTCTAGAGTTTATGACAGAAGATAAGACATCTTAGGTAGGCTGGCATGTACCATAGATCTGGGGAAAGAAGATTTCAAAGAATTCTGAGGGAAAATGGATAGGATTCCATGGGCTGAAACACTAAAGGGAAAATCCAGGAGAGATGAAAGATGCTCAGGAATGAAATTTTGAAGACACAAAGGAAAGTAACTGTAATGAGAGAAAATGCAGTTTCTCTGGAGACACCAAGGAATTCACAAAACAACTTAGGTTTAATTTTATTGCTTTTTTAATATATAGAAGATAAAAGTAGGGTCAGGTAACAGAAAATGAAAAAGAGAAAAAAAGAATATAAGAGTATGGTATGGTTCCATAAAAATAATGTGAATGATTCCAAAACTCAGAATAATCTGTAGTTAATGAGGGAAGTGATGAACAATAGCAAGGTTTTTGTTGGATTTTTTTATTTGCTTTGTTTTGCTTTATAGGAAGAACAAGGAGATAAAAGAAGTGAACTTTCTTTTGAGATGGATGGAATGATAACTGACAACAAAGATAGGCAGATTTTTACTTTTTGCTATTTTTGCCACAGGCAATGACCTTTACACTGGAAATGACAGAGCAAAAATGACTAGTCTGCTCCAAGAAACATGCTGTTACAGGAATCTTCTGCTCTACAACAACACCTGACCAGCAAACTCATAAATTCTCATCTTATTATTGCCAACCCTGAAAATGTCAATTTCTCCAAATCACTAACTGCTAATCATTTCTCAGAAAAGGAAATAAAAAGTTCAAATAAGGCTACTCAGGACTTGAGGTCTAGTCTCAGGTGCTTCTAAGGAACCATGTTATCTTCTGCTAAAATGAGCTTCTCTTACAAGATTCCATTGCTACTGAGGAAGGGAGATAAGAAAAGGAAAGAAAGTCCTTCCCTCTCTTGCCAGAAATTCAAAGGAGAGAGTCTAGTAGATGGTTTTTTTCAAGGAAGAAGAGACCAAAAGAGAGTAGTTAAAAGGGAGATTCTTCCAACAAAAATTCATCATTCTTCTTTCCTTCACCATGCTAGATTTCCAGGCATTTTGATTACAGCTCCTGGTCATAGAAGATGAATCAGAAGTCCCACAAGTTATCCCAGAAATGTATTATTGTATGAATCTCAACAAGAACTGTGCACATGACTATTTCCATGGACACTTTCTGACAAAGTTTCACATTCTTTACTCCCAGAAAACTGATCAGGAACTTCAAATTGAGTTGTAGTTCTCCTGATCATTCTAGTCAGGTAAAAATAGTAGACAAAAAGAAATTTAAGCATAAAGGATTAGTATAAGATGTTTGTCAGAAATATGTGCTATTTGGGGCAGAGGGACAGGATAAGTAAAAAATGATGGGAAGATAGAAGAGGGAAATAGGTGTGGGAATTTCTAGTACAGGTAGAACAGGTTTTTGACTCTCATTTGTTAAATCCCTGCAAGTTTCTTGGAAGGAACAAGGGTTCAGGAATGAAAGGAGTGAGCTTGGAGGGGGGAGGGGGAAATGAAAGACCACAGATTTAAAGCTGGAAGAGATTTACTGGCACTCCAAATATAAGGTGCTGCTTAAAAAGATAATTGGGGGCAGCTAGGTCGATAGAACCCTATCCCTGGAGTCAGGTGGACCTGAGTTCAAATTCAACCTCAGACACTTAATAATTGCCTAGCTGTGTGGACTTGAGCAAGTCACTTAATCCTATTGCCTTAAATAAATTAAAAAAAACTTTATAAGAAAGATTGAATCAGGAACATTTTTCTTTTTCTTATTTTTTATCCCACTACCCAAATTGGTTCAATTTAGCTTTCTCAGAATAAAGTTGATACTGTTTAATACAAAATTAAGAAGATATTAATAATAAATTTCAGGGTGATGTCTTCCCCAACACACATCAAAGTTCTCTGGAATCAATCCATAGATCCTGTGGACCCCTGGGTTAAGAACCCTTGCCCCAGGTCCACTAGTACCAGCCCAACTGTCAAGATGATGGAAGATGTAGCCTGAGACCTCTAGTGAGCAATGGACATGATGCAATCATTGAGAAGGTCCACACATGCTCACTAGAGACTTTACAACACCTTTGCCCCTCCCCCTCCCCACCCCAACTTGGAGAATGACTTGAAAGCAGCACCATTTGGTGGCTAATTATATACTACAATTTTAGCATAATTTAGTATAATTGCCTAATGGAAAGTTATCAGCTTTTTTCTATAAGTTTCAAGTAGTAGAGATATGGGCTTGCTACTATTGCTATAGCAGCAATACCCATTCAGTGTGTAGCTACCACATTCTATTGTTACATGAGTTATCAAATACCTTTAAGCATCAATATGCTAACTGAATTTAGAAGACAGTGCCTTCTATCTACCAGTCAACAAGCATTTATTAATACCTACTTTGTGTCGGACACTGAATAAGAACCAGGATACAAAGACAAAAGTAACCTCTACCTTTAGGACCTTATACACTATTAGGGATCCCTATCATTGGAAGCATCCATGAAGAGTATGACACTTTGTTAGGAATGTTGAAAAGAAATCTTTGCTCAGGGTTGTCTTAGGCTGGGTGACTCTGAGGTCCCTTCCAAATCTAGGAGTCTGTGGCTCTATTGGACAGAAAGCTAGGAAGGCAAAAAAATACGTCTAAATAAGTAAATGGATAGATAATAGATGGATTGAAATATAGTTAGATCAAGGTAGGTAGATAAATGATAGTTAGAAAGGCAGAGATAGATAGGCAAAGGTAGATAGAGATAAACAAGCATAGTAAGCTACATAGAGACATCCTTCAAAACAGAAAGGCCCAGTTTCAAGTTTCTCTGCTGACACAGATTGACTGAGATTCTAAGCATCATTAATCTATACCAATAAAATCACAGGACTAATAATATGTCTATGCCTGTGTCTACACACATATACACATATATGTATATATTATAAACACACATGTCTATACATGTCTATTATACAGGTGTGCATGTGTACATGAGTTGTACATAAGTATATCATATACATTTTATATAAATCTATGTGTATATATACACATTTAATGAATCTATTCATAGCTTTAGCTCTAGATTTTTAGCTTAGGATTTGAACATTTCCTTCACTGTGCCTAGCCCCAAATTCTGCATATAGTAGGTATTCAACAAATACTGGCTAAATGGATAACTAGGATACTACACAGACAATATGAGTTACAGTCTCCGGAGTGGTTTTAAACTCTAGAGATGGTCTTATTGTGCCAGTAGAGGGCAGGGGTACCTTTTCCAGTGAATTAAAGAATTGTTTATCTGGCCACCACCCTCATTCCAACCTAAGCTAACTTCCTCCTTCTGTTCCAGTCAGGTTAGGATAACTTCACAAGGGCCAGCGCCTAAACTGCAGATGACATACAGAAAGGTTACAACTACTGATCCACAAAACTCCACTGAGTCTGTCTAATAACTAAAGTGGCAGTGGGGCATAATAGAAAGGGTACTCTAAGGAGAGTCAAAAGACCTTCATTTGCTGCTTTGTGCTTGGATGACTTTGGAAAAGATCTATATATTTTTTAATCTTTCATTTTCTCTTACAGTTCACAAAAATTTTGTTTTTCCCCCTTCCACCCATTTCCCTCACAATTAAAAATAGAGAAGATTGAAAAGCAAAACCTTTGTAATAAATATGCAGAGAAACCAAATTTCCATTTGGTCACATCAAAAATGCATTTCTCATTCTACATTGTGAATCCATCTACTGCCAGGAGGTGGATATCACAGTTTATCCTTGGTCCTCTGGAGTCTTAGTTGATTGATATTTTTAAGCCCTTTGAGATCTGCTTTTACAATGTTTTTCTGTAAATTGTTCTGTTCACTTTACTCTGAATCAATTCATACCAGTCTTCTCTGGTTTCTCTGGGGGAAAAAATTCCTTTCCTCATTTCTTATTTCTCATTAATATTCAAGTATGTTCATATAATTTGTTTAACCATTCTACAAATCGGTCCTGACAGCTGTGATTTTCAATTATATATATATATATATATATATATATATATATATATACATATATATATGTCAACAGGATCATGTTGTAAAATGTAACCCTAAGGTGACCCTACAGACAGTTAGTTGGCATAGTGGCCCAGAGGCAGAAAGACCAGAGTTCAAATCTAGCCTCAGACACTAACTAATTATGTGAAACTGGGCAAGTCACTAAACTCTAGTTGCCTCAGTTTCCTCATCTGTAAAATGAGTTGGAGAAAGAATTGCCAAACTTCTCCAGTATCTTTGCCAAGAAAAACCCACATTGAGATTACAGTCAGACACGACTGAAACAACTGAACAACAACAAAAAGGTGACCCTGAGTTTGTGAAGGCTATGTTAGCAGAGCACTAGGAATCTGGAGCAACTCAGTATGAGTTTAATAAAAAATTAATTCAGTTCTAAGAAGTCACAAAAATCTGGCCATCAAATGTTGAATTTGGGAGGGACAGCAACTCCTGAAGATGATCTACAATAGAATGAATCTGTTATCATTTGCAACAGTAGTACAGATACTCTGGATGATAGAACTGAAAAGGCACTTTCTCAAATCATTGACATCAACTTTTAATATTAAACAATTATGTGTGAACAATGAGGAAGAGCCCCTATTTTTTCTCCATCAGAGAGCATGAATCAGTTACAAAAAGTTCTGAATTTTAAATCATAAGGCCCATGAAGTCAAGAGGACCAGGGTTTAAATCCCAAACCTGCCACTTACTACCAGTGTAATCTTGAGCAAACCCTGGGTTCAAATCCGATCTCAGACACTTAATAATTACCTAGCTGTGTGGCCTTGGGCAAGCCACTTAACTCTATTTGCCTTGCAAAAAAAAAAAACCTTAAAAAAAAAAGAGGATTGGACTAAATGAGTTCTTATGTCCCTGCCACCTTCAGTTCAATGACAAAAACAAAAGAAAAGGCTACCAGAGTACATATACGAATTGAACTGAAGTCTCATTGTAGAAAGAGTGCTGACTTAATATGGTAGGTTAATACTGAATCTTACATAAAGTATCAGTCAGTCAATAAAAAAACATATACTACAAGTAAGGCATTGTGCTAAGTGTTAGGGATACAAAGAAAAGCAAAAGATAGTATATGCCTTCAAAGAGCTTATAGTCTACAAGAAGATACAATATTCAAAACAAACTATGTATAAACAAGAGGTAAACAGGATAAAATGGTGATAACAAGTAGAAGGAAGGCACTAGAATAAAGAGAAACAGGAAAAACTTCCTGTAAAAAAAGTGGAATTTTAGCTGGAACTTGAAGAAAGTCAGGAAGCCTAGAAGTGGAAATGAGTAGAGAGAGAATTTGAGATATAGGGGACAGCCAGTGAAAACACAGAAAGGTGGAAGATAGAGTGACTTCCATCCCCCTAATGTGAGGAACAGTAAGGAATTCAAAGTCACTGGATAGCAGAGTACAAGAGGGGAGCAAGCATAAAAGGTATAAGAAATTAGAAAGGTGGGAAAGAATAGTTTATGAAGTGCTGTGTATACTAAAGGATTTTATATTAATCCTGGAGGTGATAGGGAGCAACTGGAATTAATGAGATGAAAGAGGGTGGAGGCAGAGAGGGTGACATAGTAAGATCTAAGCTTTAAGAATATCAACTGAATAAAAAAATGGAGTACAAAGAGGAGGGATTTGTGATCAACCAGCAGGCTTGCAATAGTACAAGGATAAGGTGATGAGGATCTGCAACAGAGTGGTGGAAGTGACATAGGAGAGAAAATGGTGTATATGAAAGATATTGACAACTGGTTGGATATGAGTAAAAGTTGAAATAGTGAGAAAGAGGAAAATGACACCTAGATTGTGAACCTGGGTGACTGGGAGGATGGTAGTACTTTTGATAATAATAGGGGAAGTAAGGAAGAGGAAATCATTTGGGGGAAAAATAATGAGCTCACTTTTGGAAATGCATTTATGTTGTTTATAGGACATCCAATCTAAGATAGCCAATAGGTAGTTAGAGATTCAACTCTGGAGGTCAGCAGAGAAGTAGATAAGTAGATTTGAGAATTATTAGCATAGAGATGATAACTGAATCCATGGGAATTGATTAGATCACCATGTAAAATAGTAGATGGAGAAGAAAAGGACACAGGACAGAACAATGGGGGACAATCAAGTTAGCAGGTAAGACCTAGAGGAAGATTCAGCAAAGTAGACTCAGAAGGATTACCAGATTGGAAAGAGATCAGGACATAAGAGTGTTAAGGAAAACTAGAAAGAAAGGAGAGAGTTTCAAGGAGGATAGGGTTACATACCTCAGAGAGGTGAAGAAGGATGAGAATTGAGAAAAGGCCTTTAAATTTGATAATTAAACCATCACTAGTAGCGTGGAAAGGACAATTTTGATTGAATGATGAGGTTAGAAGCCAGACTGTAGAGGGTTAAGAAGAGAATGATAGGAAAGGAACTGAAGGAATTTATTATAGATAGCCTTCTCAAGGAGTTAAGTTAAAAAATGGGACAATACCTACTGAGGATGGATTGAGTGAGGGGTTTTGAGTATAAGCAGATTGTAAATATATTTGTAGACCTGAGGAAGCAGGCAGTAGAAGGGAGACTTTGAAGTTAAATGAGTAAGTGAAGATGTGATAAATGATAAATGAGAGAGAAGGTTGTCTGATGGAAAAGGAGAGATGAAATGGAATCACTTATGTATGTAGACACATTAGCTCTGGGAAGGTAAAAGATTACCTCTTCATGTGAGACAGAGGTGAAGTTGGAAATAATGGTAGAAGGTATCTGTGAGATGTGAGCTTAGGAAGAGGAGACAATGTGTCAGCTATCACTCCCATTTTTGTGTCACTTGGAAATATGATCTGCATATATTAACTTAAACATTAAATTGCACAGATGTCAAGAATCTTTCACTAGACATCTCCAGCCACTTTGACACTGAACCATTAATAACAGCCATTCTTTGAGTCTAATCTCAATTCAGCTGATATTATTTTTTTAATTTTATTTATTTAAGGCAGTGGAGTTAAGTGACTTGCTCAAGCTCACACGGCTAGGTAATTATTAAGTGTCTGAGGTCAGATTTGAACCCAGGTAATCCTGAATCCAGGACCAGTGCTCTATCCACTGTGCCACCTAGCTGCCCCTTATTTCATATTATTGTTCTCCAGTATATATCTCTCCATTTTCTCCACAAAAAAAATAATCTGAGTTACTTGATCAAAACTTTCATAAAATCTAGGTAAACTGTATTCAAATATTTTCCTCATCTTTTAGTTTAGTAATCTTGTCAAAAGGAAATGGAGTTAGGGGCAGCTAGGTGGCGCAGTGGATAGAGCACTAGAGCATGGGCCTTGGAGTCAGGAGTACATGGGTTCAAATCCGAGCTCAGACTCTTAAT
This sequence comes from Macrotis lagotis, assembly GCF_037893015.1. Classification (NCBI taxonomy): domain Eukaryota; kingdom Metazoa; phylum Chordata; class Mammalia; order Peramelemorphia; family Peramelidae; genus Macrotis; species Macrotis lagotis. Next base: position 207,646,097 of record NC_133664.1, on the reverse strand, counting down.
AATTACCTAGCTGTGCAGGCTTGGGCAAGCCACTTAACCCCACTGCCTTGAAAAATCTCAAAAAAAAAAAAAAAAAAAGGAAATGAAGTTAGCCTGACATGACCTATTCCTGTTGAAGCCAAGCTGGCTCTTTGAAATCACTGCTTCTCTTTCCAAATATATGCCAATAATCTGTTTAATGATCTGTCATAGAATTTACTTTGGAATCAAACTCAAGTTCACCAGTCCCTTGCTTGCAGATACTACTCTCTTTACTTTTGATTTTCTTCAGGCTTTTGGTTCTTTTTCCAGTTTTCCAATATTTGATTATTGAAAGTAGCTCAGTAATCACATTTGTCACTTTTTTCAGTACTTGTAGATATAGTTCAACTAGGCTAGAAAACTTAAATTCCTTAAGGGCCACTGGGTACTTTCTTATCTCTTTATTTATCTTGGTTTCAATTCCTTTTTGTTCTGTCATTTCCAGGTTAAAGGACTTTTCCCTCAGCTAAGAAAATAGAAGCAGTCTATGGATCAAATATCTCTGCTTTCTTTCTCCTTGTGGTAAATTATCATAATATTGTCGATCCTAAGCAAAAGTCTTATCTATTCACTGATTCACCTTTTCCCCCTGGTATAACTGCAAAATATTTTTGTTGTTATTCCCTTTTCTAGCTGGTCTTAGCTCATGCTTTGTTAGAGCATGCTTTACACTATTTTTACAGGATTGTGTCATATTTATTTTCTGTTACCTGATCTTGACTCCATCTTATGTATTTTTCTTTAAAAAAAAATGTTGGTTTGTTTCTGATATCTCCTCAGACAACCCAATTTTATGTCCTCATTGGAATTATTTCCCTTTGTGTTTCCAGAACTTCATTCTTGAGCATTGCAATTCCTCCTGGGCTGACTTCCCCTAAAGTTTATATACTATTGAATCTAACCTAGCTTTCCTCTAAACTCATTGAAATATCCTTTTCTCAAATCCTGACAGCATGTTACCTTATGTCCAGATTTCCTTTTCTTTTTTGTCACAATTTCCCATCATTCTCATGATGTCAGCAGCCCATTTTACCCATTAGTGAGAATCAGATCCACAATAGAATTTAGCCTTGTTGTTTCCTCTACCTTTTGGGGGGGTTTTTGCAAGGCAATGGGGTTAAGTGGCTTGCCCAAGGCCACACGGCTAGGTAATTATTAAGGGTCTGAGGGCAGATTTGAACTCAGGTACTCCTGACTCCAAGGCTGGTGCTCTATCCCCTGCACCACCTAGCCTCCTCCTACTCCCATATTTTTAAAAAATATTAGGGGTGGCTAAGTGGTGCAGTGGATAAAGCACCAGCCCTGGAGTCAGCAGTACCTGGGTTCAAATCCAGTCTCAGACCCTTAATAATTACCTAGCCGTGTGGCCTTGGGCAAGCCACTTAACCCCATTTGCTTTGCAAAAAAAAAATATTTTATTAGTTTTCCAATTATATACAACAGTAGTTTCTACCTATCATTTTTGGTAAGGTTTTGAATTTAAAAAATTTTCCCTACCTTCCCTTCCCTCCCCTCATTCTCCCACAGAAGGCAGTCTAATAGTCTTTAATTGTTTCCATGCTAAACATTGATCAAAATTGGATGTGTTGAGAGTGAAATCATATCCTGGAGGAAAAAATAAAATATTAGAGATAGCAAAATTATGTTGTACATAAGACACTTTTTAAAAAAAAATGGAAGGTAATAGACTTTGGTCTTTGTTTAAATTCCACAGTTCTTTCTCTTGATATAGATGGTATTCTCTGTCACAAGTATTCTAAAATTGTCCCTGATTATGGCATTGATGGAATGAGCAAATCCATTAAGGTTGATCATCACCCCCATGTTGCTGTTAGGGTCTACAATGTTCTTCTGGTTCTGCTCATCTTGCTCAACATCAGTTCATGCAAATCCCTCCAGGCTTCTCTGAATTCCCATCCCTCTTGGTTTCTAATAGAACAATAGTGTACCATAACACACATATACCACAATTTTTCCAACCATTCCCCAATTGATGGACATTCATTCAATTTCCAATTCTTTCCTACCACAAACTATGAATATTTTTTGTACAAGTGACACTTTGTACCATTTTTTCATCATCTCTTCAGGGTATAGAGCCAGTAGTGCTATTGCTGGATCAAAGGGTTTGCACATTTTTATTTTCTTTTGGGCATAATTCCAGATTGCTCTCCAGAAAGGTTGGTTGAATTCACGGCTCCACCAACAATGTATTAGTGTCCCAGATTTCCCACAATCTTTCCAACAATGATCATTATCCTTTCTGGTCATATTGGCCAATCTGGTAGGTATGAGGTGGTACCCCAGAGCTGCTTTAATTTGCCTTTCTCTAATCAGTAATGATTTAGAGCAATTTTTCATATGACTATGGATAGCTTTGATTTCCTCATCTGTAAATTGCCTTTGCATATCCTTTGACCATTTGTCAATTGGGGAATATCCCATCTTTTGACATCTTTGTCAAGCTGCAGATTATGAGGTAAAGAACTCAGCATTATTTTGATTTGCATTTCTCATTATTATTATTAATGATTTGGACAATTCTTTCATATAGTTACTAATAGTTTGCAATTCATTTGAGAACTGTTTATATCCTTTGATGAACTATTGAGAAACAACTTTTGGTCTTTCATATATATAGATATAGATATATAGATATATATATTGATTATATCTATAGATAGATATATTATTTATATTCTCTATTATAAATATTGTTAGATATCTTGGTAATTGTTTAAATATCATGGGTACTAAATCCTTATCAGAGAAATACGATACAAAGATCATTTTCCATTAGATTTCCCCTTCTTATCCTAGGTGCATTAATCTTATCTCAGCATATACTTTTCAGTTTCATGTAATCAAAGTTATTTATTTTATTTTTTGTAATTGTCCTCAATCTTTATTCAAAACTCTTTGGAATGTTTTAAAAATATGGTGTAAGATATTGGACTAAGCTTACTTTTCCCAGACTAATTTCTATGTTGCTGGTAGTTTTCAAGTAGGGAGTTATTTACTAAGTTATATATTCTAGTATATCAAATGCTGTCCCTCTGTCTCTCTCTGTCTCTTTCTGTCTCTCTCTCTTCTTTTGGCAATACTAGATTTGATGAGTACTGCTTTACCATATCTTTTGAGGTCTAGAAGTTATATTCCCATTTTTTATTATGTGCTTTATATTAAAATTCTTTTCTTTTCCAAATGGATTTTATTAAAATTTTACCATATATATTATATAGTTTATAAACCATTTAATTTTATAAATTATTCCTTTGCTAATTTGACAAGTATAACATTGAAGATGTAAATCAACCAAGGTAAGTTATCATTTTTATTTTTGTCATAGTTCTCATATGAGTAGTTTAAATACTCTAGCTATTTTGAAGTTCTTTTATTTGCTGTTCTTTATTTCCTTAAGAAACAGCTATTGATTTCTTGACTTTTCTTAGTGGTCATTTCATTATTCAAAAGGCAGAGGAGGGGTGGCTAGATAGAGAAGTGGATAGAGCACTGGCCCTGGAGGCAGGAGTACCTGAGTTCAAATCCGGCCTCAGACACTTAATAATTACCTTGCTGTGTGGTCTTGGGCAAGCCACTTAATCCCATTGCCTTGCAAAAAAAAATATGAGAATAATCAATACTAGGGTTAGAAAATAGGCACACTGCTACATTATTGGTGGAGCTATAAAGTGGCACATGATTTGGGATAAGGATTTGGAATTATGCAACTAAGGTGGTTAAAATGCCCAAATGTCAATACTATACCTCAAGGAAGTTATTGATAAAAAGATAATCATCATATTTACCAAAATATTTACAGCAGCATTTTTTGTGATAGCAAAGAACTGGAACCAAAGTATATGCTTATGGATTGGGAAATGACTAAACAAATTATGTACAAGAATATAAGAAATGTCTAATGTGATTTGTACAGAGAAGTATGAAAAGAAAGATCCACAGAAACTAATGCAGATTAAAGTAAGTAGTCAAAAAAATTGTTGTCTATTCAGTGAACATTTATACTTTGGAAATGAAAAAGAGGCAATAATCAGGGCTTGATTTGTTGCTTTGCTGTCCATTCTTAAGAAAATGATGAAGAAAATGTTAATGATGTAGATAAATTTAAGAATATGTTTTGCATACATTTCTTCCCAAGAAAGTCAGTTGCTATACAATCACCAGCACACCTATTACACTCAAACCTTCCCTTTGCAAAGGATAGAGATGCAATTCTGTTACATAATGCCTCAATTGTCAGACTTTTTACCTCTGATGATCTCATGATGTTGATTTTTTTCCTTTATTTTTTGAAAAATAATTTTGATGGGGAGGCTAGGTAGAGCAGTGGATAGAACACCGGCCCTGGAGTCAGGAGTACCTGAGTTCAAATCCGACCTCAGACACTTAATAATTACCTAGCTGGGTGGCCTTGGGCAAGCCACTTAACCCCATTTGCCTTGCCAAAAAACCTTAAAAAATACTTTTGATATATGAGATGTCTCTGGGAGATATGGAGGGATTATGAAGGAAATTATGATGATTTTTTTTGAAAAAGACATCATTAAGAACTTAGTTTTTTTTAAAAAAAGGTGAAATTTTTAAAAATAAATTATTATTTGCTCCACTTTTGGCTAAACATCCTAGCAAATAACTGAAGTTCCCATCATCACTAGACTAGGTGTCTGTGCCTGATGTGTGATCTATTTTACAAACTTTTTGTCCATTTCCTCTTTTTGTCCACATGACTTAGAGTAGCCTCTAATGATGACATTGCTTCTATTTCTGCTTCCCACTAACACTCACTTGCATATTCTCCATCATTTGACACCTAGATTTCCTTTAAAAAGTATACTTCTTAATTATAGTGCTACCCAAGTTGACCCCTCTTAACAAATCATTTCTTTTGTACTGATTATAATGGCTACTAGGAAGGCTGGATTTCTTGACTTTGGAGTTCTGAGCTGCACTGTGATTAAACCAATTGGGTTTCCATAAAGAGTTTAGCATGAGAACAGGGGTCCACCAAGCTGCTTAAGAAGGGGTTTGACTGGACCAGGCAGAAAACAGAGCAAGTCAAGGCATAGGTGATAATCACATCTATGAATGATAATTGTACTTCCAGCTTGGATGAGAGAGGCCCAGCCTCATGATGATGATGAATAATTTTTTTATTATTAACTTAAGACGCCAGAAAAAAAAAAACATTCCTAAATATATAGAGGAGCCCAAAAAAGAAAATTCCATATGAAAATGTAAATCTAAGGTATTTTTAAAGTATATTACTATAATTATCCTTGTCATCTATAATTCTTTGAACTTCTGTTCTTGTCTTACCATCCCCCTCCTCTTTTTGTCATTACTACTGCTAAACTTTTTCTCCAATCCTTCAATGAAAAACTAAGATGGGAAAAGAGAGACAGAGAGACTGAGATAGAGAGGCACAGAGAAACTTTGCAATAAATATTCTTAAGCAAGATGAACTGAATGGCTATGTAAATAAAAATATATGTTTCTATACCTTGGGCCTATCCCTGCTCTTTTGAGATTTGGGTAACATGTTTCATGTTTGGCGATGTGATTGGTCAATGCATCGAACAGATCTTTCATTGCAATTTTGTTGCCCTTGTTTCAATTGCTCTCCTAATTCTCCACTCTGTCAGATCATACTACTCAAATTCTCTGGAAATCATCTTTTTTCATTATTTCTTAAATCATAGTGATATTCTGTTACATTTATATGCCAGAATTTTTTCAGTCATATCCCAATTATCTAAGAAGCAACTTAAGGCAGAACCTTTGATTCCAGTTCTTTTCATTTCTATTTTTTATTGTTGCTCCTCTTCAGAATCAGGCAAATTGATTTGATTCTAACTATTCCTTTCTAGGTATTATACTCCTTAACCATCCTTTCCCTGATCTGAACCCTTCTTGTTTCTCTGATGAATTTGAAATATTTTTCTTTTTTTATTTTATTTTCCCTGGCTACATGCAAAAAACAAGTGTCAATATTCACTTTTAAAACCTTGAATTCTGAATTCTCTCCCTTCCTCCTACCCCAGTCCCCCTCACTGAGAAAGAGAGCTATCTGATATAGGTTAGAAATGTTCAGTCATGGAAAACATTACCATAACAGTCATAATGTAAAAGTAAACATAACTCCCCCCCCCAAGAAAAGAGAAACCTCAGGAAAAAATACAATAAAAATAAAAGTATTCATTAATCTGTATTCAGACACCATCGGCTCTGTCTTTGATATGGATAGTATTATTTACCAGTTGTCTTGGGTCCCAGCATTGCTGAGGAAAGGTAAGTCTGAATTTCAAATGTTTCTACATCAAATCCTTCTTGCGCTCTATTTCCTATGAGTGAGGTTTATCTGATATCTGCTTCCCCTACCTCTACTTTCCTATACATCTGTTTTTTGAGGTAAGCCCCTCTTGGATCTTTGGAGATTAAAGCACTGTACCTGGAGGGCCCTCTCTGACATCTCAGGACATATACATTTGTATCAACCCTTCAATTACAAGAAATAGCCAACTCTACCTGTCTTCCTCCTTTCTAAACCAATATAATCCTCATTTTAACCTCCCTCCTCTTTCCCCCTTCAGATAGAATCAATCAATCCCCAGTTCAGATTCTCTTATGCGACTCTCTTTGCATTCAGAAGAACATTTATTAGGTTTCTCTGGATTCTTGTGTCTGTTTCAAAGTTCCAGTCCATCTCTCTTTTCTCATCACAAATGCTTGAAAGTTCTTTATTCTATTAAAGATCTTTCCTTCCCCTCCCAGGATATACTCAGTTTTTCTCAGCATCATATGCTTGGTTGTGAGCCTTTATCTTTTACTTTGGGGAATATAGTATCCTAAAATCCTCTCTGGTTTTAATAAAAGTTGCCAGGTCTTGTATGAACTTGACTATAGTTCCTTGGTACTTGAATTTCTTTGTTTGCTTTCTGGATTTGGAAATGATCAGTGGATTCCCCTTTACTTCCCCCCTGCTTCTAATAGATGTAGACAGTTTTATGGTTTACTGAAATGTGTGTTTAAATTTTATCATGGTTTTTTCCATGGTTTTCAGGGATTTCAGTGATTCTTGTAACTTCTTGACCTATTTTCCAGGTCAGTTTTTTTTTTCATATTCAATATTTTGGATTTTTTCCTATTTTTCTAACTTTTTGATATTTCTCTTATATTTCTTACTTTCTCATGGTGTCAATTTCTATTTGGTCTATTCTAATTTTCAGGGACCTTATTACTTGGGTTAAGGCTCACTATTTCCTCTTCTAAACTACATATTTTCCTTCCAATTATTTGCTTCCATGGCTTTTATTTCATTTTTTAATCGAACTTTTTTAAAAATTTAAAGTAATAGGTTCTATTTAAGGTAATAGGATCTATTCACTGCATCACCTAGCTGCCCCTTGTTTTACTTTAAAAAAAATTTTTTTTGCTTCATTGCTCCTAAGTATTCATATAGTCCTTGTGGGAAAATTCATTTTTTTCTCTTTAATCTCTGCCTACACATCTTCATTAATGCAGATCTTAAATTGGGCTTTTGTGCTAATACCAGGATCCCTCCCTTGTGCTCATAGGTTGGATGGTCAGACCAATGTGGATTTGTTTTAGTATTCTAATTTATTTCTCTGAGATCCACTTCCTGGAGCAAGACCCCCGGGGGTCTTTGCATATCTGCAGGGCCCTCTCTGGCATCTCTGGACAGGCTGTTAGAAGCCTACTAACCTGTGGACCTGGAGTTTCCTGGTATATGCATTGTAACACCATATTAATTGGTGCCTGCTGCTGCTCCCTGGACCAGTCTCCCTTGGGTTCTTTCTGATCACTCTGAAGATTTCTCATGAGATTCCTCATTTCTTGCCACCTCTGGCCACAGAAACTTGAAAATTACACATTTCATATTCCTGATCAGATTCTGGGAACTTCAATGTACTGCCATTGGCCTTCTTACTAGGGAACCTTTTAAAAAAATTTTCCTTAGACTTTTGGACAACTTTTTGAGCACTCCTCATCTGTGTGAAGTCAGTTATAACGGTTTCTCATTGAATTTCTTTATTGTTATTTGATCTGGTGAGAATTTTGCTGGTGAGGATATGTGGAAGTTGGCCAATCTGCTTCATGTTCTAGGCAGGAAATACCTATTTCTTTTAAATTGAAGGGTATACATACAAAATCATAGTCTAATCTTCGTTTTCATCCCATCAAATCTCAGTGATGGCTATAAGATCAAATTTACCTTTGTCTTAGGTCTTTTAGCTATTCATATTTATTGCCTAAATTTTAGTCATTTCTGGCCATCATTAGGTTCCCTTTCTTGTATTTTTTCTCCCAGAAACCTCTGGGAAGCTCAACCATTATTCTTCTCCCTTTATTACACATACTCTCTCTGGTAGTTAGCTTGGTGAATACTCCTAGGCATTTTTCTTCCTCCCCCAGCCTATTTATTTGCTGGTCCTTTTGATCTCTGCAAAATATATTCTTATGTAAACTATGATTCAAAGCCCATTTCACTGGACTCTTCTCAATGATGGAGATTAATTACTCAATGCTCTGCACCTGCAGGAGGGGCAAAGTTTAAGAGAAGTTGAGAGAAGAGATCCTGGTCTTTTGGCTTGTAACTTCAAAAAGACGATACCAGATTCTCCCTAAAAGAAGAGAAAAGGAAAGAAAGACATGTGGTTATATCTTGATTATGTCTCTCTTTCCAATTTGTTTTACTAGAGCCTTCAGGGAATTTCTCTTTGGCTGAGATCTGGGAATCTCTAAGGTAAGCTCTCCCAGTTGGGGAGTTGTTTCACGTATATTCTCGTTGGAATACCATCTCAGATTTCTGTTTGCTATCAGCTTGGATAGGGATTTATTTGCTATTCATTACACATGTTCTTTGTGGAACTGGAATTTAGTGGAAAGGAAGTCAAGCCACTATGTTTAATTTGGGTCACTCCTTCCCTGATAATGGATAAACATTAGGAGCTCAACTTGAAATTAAAAATTATTTCACACTGACTAACAATATTTAGGGGAAAGATAGATATAATTCTATTGAGTTTACTATAGTTGTTATGGTTTGATTTTCTCAGAGAAGAGCACGATGGCCAGCCTCTGGCCCCAACTTCCTGCTTTCCCTGCTGGTAGGAATCAAAGTCATTTTGGGGGAAAGGTGGGTGGAGGAGACTCTAGAGTTATTCATGACTCCTTGTGAGTTCATCTAGACAGACCAATGTGAACCCAAAGCCTGCATGGACAAGACTCCGCATATCCCTACTCCCCACCCTTATCTTTCTGAATGAATTCTTAGACAATATTTTTAAAATTAACTTGTGAGGATTTATCCCTCACCTCCTAGGTTACCTTTGAGGTCTTTTATCACCTCTTAACTACTTGACAGCCACACCCAACTTCCTTTCCTTTGTCTCAGCATCTAGACAGCAACTCTACTTCCTTTCCCTTTAGAATTAAACTCTTTATCATTTTACTAATTTGTTTTACTTAGCAATTAACTTTTATCAATTTCTTTGACTTGCCAGTTTGTCTTTTTTTTCCCTTAACTTTCCTTTGCCTTCTCTAGGAATCCTTCTCTTAAAATCCCTATTCCCTAATCCTGGCCCTATTTTCTCTCATTGTGGCAGAAAATGGAATCTTGTTCCCAGGATTATTCTCATTCAAATTTTTCCTCAATTTCTCCTCTGTAAATTCAATTTCAGGTATTTTTCACAAGTCTAGGCAGCTCCTGAGTATATTAAACCTGTCCTTCTTGTTTTTAGTCTCCAGGAGCCCCTCTAGATTCTCCTACTCCTTCCCCCAATCCCTAGCCCAGAAATCAATTAGAAAAAGAATCTTGAATGGGGGGCGGTGGTCTAGGGAAAGAATACAGGACTTAAGTGTCAAAAGATTTAGGCTCAAGTACTTGAACCTTAACTCCTTACTGGCTGGGTAACCCTTTTATGCTTCAGTTTCTTTATTGATAAAATGTAGCCTTGATATAATGCTTTTAGGTTTGTAAGATACTTCATAGATGCTATCACATTGGATCCTCACAACAACTCTGAAAGGTAATTGATATTATTATTTTTATTTTACAGATGAGGAAACTGAGACAAACATTAAACTACTACTTTACCTCCTAGTAAGTTCCCGAGGCCTCATGTGAACTCAGGACTTTTTGACTTCAGGGAACTAATTCAATATGCCAACTAGTTTCTCTGCTATCTACCTTACAGAATTAATATAAGGAAAATACTATACAATCTAAAATGCTATAAAAATGTTAGCCATTGTTATTTCATTATGGTAACTGAATTATCTAGTGCCTTGGAGAAAAACTAGAGGAGGTGAGTGTGATTAATATTAGTGGTTGTGACTTTGAGTGGTTGGGGAGCAAGTGTCTAGATTGGAAATGCTTTGAAAAGTGTGAGAATGAGTTACCTGGGCAAAACATCACCATGTGCTGATAGGTAAGAAAAGATGGAATGGGCCCAAAGGAGGAGAGAGGGAGAATACATAAGCAGAGTGAGGAGTCCTCTGGTGATTTCTGCCTCGGCCACTTCTTAGCAAAGTCCTTTCAGGGGCTTTTCAGAGCTTTTCAGGGCTACATTCCTGGGATTGTGCTCCAAAGCCAGGACGTTGCATAGCAGCCCCATGCCCAAGGACTGAAGAAAGACATTCCACGGCAGTGCAGAAAGTACATTCTCCTTTCCTCCTCCCCATTCTTTTTTTTTGGGGGGGAGGAAGAGTTAAAGGATTAAAGGGTAGGGGAAAAGAGAGGAAAGGGGGAAGAAGAAATACATAATACATTCACCTCAATATGCTATAGTGGTAAATAGTGGAAAAAACACTGAACTGGTAAAGAACAACACTGAGTCTTAGATGTGTAAATTATACAACCCTTCCAGGGCTCAGTTTGCTCCTCTGTATTAGGAAATGGATTTTCCTCTTTCCAGTATCCAAACAACTTGAAGGGAGAAGAGGAAGTGTGGCTGCCTCTCTCTCTCTCTCTCTGCCCACCCCCCCATCAGCTTCCTTTTTCTTGATAAAATGGGGAGCAACCCTGGGAAGTTTGAATAGCTCCATCAAATTGACCCTAGAGAGACTTTCAGAACCCACAAGGACAATTGGAGGACTCTGAAAACAAACCTAATGAAGATGCTGACCTTGGTAATTAATCAGTTAATGTGTATTATTTTTTAGGTAGGGAATGGAGATTAAAAAAAGATAAAAATGAAGAGATGAGTGGCATTTCCATTGAGATAGCACAACCTACTAAGAAAGTCAACCTAATGTGAATCAGTTTAGGGAAATACTTGGAAGATGGGAGCATTGCAGTATTTCTGACTATTGAGCATGCTTCAGGTATAATTAAGTATAAATTATAACATAAGGTTCCTTCTTAGGCACCACACTTGAACTCAGTGAAAAAAGACTACCTGTCTAGGGGGCAGCTAGGTGATACAATGGATAGAGCACCAGCCCTGGAGTCAGGAGTACCTGAGTTCAAATCTGAGTTCAGAACTACCTAGCTGTGTGGCCTTGGGCAAGCCACTTAACTCCATTTGCCTTGCAAAAACCTAAAAAAAAAAAAAAAAAAAGAAAAAAAGACTACCTGTCTCTAAGGAACACTGAGGAGCTTTGGCGCAGGTCTATGATGGGCACATTGCCAGCTGCAAGCAATAGAAGAGGAACAATTCTAGAGAGTTGTAGGCACAATTTTTTTGCAGAAGAATAGAACAAGGGGTGAAAGAGTGAGAAATGAGTCTGTCTCCTAGAAGCCTGAAGAAATGCAGGGAAAGGAAAGTATGAATCTATACTGATTGCCCATGTGGAGTAACCCTGGGTACCCTTCAAGCCCTTTCAGAGCACATCATTGAGAGACAAATCACATTAGAAGTGGATAAAGCCCCAGCCCTGGAGTCAGGAGTACCTGGGTTCAAATCCAACCTCAGACTCTTAACAATTACCTAGCCGTGTGGCCTTGGGCAAGCCACTTAACCCCATTTACCTTGAAAAAAAAAGAAGCTATATAATCTGTTACCACCCTTGCTCTGAACCAGACTGCTAAGTGGCTGAGGCTATACAGCCTTTTGGGAATGGATTTTTCATAATCAATCAATATTTATTAAATGTCCATTATTTGCTATGCACTGGGGCTACAAAAAAAGGGGGCAAAAGACATTCCCTGCCCTTGAGGAGCTTGCAATCTAAAGGGGGAGATGCAAGCAAGTATAAACAAAGCAAGCTTTTATACAAGAAAAATAGTAAATAATTAACAGAGTGAAAACACTGGGAATTAAGAGAGGTTAGGGAAGGTTTCCTTTAGAAGGTAAGATTTTAGGTCTACTTAGAGGGAGGCATTCTGGACATAGAAGACAGCAAGAGAGAATGACCAGAGTCGAGATGGTATAACTTGTTCATGGAACATTTATAACAGCAGTGGCAATGATGCAAATAGTATATTTTGGAGTATGAAGTATAAAGTATAAAGACTGGAAAGGTAGGAGGGGGCTAGATTATGAAGGCTGTTGAATACTAAACAGAAAATTTTGTATTTTCACTCAGAATTTATAAGGTGGGGAGGTGGACAACACGATTAGACCTTTATTTTAGAAAAATCACTTGAGTGACTGAATGGAGGATGGAGTGGATTGGAGAGAGACCTGAGGTAGGCAAGGCCACCAGCAGATTATTGCAATAATCCAAGGGTGAGGTGATGAAGGCCTGCACCAGGTGTCATTATTTTCACAAGTTCTATTGTGAACTCTGCTTGTTTCCTTTGAACTGAAAATAAACCTGTTTATTCTCTGAGACCATGAACCATGTACTTACAAAAGGAGTTGATGACAAAATGATGTCATCATTGAATGATGACAAATAGTGAAATTCTATCTCCCTTGACATTGGAAGGATGTCGATGGAATCCTCTGGTTGCCCATTTGTTATCCTTTCCCCCTGGCAAGGTAACTGGTCCCTTTTTCTTTTACTATCATATGCACATACAAACATAGAAATATATATAAAAATTCAGAATTTCCAAAAAAAAATCTTAGTGTAGTTAAAACTTTATTAAAGTGTTCAATGTTATCAAAAGGCCATTAAAGCTTAAAAATATTTAACATTATTACCTGAATGCCAGGGACCCATGGGGTCCCTTCTTTGGCACCACATTTGAACTCAATGGGAAAAAGATTACCTGTCTCAGAAGAGATATTACAATACACATATACATATATATATATATAATATTACAAATAAATGAATATATATGAAATTCAAGGACCATCTAAAATGCTATCTTTTCATGTAGCCCTCTCTGACCATCTTAATCTCTTAATTAATCTATGCCTCCTGTTGATTTCCATAGAACTGAATTTTTTCTCTCATATGTCACTTGTGTTCACATCTCAAGTGAGTGCTTTGTTTTTGGGAGACCATAGGGTGAAATACAAACAACATTAGGATCAGGGACTGGCAATAGTTTCTAATTCTACCCTTCATACTTAATTGCTAGGTGACTTTGGGCAATTCAATTAATCTTTCTGGGTCTCATTTGTGAAATGAAGATAAAAACACTATAATAAAGTAATATTTATGTAGTATCTACAATGAATTGTCTTACAAATATTATCTTGTTTGATCCTCACCTAGTATCAAACCTAGGAGGTAGGTGCTGTTATTACAGTTGAGAAAAATGAAACAGACAGAGATTAAATGATCTACCTCAGTTCACCCAGATTTGAGCTCCAGTCCTCCTGATTCCAGGCCTCAAGCTCTATCTACTGTACCACCAGTTGCCCCTAGAGAGAACAAGAAGACTGGAAAAAAGTTTTATGAATAATGTTTGGTTAAGGATAACTTTGAATGTTTTGACTATGGTAGCAAAACAGTAGGAGCCTCTAAACCAAACTCCACCACTTAAAATCTTTGTGACAAGAAGTAAATCATTTAATATCTTTTTAGTCATCTATAAAATAGCTAATAATAGAACTTAGGAGCTATTGCAAGGAAAGTAATTTGTAAATATCAAAACTACAGAAAAATGAGTTATGATTATTAACTACACTGCTCACTCTTATAAGGGACAGACAGTAGGGGTATATGATGCGATGTCTCTGGTCTTTTCATTTAATAGATCTTCCAAACAATTCTTTGGGGTCAGGATTCAGGTGGGAAGAGTAATTAATGACACCAAAAAATCCATTGTACCAAGCCACACAGCAAAGACATCACAGGAGTCAGGACTCAAGCTGGAGAACCATAAACTTCAGGCATCTCTTTACACACAAATGTTTGTTTAGTGGTAGAAATACTTAGGTACAAACAGGATCCTGTATCTATTTGTATATGGGGCCCATATTCCACTCCCCTTTTGCAGAGAGAAGGCTGTTGTACCCTCATCAATACCTCCATGGCAACTGACTGATGTTGCAAACAATAAATTGTGGTCCAAGGTTCAGCGCTGGTGGCCCCAGCCGGTAAAATGGGCCAAATGGGTTTTCTGTTTCCAGGTAAAATCTAACATGGTTGAAACAACATCTTTGGTGCCCCTACCCCAACTCCACCCCCACCATTTCTTTTACAGGGCTTAAAACACCTTACAGAAAAAGTCTTGCCTTTCTATGAAAGGAGGACCACATGTGTTTCACTTTTCTATTCACCCACCATAATTATCATTAAGGAAAGTGAAAATGGCCACTCTCATGACCTTAGTAGCAAATCTACTTTCTGGATTGAATCCCTTTGAGCCTCTCACAAAAAGAAAGTAAACCTAACTTAATAAAATAATATTCTTCACTGGAAAAAACTCTAGACTTGGGAGTCAGAAGAGTTGAGTTCAAATTCAACCTCTGCTAGAAAACCACTATGTGACTCTGGACAAATAATTTTATCTTTCTATGTCTTGGTTTCTTCATCTGCTAATGAAGGGAGTTGATCTGGATGACTTTTAAGATGCTTTTCAAGATCTAATAATCTTAGTTGAAATGCCTATAAGATCTTAACCCCATTTGTAATATGATAGATCTTTGTAAATCCTGGGTTGTGAGTGTTAGTGCTACCAATACCAGATTTGCAAGTAGATATTCTCTCAGAATTCCCCAATTTTTTTAACTTTGCTTTGGAGATTTCTAAGAAGAGACAACCAAGAAAGAAGAATCTATTTTTAATCTTGACTGTGATGAGGGAGAATATGCTACTGGAAGCATGCCTCTGAAAGACATTCCAAGTCTGTTTTTTTTAGACATTGGTTCCCTTGTCCCCTTCTTCTGGAACTAGGGAAAAATTTGTTGTTACTGTTCAATCACATTTCAGTCATGTTTGACTCTTCATGACCCCATTGGGGTTTTATTGACAAAGATACTGGCTTGGTTTGACGTTTCCTTTTCCAGATCATTTTTCAGATAGGGAAACTGAGGCAAAGGATTATGTGACTTGCTCAGAGACACAAACTATTAAGTGCCTGAGGGCACATTTGAACTTAGGAAGATACATCTTCCTGTCTCCAGACCTGTAGTCCTATCCACTGAACTACCTAGCTGCCCCAAGGAAAAATGGTGGCCCTCCTGCATAATCGGACTTTGCACGTGCACATGTCCAGATCATCTAAAACAGAATCACCCTGTTTCTAAAAAGACATTCTACCATTCCCTACCCCAAGGATCGAGACAGTTGGTTTTCTGTAGGCTGCAGAGATGGAACGAGATTTTGATACTTTTTTTGATTCTCTTTTTTCAACATCGGGAAGTTCTTGATCACCCACAGCATAGCACAATGAACTAAATCTATTAGATGAAGGCTATTTTCCTTGCCTTTCCCCTTTTGCCCAGGGTCTCCAAAAGGTATTTGGAGTTTTGGTCTGGCCTTAGACATTACCAGCTATGTGACTTGGACAAATCACTTAACACTGTTTAACTCACTTTCCTCATCTGAAAATGACCTGGAGAAAGAAATGTAATTACTCTAGTATTTTTGCCAAGAAAACTCCAAATGGAGACACAAAGAATAAGGCATGACTGAAAAACAACTGAACAATTTCAATCTGTTTTCTTTGTCCATTTTTGTCCCAGGTTATGGAATTACAGCTCAACCTATATTTAAGATATAACTTAAATTTCATGACCTCTGAGATAGGATTCCAGGTCTGATATATGACCAACAGCCCAGCAGGGAAGTTCTGAGATGCCAGAATGCCTGAGACTCGAGCCCAAAGAAAGGCCCCTACATAGGAACAGAGCTAAGCTATGAATCTCTTCCTCTCCCCAGAGAATGAAGTGGATACAGAGAGGAATATGTAGTTAGATCTGGGAAATGTTTGTATTTTTATTCCTACTTTTTTTTCTCTTAAATAAATTTATTTCTTTTTTTTCCTTTAAATAGTCTTTTTTTTTTTAAGTTAATTTGGGGGGCAGCTAGGCGGCATAGTGGATAAAGCACCTTGGAGTCAGGAGTACCTGGGTTCAAATCCAGTCTCAAACACTTAATAATTACCTAGCTGTGTGGCCTTGGGCAAGCCACTTAACCCCATTTGCCTTTCAAAAAAAAAAAGTTAATTCAACTGTTAAGTGACTAAATGGAACAATGGAACTAGGGTGCAAAATCTGCCTTCATTTTGGGGAGACCGCTATTGGTTCGGGGCTGGAACCAAAGGCAGAAGGCCTAGTCATCCACAAACCTTCTTACAGCACCAGAGAACCCAGAAGGAAGCAACACACCTGGCCTACAGGTAGTATGGTCATTGGAAAATGACTACTCTAGTAGCCCCACCCTGTTTCCTGATTAGAGTAGGGACAGGGGAGGCAGAAGTTGGAACCCCAGCTGCAGCCAAAGCAGACTATGCTTATTTATGTTGTTTGCCTTCCAATCAGGTTCCCCACCCTCAAATTGTCTCTGTGTTCTGTGTCTAATTATAAACAACAAAAAATTCAGAAACACCAGATCTTTGTCTCTTATGATTAATATTGGCAGCAGAAAGAGATTCTGGAACTTGTTTTGATTCTTCTAGAGAGATAGGAGTCACATTTCTGCTTCCCCATTTTCTAAGGCACTTGTGAGTGAGAGAGAGGAATGGACACTGAACCCTTATAGAAGTTCTATGAGCAAGAGAAAAATCCAATAATCATTAAGTCTAGGAAAGGACAAGTTGTTAAAAAGAAACATAAATTTATATCCATTCTCCCTTTGCCTAATAGAAGTACTTTAGGGAGATGGGATCTGAGCAATATCAAACTCTTGGAGGGTGTTCATAATCCATAGAAATGAATTAAAAGTGTGCCAAATAAAGCTTCCTGTTTCAAGATAAAAATCTAGTACAGTGAAAGGTTACCTTTGGTACTCCTCACCTCATCCCACCTTTACCACCATTTTTTCTTCTTCAGGGCTCAAAATACTTTATAGATAGAGTCTTGGTCTTTACTTACAGTTTCCCCATAAAAGGAAGATAAAGTATTTTTCTCTTTACCTGTTCCTTAGCCCTGGTCTGCCCCACCCTAAAGACCTTGGTAGCAAGGTCCCTGGAGCTCATCATGAAAAGAAAGCAAACTATTAAATTAGCATGTTTCAGTAGAAAGAGTACTAAACTTGGGAGTCAAAAGAGCTAGATGGAAATGGGATTATCCCCTCATTACTCTTAAGATTAGGGAACTCTTTCCTTTGCTACATGAGTCATACCCCCTTTACTTTCTAACACATACATTATCTTATTTAAATTGAGTAACAATCTGTTCTACAAATGAGGAAGTTGAGTCTACTGGAATTAAGTTATTTGTTCCAAGGGACAGCCAGGTGGTGCAGTGGGTAGAACACTGGCCTTAGAGTCAGGAAGACAGGAGTTCAAATCCAGCCTTAGATACCTGGCACTATGTGACCTTGGGCAAGTCATTTATTCCCGATTGCCTCGTTTCCAGGGCCATTTCCAGTCATTCTGATTCATATCTGTCTACCCGAACCAGATGACTCAAGAGGAGAAAGTGAGACTGAACGAAGCACCCCTTCACTCAAATCCAATTCACATTGGTTGTCAAGGAATCAACTCCCTGATGTTGGAGGTAGGTTTCTAGTGTCTTCCCAATTATAAATCCAGTGTTCTTTTCATTTCAGAATTCCCTTGACAAGGGTATAAGGCAGAGTCTCTTAATCTGGTGTACAAAGCTCTTTTTAAAAAATTTGTTTTGATAATTGTACTCAAATATATTGCTTTCCTTGTAATCCTATGTATTTTATTTTATGAATAAAAATATTATTCTGAAAAAGAGTCTATAAGCTTTGCCAGATGGCCAAAGGGATACAAAAATGTTAAGCATCCATGATTGGTGGAAAGAACACTAGAATTAGTCAGAAGGGACTTATTTTTAAACCTCATTTTTGATAGTTACTACCTGGGTGATCATGGGCAAGTTAACATGTCCAAAATAGAGTTTATTATTTTCTGCCAAACCCACTCCTCTTTTGAATTTGACTACACTATCTTTCTAATCTCATAGTTTCACAATCTCAGTCATCTTCAACTCCTTTCCCTGTGTACCCCTTCTCATATTCAATCTAGTACCAGATCTTAAAGTTTCTATCTCTACAACATCTTTCTCATCCTTCCTTCTCTTTATTCCCATAGTTACCACCCTACTTCAATTTCTCATCGAGTTTCACCTGGATTACTGAAGTGACCTCCTCAGTGGTGGTCTACTTTGTTTATCCCCTGTCTGATTCATTCTCCACATACTGTCAATGCTATTTGGAAAACATTGCTCTGATCAGGACCATCTTCTCAGAAAGCTCCAATGACTTCCTTTTGCCTCTGAAATAAAATACAGACTCATATGTTTAGCATTTACAATCTTCACTGTCTGGATCTAGCCTACCTTTCTGGATTTATTACATATTATTTCCCTTCAGGTACTCTGAGGTTCAACCAAATTGGTCTGCCTGCTCTTTCTTGTATACAATATTCCATCTCCCATCTATATACTTTTTTAGGGCTTAACCCTCCCCCCCCCCCCACTAAATTGCACTCCTCTCTCATCTTTGCTTCTGAGGATCTTAGCTTCCCTCAAAATTAGATCAACTGCCTTTTCTTACATGAGGAATTTCTTGAGTCTCTCCCCACCCCCATTCCAATTGTTATAGTACTTTCCTCCTTGCCCCAAGAAATTATCTCCTATATGTTTTCAATTGACTTAAATGGGAACCTTTTATTTCCTTTATAATATATTTATATTATATTATATTATAATTACAGTATAGTATAGTATAGTATAGCATAGCATAGCATAGCATAGCATAGCATAGTATAGTATAGTATAGTATAGTATAGTATAGTATAGTATAATATAGTATGGTATATTACATTATAGTATATTATATTATATATTTGGGGGCAAGGTCTTTTTCATTTTTATCTTTATAGTCCTAGAATCTAGACCAGTACTTGGTACATGGTAGACACTTAATGAATGCTTAATGACTGATTAAAATAGTTTAACTTAATATGTTTCCTCTTCTATAAAGCATAGATAATATATGCATAGATATTGATAATATAACATATATGTACAGATGTGTATACATACATATATATTCTACATGTGTGTTGTATACGTATATATTTCACACATATGTACATAGACCCACACTAAGACAAGATAGAGATAGATAAAGAAAGATAGGAATTGAGATAGAGACAGAGGTAGCTAGGTAGTTCAACTAAAGCACTGGGTTTGAAGTCAGGAAGCTCTGGTCTTTCAAAGTATTTCATTGAACATCGATTTTCCCCCATTGAAAGATTGTGCTCAGTTTTGCCAGTTCATTGATTCTTGGTTGTAATCCAAACTCCTTTGTCTTCTGGAATATCATATTCCAAGTTCTTTGAATCTTTAAGATAGAATTACATAGGATTTAGCAACTTCTAATTGTGACTCCTCACTATCTGAATTTTTTCTTTCTGGTTGCCTGTAGTATTTCTCCTTGATCTAAGAGTTCTGGAAGGTGGCTATAATAATCCTGAGGGTCTCAATTTTGAGATCTCCTTAAAAAGGTGATCAATGGGTTCTTTCAATTGTTATTTTACTCTCTGGTTCTAGAATATCAGGACAGTTTTTCCTGATAATTTTTTTTTTAGGATTTTGCAA
This sequence comes from Macrotis lagotis, assembly GCF_037893015.1. Taxonomy (NCBI): domain Eukaryota; kingdom Metazoa; phylum Chordata; class Mammalia; order Peramelemorphia; family Peramelidae; genus Macrotis; species Macrotis lagotis. The sequence continues at coordinate 207,625,950 of NC_133664.1, read as the reverse complement.
GGCAAATGGGGTTAAGTGGCTTGCCCAAGGCCACACAGCTAGGTAATTATTAAGTGTCTGAGGCCGGATTTGAACTCTGGTACTCCTGACTCCAGAGTCAGTGCTCTATCCACTGTACCTCCTAGCTTCCCCTCTGATAATTTCTTAAAAGATGCTTTGCAAGTTTTTTGTTTATCATGACTTTTAGATAGTTCAATAATTCTTAAATTATCTCTCCCACATCTGTTTTTTCATAGAATCATTAGTTTCCATTTGCTTAATTCTAATTTTTAAGGAATTTTTTTTCTTTAATGAGCTTCTGAGCTTCCTTTTCCATTTGGCCAATTCTGCTTTTTATTTTTTATTTTTCAAACATCATTCATTACTTTAATTTTAAATTATAAATATATAATTGCATGATGGGTTTTACACATATTTTTCACCTTTGTAGGTAAATAGTATTTTATTTTTTCCAATTACACATAAAGACAATTTTCACCATTTTTATAAGATTTTATGTTCCAATTTTTTCTCCCCCACCAAGAGAGCAATCAAGTTGGTACAGGTTATACATGTGTGATCATGTAAAATATATTTCCACATTAGAAATGTTATGAAAGAAGCAAAAATTCTACTTTATTAAGAGTTGTTTTTCAGTGGATTTTTGTACCTCCTTTTACTCTTGCTGAATTCTGTTTTTTTAAAGGAGGTGTTTTCTTCAATGCATTTTTGTATTTGATTCTTTTTTTCATAACTCTCTTGCATAACTTTTATTTCTTTCCCCAATTTTTCTTCTACCTCCCTGGTTTTATTTTAATTTTTTTCCAATTACATATAAAGATAGTTTTCAACATTCATTTTAGTAAGCTTCTGAGTTTCACAATTTTCTGCCCACCTTCTTTCTCTCCCCTCTTCCCATAACAGTGAACAATCTGATATGGGTTATATATGTACAATCATATTAAATGTATTTCCATATTAGTCATATTGTGAAAGAAGAATGAGAACAAAGGGGGAAAACCATGAGCAAGAAAAAAACAAAAAAAATTTAAGTGAAAATAGTATGCTTTGGTCTGTAAATGACATTTTTTATCACGTCTTTTAGAATTGTCTGATCACTGTATTGCTAAGAAGAGTTAAGCCTACCATAGTTGATCATCATACACTGTTGCAATCTACAGTGTTCTCCTGGTGCTCTCTTCACCCAGCATCAGTTCATATAAATCTTTCCAGGTTTTTCTGAAATTCATGTACTCATTATCTCTTATAGAAAAATAGAATTCCATCACATTCATATACTATAATTTGTCTAGTCATTCCCCAATTGATGGGCATTCCCTCAATTTCCAATTTTTTGCCACTACGAAAAGAGCTGCTATAAATAATTTTGTACATGTGGGTCTTTATTACTTGTTTATGATCTCTTTGAGATATATACCTAGTAGTGGTATTGCTGGATCAAAAGGTGTGCATAGTTATATAACTTTTGTGGTACAATTCCAAATTACTCTCTAGAATGGTTGGATCAATTCACAATTCCATCAGCAATACATTAGTGTCCCAGTTTTCCCACATCCTATCTAACACTGATCATTTTCCTTTCTTGTTATATTAAGCAATCTGATAGTTTTGAGGTGGTACCTCAGAGCTGTTTCTCTAATCAGTAGTGATTTAAAACATTTTGTCATAAGACTACAGATAGCTTTAATTTCTTCATCTGAAAACTGCCTGTTCATAATCTTCAGCTATTTATCAATTGGGGAATAGCTTGTATTCTTTTTGTTCTTGGCAAGGCAATGGGGTTAAGTGACTTGCCCAAGGCCACACAGCTAGGTAATTATTAAGTGTCTGAGGTCAAATTTGAACTCAGGTGCTCCTGACTTACAAGGCCAGTGCTCTATCCATTGCATCACCTAGCCACCCCTAATGACTTGTATTCTTATAAATTTGACTCAGTTCTTTATATATTTTAGAAACACTGTAAAAATTATTTCTCAGCTTTCTGCATTCCTTCTAATCTCTAATCTTAGTTGCATTGGTTTTGTTTGTGAAAAAAACTTTTTAATTTAATGTAATCAAATTATCCATTTTACATTTTATAAATATTCTATATCTCTTGTTTGGTCATAAATTTCTTCCTTCTCTGTAGATGTGACTGATAATCTATTCCTTGTTCTCCTGAATGGCTTATGGCATTGCCCTTTATGTCTAAATTATGTTTGTATTTTAATCTTATCTTGGAGTAGAGTTTAAGATGTTGGTCAATACCCTCATTTTTGCCATACTATTTTCCAGTTTTCCCAACTATTTTTGTAAAATAATGAGTTCTTATCCCAGAAGTTGGAGTCTTTGGGTTTATCAAACAGTAGATTACTATAGTCATTTACTACTATTTCTTTTGTACCTAATCTAGTCCAGTGATCTATCACTTTATTTCTTAACCAGTACCAAATAGTTTTGATGCTTGTCACTTTACATTGAAGGCTATTATTGATATAGCCAGATCTGGTAAGGCCCCCTTGCCATGCATTTTTTTTTCATTAATTCTCTTGACATTCTTGAGTGTTTGCTACTCTAGATGAATCTTCTTAGTATTTTTCTAGTTCTATAATTTTATTTTAGTTTGGTATAGCACTGAATAAGTAGATTAATTTCGATAGAATGTCATTTTTATTATATTATCTTGGTCTACTCATGAACAATTGATATTTTCCAGTTGTTTAGATGTGACTTTATTTCCTGGATTTGTCTTGGTTATTTTATGTTGACTACAGTTACTTTAAATGGAATTTCTCTTTCTATCTCTGGCTGCTGGGTTTTGTTGGTAATATATAGAAAAGCTGGTGATTTATGTGGGTTTATTTTATATTCTACAACTTTGCTAAAGTTGTTGTTTCAAGTAGATTTTTAGATGATTTTTTTAGGTTCTCCAAGCACAAGCATACCACATATTATCTGCAAAGACTGATAGTTTTGTTTCCTCGTTGACTATTCTAATTCCTTTGATTTCTTTTTCCTTTCTTCTCTTATTTGATTTTTAAAATATTTTTGAGCTCTTCCAGAAAATATTGGGCCTTGGGTTCCAAGACCAATTTCTCTTGGATGCTTTGCATATAAACAGTTTGACATTTTTGTCTTCTTTTGAGTTTATGTTTTGATCTTCCCTGTCACCACAGTAATTTTCTATCATCAGGGCTTCTTTGTTTGATTTTTACTCATTTTTCCAATCTAGTTTATGACTTTAAAGTTGAACTCTGGTCCTGAAATGTAGGAGTCACTGTCCCAAGCTTCATGTGCTGGAGACAGGGGTCTAGTTCTGGTTTGTTGGTCAATGGTAGCTCACCTGTTGCACCAGGGGCTCTAGGGCTTGACCTCACCTGCTGTTCTGGGGCTGCCCTGCCTCTTTTATGTCTATCCCAGATCTGCCTACTATTTGGGGGCTAGTGCCCTAACAGCTGACCTGTGAACTTGGACCAAAGTACTTGGTTGTTGGTCTATGTATGGAACTCCCACTGGCTTGCCTGGATACCCCTTTTACCCAAGTGGGGCAAACATTTCCTACAGTCCTTCTAAGTTATCTTGGGCTGGTAAATTTTTCACCCTGTCCTTTAGTGGTTTCTATCACTCCAGAATTCATTTTGAGACTTGATTTAAAGTTGTTTTTGGCATCTTTTCCAAAGACAGAGACAATTTCCTGTCTTTTCTCCTCCATCTTGGCTCTACCTCCCCTGAGTTTCTTTGTGCCTGTATTTGATTCCCTAGTACTTAGCACAGTTTTTGGTCCAAAGTAAGCACTTAATAAATTCTGGTTGACAGAGTAACTTCCCAAGGATGTTAGTTAGATGACTTCTCCAAGGTCATGCACAATTACCTTGTACGAATCTACCAAACCCTGGCCTTCATTGTGGTTGATTCCCATATTGGGATATAAATGTCATAGTCAATCAAATGTAGCCAGAGAGGATCTCCTTCCTCCATCTGCAGAGGTAGTATCCTGTTTCCCCCTCTCCCTGGAAAGGACATTTGCATTGAAAGGACATTTGCATTGAACAGAAACCTTGATTCCTATTGAGTACAACTAAGTGCCCTTACTCCCAAACCCAAGTTGTTTCCACACTTGACATGCTAAATGGCTACACATACAAGAATTTCTTAACTGGAATATCAATATCCTGGTTTACAAGGTATACTGGAGGCCTGGTTCCCAGGAAGTAAAGATGCCAAACCAAGTACAGCTCCTCAGGGCTCAATGGCAACAATTACTGTCATTTAGTAGGCATTCCATTTCGGCAGGATCAGAGCTGAAAGAAACAGTTTGGATCCAGTGAAGATAACTGAAAATTTTGGATGTAACCGCAAGCCCACGCAATAATTCTCTCGCCTGACCACTTGAAGAAGCCCCAGAAGGGAATTCGAACCATGTGGCTCAGCTCCCTACGTCCTTACCCACCCAGCAAGCCTGCTTAAAGGTCATGCTCAGTGGGGGTGGGAGATTGATCCAAGTGGTATTTGTGCCCCAAGAGAAGGATAATGTTGGAGAAAGAAAGTCTGGCAAGGCAACAAGATGACAAAAGGGAGCCCGTCAGGTCTGGCCTGTGTGGATTTGGTTGTACAAACAGGAGCTTGATGCTGCTGGCTACAAATTCCTTGTCTATTACTTCCTGGGATTGTTTCCTGCCCAGATGCCTATCCATCTCCAGGACCTGGCATGGTCAAATCTCCTCAACCACAAATAAAGATATGCTATTCAGTCTTTGACACAGACCCAGAAAAACCTAGTGGGGGATAAAAGCCCTGCCTTGGCTTAGGAAGTCAAGTCATCTTAGCTCATTCCTTGCTCTGGCCTCTAATTCCTTGAATGACCTGAGAAAAATCTAGAACATGGCAGAAGGAGAGGAACATGGATAAGAGAAAGAATAGGTCATGCACATTAAACTCATTTTCTTTTTTTTTAAACAAGGTTCTTAGATTCATATATTGAGAAAATACTTTAGATATAGCTTGCCTATATTTTATCAAAAGCATTTGATTAGCTTCCATGAAATTCTGTGAAAATAATAGAAAAGTGTAAATTAGATGATAGTATAATTAGTTGGATTTAGACCTGGCTAAATGGACAGACTCAAAGAATAGTATTATTAATAGTATGATATTAACTTAGATGGAATTTTCTTATGACATGTCCCATAGATTTGTGATGTTAGATATTTTTGTCAGTGACTTGGATAAAGTTACAGATGACCTGCTTATGAAATTTACAGGAACATAATTCTAGGATGGATAGATGGTCAATCAATCAAAAAGCAAAAAAAATAAGTCAAATGAATGGATAAATAAATATGCTTAAATCTGCTAGGCATTATGTTAGGTGCTAGAGCTACTTATATACAAGTGAGATAGTCCCTGTATTCTATTGGAATGATCAACATAGTAATGAGAGAGAGAGAGATTTTCTTATACCAATAGCCAATTTCTAGTACTTACTCATTTTTTAAAAAAATAAGATAATAAATTCAGTTTGTTGGTTTCAAAGCTATCCACCTTGGCAATGCTTACTTTTGAATATCCTTCTGTTTTCTTCTGTACATATGAAAAAAATATGCAGTTTTATGACCATTCTTCTTTTTTCTTTTTTGGCAACAGTTATCTCTAGTTCTCATCTTCCTCACTAAATCCCCCCAAAAGAAGAACACATCCTTGTAATAAGTAATTGTGGACAACTAAAAAAGATCTACCTATTTATCATGTCCAAAAATGTGTCAGTTCTATGTCTTGAGTCCATCATACCTGTGGATAATTGTGGATATTTATCTCTGGAATTGCAGTTGATTATTGAAATGATCAGAGTTTTAGAATCTTTTAAAGTTGTTTTTTCTTTATAATGTTATATACATATATATATACATATTTTTATATATAATATGTATATACATACACATTTATCTTATTTTTCCTTATTCTCCCCATTTCACTCTTTATGATTTCATACAAATATTCTTAGGTTTCTTTGAAACAAATTTTGGGATTATTTTGCAGCACTGTCTCTCCTTTAGACTTCCAGAAGAGGGAATTGTTAAGAGATTTCTATCTGCCTTCCTCCACAACTACTACCACCGTCACCATTAGTGGCAATGAAACCTTACAGCAGTAGCACATGGTAGTTTGATGAAAGAACTTGCTTAGGTAACCTCAAGACTAATCCTCCAGTCCCTGCCTGCCTACTTTCTGCCTTTCTATTTTCTTTCCTGAGGACAGATTGATAATTAGTGCCCCTGAGAAATAGATATTTCCAGTCTTGTAGTTTATCTCATGGGTGAAAAATACCTGAATTCAAGTTCTGAGCATCAGCCCTAATAGCACACATCTTGGAGAAAAATAGGACCATTAACAATATCACCCTGAAACTAAAGGACTAAAGAAAACCATATCTTAGTTGACTAAGAGATTGGAACCTTGCCAACCTTCCAAGATAACTATTTTGAGTTGCTCAGTAAGTATGGGTCTGAAGTAAATGAGAAATATATGTCCCTCTAAAGGTCTTCTGAGAATCTTATGGATTTTTTAATTTGTTTTGTGTATCATTGTGAATTTTTTGTTGAGAAAATAAACAGCTATCCTATAACTGATAGCCATTTTGTACATTCAGTACTTTTGTGGGAGGGGATCCTATTACCCACTTCTAAGGAGATGCCAAACAAGAGCCAACACACCTATGTATTGTTTTAGATAGTTATGAAGGATTTTATTTCTAGATGGTAGAAGAGTTAGAAAGAAAAATTTCTTAGGTGTATTCCCCATCTTTCCTGGAATTTCCTGGAAGAGCATGAATTGGTAGAGAATGGAAAAAATGGAAGACCAAGTGAAAAAGAGTTGAAAGAACAAGTAGGAAGTAGGTGAGGTAGCATGTGGAAGATGATCCATTTGTTATGCCAGGACCTGGGGGACAAAAAATAGGAACAATTGGCAGAAGTTTCAGCAAACAAACTTAGCTCAACATAAGGAAGAACTTCCTAATGAAGATTGTCCAACCAGGGAATAAACTCCTTCAGAAATGATGAAGTAGATTACTATTCATGATATTTTTCTCTGGAGATGGATGATTCCTTGACAGTGCTGTTGGAGACAGAAATATTGGCCAGGTATGAGTTGGGCTACCTGTCACTTTAAGGACACTTTCAGCTCAGAGATTTGTGCTTCTTTGGAAAATACATGTTACCTTCTTAAAAATTTATCCTTGAATAGAGACACAAAATACGGAGTGAAAGGTACTGAGGAAGAAGCCTATAAACTCAATATTTGATTCATTAGTTCATTCAATAAACAAATGTTCAATGAACATTTACTACAATCTAGTGGAAAGAGATACATACTGATGTATGTATCTAATAATATACATGAGAATATCCTAAGTGCATAGCACATACAAAGTGTTCTGAGGTCAACTCAGAGAAAACTTTAAGTTGGAAGATTTGGGAGAACTGATTTCTCATGCCTAGTAATTTTTACATCTCAAAGAAAGTTCTCTTCTTAAAAGTTCTATTGTATTAATGAAAATGAGTATAATTTTTCAAGATCCTTCACTTCCCAAATGTGGAGAGAAGTATATAATGGAAAAAAACAATTTCTTTCAGCTAAGAATTGACACATTAGCTGTGTGACCTTAGGTAAATCAATAACTTTTCAAGTCTTAATTTCTCCTGTGCAATGAAAAAAGTCAATCTTAAAAATCCTTTCCACGGGGCAGCTAGGTGATACTGTGGATAAAGCACCAGCCCTGGAGACAAGAGGATCTGAGGTCAAATAGGACCTCAAATGTTTACTAATTGGGTGAGCCTGGGCAAACCACTTTCTCCCCAATTACTACCAAAATGAAAAAAATGTCCCTTTCAGCTTCAAAATTCAGTGACGTTTCCCATCTCTGGCTCTACTTTCCTTCTCTATACAGCATTGTTTAAGTCCCCTTTTTAGACCTGAAATCTTCTTACACTGGAATTCTTACATCATCTCTACCATATGGCCCCCTCACTGGTGAGTTCCTCTACCATTCTTCTGTGTGGGGAGAGGTCAGGCCAACCAGTCATGCTTTATCCCAGGTGATGTCCAACCTGCAGCCTGCAGGCTGCAGGCAACCCTCAAAGCCCATTCATGCAGCAGGCATTATGTAATAGGAAAATGAAGGTATGGGTGAGTGCATGTTCAGTATTCACATTAAAAATGGCATGTTCTTATTTTTTGTTTGAAAAGAAAATGTTTTATTATTATACTCATTATTTTTTATTATTTTTCTTTATTACATTTTATTATACTTTATTACATTTTATTATTATACTCATTGGTAATATGAGTTACATTGTAGTCATAAATAAATATTAAATTCTATATGCAGTCTTTAATGAGTTTTTGTTGGGCAATTCTGCCCAGAAGAACTAATATGTTGGACGCTCATACTTTATCCTCTCACTTCTACTTCTGACTCTGGACTTTGCTTCCCTTTCCCCACTTACCTACATTCCATCCTACTGCAGCTTCTTAACTCCTTTTTTGTGTATTTTCTTTCTCCTTTCAAATGTATGCACTCTGAGGGCAAGGATTCTCTTTCCTTGTGCTCATATTTATATCCCCAACATTTAATGGAGTGGCTAGCACAAAGTAACTGCTTAATAAATTCTTGTTACCTGCCTGAGAGACTCCAGAGATACTAATAATCTCAGTAACAATTATAATTCCAGTATTTTCATAAGTACACTGAATTACCATAAAATTATAGAAAATTAAGATTGGAAGGGGCTTTGAAGGTCATCTAAGTGCCAGTCCTCCAAACTGCCAACATGGTGCTTATAAAAAGAAAAGAAAGTGAGAGAGTTCAGATCCCTCCAGGACTCTCTGACTCACATGGCTCCACTCTTTAATCTACTTGGCTTTCATTTCATTCATTCAGTACATTGAAGATAATTGTTATTGTACCTGGTATTTAACATAGGTTGACCTTTCATCCTACAGAGCTTAAAGTTTGTGTACCCAGACTCCTGATACCCTTCCAAGGCAGCTAGAGTGTGGGAAGTTTGCTTGGGGAATAAGTGCTATCTGATTAGTGGTTTTCCTTCCTCCCTGTGGGGAGTGGGCTGCTGCCAACACCCAGAGCAACTCAACTCAAGCTTCAGCAACTACCCTTCACAGGAAGTTTGGTATGATTGATCTAGGATGCAAGGCATACCAAGACAGAGTCTGAGCTAGCCCAGCCTGGCAGAGTCAAGAGCAGGGAAGGAAGGAAGGAAGGAAGGAAGGAAGGAAGGGGAGGGAAGGGAAGGGAAGGGGAAGGGGGAACAGGGGTAAGGAAGGAAGGGGAGGAAGGGGAAGGAAGGAAGGAAGTGGAGGGGAGGGAAGGGGAGGGAAGGGGAAGGGGGAACAGGGGAACAGGGGAGAAGGGGAGGAAGGGGAAGGAAGGAAGGAAAGAAGGAAGGAAGGAAGTGGAGGGGAGGGGAGGGGAGGGAGGGAAGGGGAAGGGGAACAGGGGGAAGGGGAGGAAGGGGAAGGAAGGAAGGAAGGAAGGAAGGAAGGAAGGAAGGAAGGAAGGAAGGATATATTAAGCATTAAGTACACCAAGCACTGTGTACCTTATAATTATTATCTCATTTGTTCTTTACAACAACCCTGAGCTAGGTGTAATCATTATCCCCATTTCATAGTTTAGGAACTAAGGAAAACAGAAGTAAAATGACTTGCCCAATGTCACAGTCACAGAGGCTGAATTTGAACTCAGCTCTTCCTGATTCCAGATCCCATAATCCATCCACTGCACCATCTAGGTGCTTGGTCACTCTAAATACAATATTAGATGGCTGATCTTTATAACAGAACAGACCAATGATAGGAAGTTCTTACCCCAATAATGCCCAGCATATCAAGTCTTCTAATTCTTGAAAGAGTCATAAGATTTAGAGCTGGAAAGGTTATTAGGGGCCATCTAAACTAATCACCTCATTTCACAGATAAATTGAGGTTCAAAACTAATTACAAGGTAATAAAGGCAAGTGAGGAAGAGATAACTACTACATTCCAGGTGAATCCAACCTTGACTAAGTCTCCTTTGCTGGCTTCATTCACATCATGCCCACTAAATATGGGTATCCCCAAAGGGTCTGTTCTGGGCCATGTTCTAGTCTTTCTCTGTACCATATGCACTTTTTTATGTATCCTTTCTTGATATCATAAACCCCTTTTTGCAGTACCGTAAAGCCTATGTACTCTTTCTTAGAATGTTTGAAATGAATAAAATAAATTAACCCAAAATAAAAAGAAAATCAATTTTAATGAAATGTAGTATACAAAATATGTTTTAGAAAATATTCAAAGATCCCTTAAGATCTGCAGTCCATACTACTTCACTTAGTGATTTTATCAGTTCACAAGGTTCAATTATCTTCTTTATGCAAATGACTCCCATATCTATATACAAGTTCTAGCCTTTTTTGCTTAACCCCCCTGCTTCTCTCTCTCTCTCTCCCCCTCTCTCTCTTGCTCACTCAACTTCCCTAACATTTATACTTAGAACCTTGACATCATTCTTACTTCTTCATTCTGCTTACCCACATATATATTGTCAAATCTTAAGAGTTCTATCTTCATAACTACTTGCTCATTTATCCCCTCCTCTCTACTCACACAGCCACCATCGTGGTTCAAGCCCTCACCACTTAATGTCAGAATACTGCAGTAGTGTTACTAGAGGTCTCCTTGCCTCAGGTCTTTTTCCAATCCAATTCATCCTCCACTCAGCTTTTTCTAAAGCATAGATCTGACCATGTCACCCTCACACTGCAATTCAATAAATTCTAGTGGTCCATATTACCTTCAGGATCAAATATTAAAACTTCTTAATATTTAAAACTCTTCATAATCTGTTTCCTTCAGACCTTTCTAGTTCTCTTTTACTTTCCTCCTCTATATGAACTCTTGAATATAAACTTGCTTGTTATAACTCATATACAAAATTCTGTCTCCTGTCTCCATTCTTTTGCACTGGGTGTCCTACATTGCATCCCCAAGTCCCTTTCTTCAAGACTCAGTTTAGATCCTATACTCTTCAAGATGCCTTTCCCATCCCCCAGATATTAGTGGCTTCTCTGTCTGAGATCTATCTACTCTGTATAACCTAGATTCCACCCAACTGGAGTGGGAAGAGGCAGCCCAATGCTACATGCTAAGTATGGAGAGAATGGTGATTTCTGATTTAGGGAGTGAATTTAGAACCTGACAATACAAACCTATGAGAGGGACATAATGAAACAATTTTAGTCATACTTCAGAGAAAGGAAGAAATAAATGGACAGACAACACTCCAGGGAGGAAAAGAAAAAGGCTTGGGAAGCAGCAAATGTGTAGGAAAAAACAAAATAATAATATTCTATTACATTCATAGGTATTTTAAAAAACCATTTACCAATTGATTCTAATTCTTTCCTTTCATTCCCCCCCCTTTTAAATCCTCCATTTAGGTACAAGAAATTTGTTATCCTCCCTCTTAACTACACACCTTTTCCCCACACCACTCCTACTACCACTTTTTCCTATTGAGTTTTATGTATTTCTACACCAAACTGCTAGACTATATTCACTCCTTCTTTAACTATTTCTGTTAAGAGTGAGGTTCATGCAAGGTTCGCTCCCTTCCTCTGCATATTTTCATGCTCCAATTATGGGAAATAGAGTTTTACTTTCCTTCTTTTTACACTAATATATTAATTTCATTCTCCTTTATTTACCCTCTTGAAACCTTCAGCAAAGAAACATTTTCTCTCCAAGGTCCTTTCTTTTTCTTGACTAAGTACTCTTTAAATACACTGATATTTTGAGGGTACATCATCCTTTAGTCCCCTCCAATTGTTCCAATATATTTATCTTTATACATTACTCTTATATGTCTGTTTCAAAGATCCTATTTAAATCTAGTCTTTCATCAGAAAAGTTTGAAAGAACCCTATCTTATTAAAATTTAATTTGTACTAATCTTGTAAGCCTATATAGTTACTTACATTGCAAGAGCTCTTTTTTATACTTAGTATAAGAAGGCAAGTCTTATGTTATCCCAACTATAGTTTTTGGTACTCGAAGTCCTTCTTTTTTTTACATGCTTGCATGACGTTTTTTTGTTTTGTTTTGTTTTTAGCTCTGGATTTTGATTGAGACATTTCTGGGAATTTACTTCCTAAGGTCCCTTTTAGGGAAATGATCAGTGGATTGCCATCAGGTTCTGTTTGATCTAGACAGTTTTAATTTTTTTAATTTTTTTACAAATATAACATCAAGACATTCTTTTTTAAATCAACTGTTCAAGGAGTTCAATGATTCTAAATTTTTTCTTAAATTCTCCAAGTCAGTTATTTTTAATATTAGATAATTTTACATTTTCTTCAATTTTTTATTTTGTTCTAATCTTTTTTGCTATGGAGATGCTGACTTCTGTTTTATCTTTTTGTTTTCAGATAGTCTTCTACCTGGATAAAGTCTATAATTTTTTTCTTTTAAGTTATACATCTTCCTACAATTCTGATCTCTAGAATTACCTTCTCTGCCCCCAAAACTTTCCCCTTCTGAACTTCTTAATTACTGTCAAGGGAACCATCATTTTTCCAGTTATCCAGGCTCATAGCTTTAGGATCATACTTATGCTTTGAACTTACACTGCATATCTAACCAGTTGACAAATCTTGTTATTTCTATCATCACAACTTCTCTCATATACATTCCCTTCTCTCTAATAACAGAGCAATAATCACTGTAGTTACAAACCCTTGTCACCTCTTTCCATGAGTTTTATAATAGTTTTCTGGTTGCTCTATCTGCTTCAAATCCTCATCTCAACACTCTAGTCTTTTCTCCTCTCAAATACCAAAGTGTTTTTCCTAACATATAAGTTTGACCATATCACCCTACTATTTAATAAGCTCCAGTGATCTCTATCAAAACCAATAACAAATATAAAATCTTTTTTGGGGAGGTATTTAAAATGCTTCACAACCTGACCCCTTTCTGCCTTTCCAGGCTTCTTACTATAACCTCCATTAACTCTATGATCCAGCTATTCTACCCTTCTTGCAATTGTTTTTACACAAAATTACATCTTCTCATCTCTTTCTCTCTTCAATGGCTGTTCCCTATGTTAGGAATTTTCTCCACCTTACCCTTGCTCCTTACCTTCCCTGACTTCCTTTAAGGTTCAGCTTAAATCCTATCTTTTGCAGCAGATCCTACCTTCCTTCTAAGATTACCCTCCCTTTATTGGTTACTCTATATTTATATGCACTTACTTTTTAATATGTTTTCTTCTCCATTAGAACATGACACTTAGAGGGAAAGGATAGTGTTTTTACATTTTTTTTTGGTATCTCTGGCACTAAAATGACACAAAGAAACTGTTTAAGAAATGCTTATTGACTGACTCTGACTGAAGGAGTGTAGCCTCAGTCTTCTAAATTCTTTCTCTTTAACATCTTTTCCCCACCATCCAACATTGGTTAGGATACCAAGAAGTCCATTGTGTAAATAATAATAGTTCATGTTAATATTGCATTTTAAGGTTTACAAAGAACTTTGCTCACAACAATGTTGTTGAAAATATTATTATCCTAAAGGTTAAAGGGAGATAATGTTCATGACCCACATTGCAAACTTAAAGCTCTATATAAATATTAGTTGTTATTATTATAATTATTGGGGAGCAATTTGATTATAGATAAGCATATATAAAGTATATCAAAGTAACGACAAAGTAATTTCTTAGGGGGAAGGGATTACAGCTGAGATAAGGAAAGGGTTCCTACCAGGAGGCTGATAAGCTCTGCCAATTGCTGCAAAAAGATTAGCGTCAATTTCTTACTGATTCTTCAATTGACTTATTGAATTCTTATCAATATTTGTACTGAGTTTTGAAGGAAGCTAGAGATTCTAGGAAGAAGAGGTGAGGAAAGTGTGCATTCAAAACATGAAGGAGAGACCATCAAACAAAAGGCTTGAGGTAGGAAGGTCAGCGTAGAGAATAGCAGGTTCAATATAAAGTATATGAAGTAGAGTCATGTGTGAGAAGCCTGGAAAATAGTTTGCATTCAGGGTGTGTAATACTTAAAATATCAAACAAAGGAATTCATGTTTAGTTTACAGTCAAAAGGAAGTCATGAGGGCTTTTAGAAAGATGAAATGACTTGGCCAACATCACTCTGGTACCCATGTGGAAAATGGGGAGAAACTTTAAGAAGGAAAACCCAATAGGAGGTATCAATAGTTCAGGAAAGAGATGTCGAGTAGCTCAACTTTGTGAGTAATTTTGTGAGTAGAAAGAAGGATATGGATTTAAAAGATATTGTGGAGGAAAAATTGACAAAACTTGGCACCTGATTGGATATAAAGGTGGTGATAGAAAATGAATAGTCATGAATGACACTAAGATTGTGAACCTAGATGACTGGAAAGAAGAAAGTGATACTATTTAAAATTTATTTTATTTTTTTCTTTTTCTAATATTTTTCCCTTTAGTTCTGATTCTTCTTTCACAACATGATTAATATAGAAACATGTTAAACAGGATTGTATATGTATAATCTATATTAGATTATTTACTGTCATGGGGAGGGGGTGGAGAAAGGAAGAAAAATGTGAAATTCAAAAGCTAACAAAAAGGTCATGTTGAAAACTATCTTTGTGGGTAATTGAAAAATTAAAATAACATTAAAAAAAGTCAAAAATGATAGTTTTGACAGAAACTGGAAACTTTGGAATAGGAGAGGATTTAGAGGAAAAGATGATGAATTCTATGGGACATATAGCTTAAAATGTTTTTTGGAATTTTCATGTTCAAGGAAAGATGAGGGTTGGCTGTGTAGAATCACCTGCAGAGAGGTGTTCAATGACTCCATGAAAGCTAGTGTAGTCATTGAAGAACAGACAATAAAAAGATAAGGAAGACCCAGGATACAGCCACCCACATGAGTTGAGATGTAGATGATAATCCAGTGGATCAGGCCAAGAAGGAGCAAACTGGTAGAGAGAAAAGCTGATGAAAACTGACACAAAGGAGGGGAAATATCTAGAAAGGAGCTATTGTCAAGAATATATATTACAGGTAAGAATTTGAGTAAACCCACTAGATTTGGCCATTAAGAAATTTGCAGATAGCTTTGGAGAGAACAATGATTCAGTTGAGTGTTAAGGTTGGAAGGGAGATGGCAAAAGAGGATGCAAAGAGAGGAATTGGAGGCAATGATTTTAGACAACTTTTTTCCTGATGTTTTGGCTATGAAATGAAGGAGAGACATAAGAAAAAAACTGTGACTGGATAATAAAGCCAAGTGAAGGTTTTTTAAGTATTTGAGATATCAGGAATATTTCTAGGCAGCAAAGAAAGAGTCACTTGATAGAAAGAGACTGAAAACTGGGGAGGGGTGGGATGGAGAGAATAATTTAGTTAACAGTCATGTTTTGGGCCTATCAAGGAGGGGGGCCACTTCTTCATCAGATATTGGAGCAAAAGGAGAAAGGAAATGAGAATGATGACAAGAGGGCTTGAAATGTAGAATAAGCCAGAACTCATTGCACATGAACCCCTATTTCCTACATCAAGTATGAGGAAAGGTAATGTTTGGAGAGGGAGGGGTTAATATGGAAAGCTTAAGGAGAGAAGAAAAGATTTGAAGCAGCTAAGGAGGAAAGTGTGATAGAGCATTAAATCGGGAAACATAAAAGGATTGCCTGGTTCGGGAGTGTCCAGTTAAGATTAGATAACATAAATTTATAGTAGTGGTATATCCAGTGAGCAGGGTTGGGTTATGTGGGAATAAGGAGGATGGTGGAGGTAATCCAGAGGTGGGGTTTGGCAAGGTTTAGAGTGGTGATGGGAAAAGAGGACAAGATGTTTGAGATTTGAACCACTATAGGAAATTATGGTTTCAATGGTTCTTAACCCTTTGTGTGGCAGTCTAGTGAAAGCTCTGGACCCTTTCTCAGAAAAACTTTTCAAATGCATAAAACAATACACAGGATTACAAAGGAAATCAATTTTATTGAATGTAATTATGAAAATTAAAAAAAATTTAATGGGCTCCTGATTAAGAATCCCTGGTATAGTTGAATGCGCATAAACGTTCCCTCTCTAACAAGGAGGATAAGGGTTTTCTGTTTTTCCTTTGTTTCCTCTGCTAGTTTAGCCTCTTGTTAACTGTTGGGTTGCAAGTTTACACGAGGAAATATTGAAGACTTGGGGTCTACTAGAGCCCCTAGACTCCATTCCTCTCCCCATCAGTATATTGGACTTCACTTTATAATACTGAAATTATAAAGTGATACAGTTTATAGAATTCTGGGTTTGGAGTCAGGGAAATCTGAGTTTAAGTTGTAAGCAGTGAAATAGTGGGGAAAATATATATATATTTATATACATATATTTGTATATTTATATGTGTGTATAGATATTTAAATCTATAATTTAACGAGACTGGAAAATTCACCTATTTCATAAAATCTCCTTTTGATCAGATCAGAGGATAGAGGGTTGGGTGAGGTCCAATTTCCAACCAAGATACCAAAGTAGAACTCAAGTTGATTTAGTAATAGAAAAATAATAGTAAAACAAAACAAAAGCTCACCTTCTAATTCCATCAATAGACCCTCTAGTATACCTTTGCTTTGAAGGTCATTAGACTCTAGGCACCTTGATCCTGCCCCATCCTACATGGGGGACATGTCTTCTTTGGTTGATTAAGGCAGGGGTGGCATTTCAGATTACATCTCCCAAAGGACAAGCCTATTTAAGGCTGAAAGTGCCCTCCCATCTCCAGAGTAGATGACCTCAACAACCTGTTGTGATTCCAACAAGTTAAAACTGCCAATGAGGACCCCTCCACATTTTGAGGGAGTAGTAATAGTTGTCCTTTGGTATGGAAGAATTTCATGACATTAGGAAAGTGATGTCACAACTTGTAAATAAGATTGATTAAAGTGAGGATATTGTTCAAAGACACCATTTTCCCTGACATAGTTAGATCAGGATGGCTGATAATCAATGGAAGACCTTGATCTTGTAAAATCAGGTCTTTTCCATATTACTGAGGCTTTTGTTGATATGTTATTATCTCTTGGTGGTCTTGTTTTATCAAGTGACAAACTTTCAACAGTATGGTAAAGCTAATCTGTCTTTTGATGGTCTTATTTTATGGTGAAAAACTTTTGGCAGAAAAATAAAGCTAACCTGTCACTCAATGGTCTAAGCAGGAGCTCACCAGAAACCACTAGAACCCCAATGCTATACAAGGTGGGACCTCAATTTTGGGGTAAACCCATTCCAGGGTGGCCTTGCCCTTAACTTAAATTAAAATGAACTCTCCTCAGGACTCTCTCCGGCTTCTCCAAGATTGGGATTGGGTGCGTTGCTACAGTGGACACTTTGTAGTACCCTTCTCCGCCATTCTGGATTTGGAGATCTGAACCCAACTCCCTTTATATCTGCTAAGGGCAACAGAGGACCTTGCCCATTCCTTCAAAACAGTTCTCATCTATCTCTCAGAATCAACTGACTCATGTTCAATTGCTCAAAATCCAACCTCAGACATTTACTAGCTATGTGACCCTGGGCAAATCACTAAATGAGAATAATAATAACAACACCCACCTCCCAGGTTGCCGTAAGAATCAAATGAAATAATAATTGTAACTCTTTGATACAGTAATATCCTAAATAGATCACAAAAAAGGGTAAAAACCCATATGTACAAAAATATTCATAGCAATTCTTTTTGTAGTGGTAAAGAATTGGAAATTGAGGAGATGCTGAGCAAATTGTGATATATGAATATGATGGAACACTATTGTTCTATAAGAAATTATAACTCTAGATAGCCTGGAAAGACTTGCATAAACTGATGCTAAGTGAAGTGAGAAGAACCAGAATATTGTACACAGTAACAGCAACACTGGGTGATGATCAACACTGATGAACTTGTTCATTTCATCAGTACAATTATCAAAGACTATTTTAAATGACTTGTAATGAAAAATACCAGCCATATCCAAGAGAAGGAACTACATAGTTTAAATGCACTTCAATTTTAAAAGTTGTTTTATGTATTATACTTTTTTCTCTGTTTTCCCCATTTCAACTTAATTCTTCTTTCACAACATGATTAATATGGATTTAGGTTTAAGATGTTATAACATATTTTAGATTTCTTTCTGTCAGGGGAGAGGGGAGGGAAGAGATGGAGGAAGAAAAATGTAAAACAAAATTATGAAAAAAACTGATTGTTGAAAACTATCTTTGGGTTAAATGATTCCACTATAGTTAGAAATGAATGTTGAAAGTATCTCAAAGGACTGAGATTTGTTGGAAAGTCAGAACAAATTATTGCTTTGAAAAACACAATTCTCTAAACTTCTTTTTTTTAAAAAAGTGGCCTGAAGACATTACTGGGGATGTCTGGCATTTGACTATAGTCAGGAATTTCAGTCATGGCCTCATATGGGGTTTTCTTGGCCAAGATACTGAAGTGGTTTTGCTATTTCCTTCTCCAGCTCATTTTACAGATGAAGAAACTGAGGAAAATATGAAGTGACTTGCTCAGGGTCACAAGCCTGTAAATGTCTGAAGATGGATTTGACCTCAGCTTTTCCTGAGTCCAGGCCTGGTGTTCTATCTACTGTATCACCTAGCTTCCCTATGGACTCCAGAACTGCAGAGGCTTAAAATTGTAGCACTCATTCCTACTTTTGCCTGTCTCTCCATTTAGGTAGCTAATGTAGAATCGGCTCCTGGTGTAAATAAGATTGACAGGTCAAAATAATCTAGGCTCAATTATATTCTTTATTTCCAAGTAGAGAAGTACTAAGATTATTGGAAACATTAGACAACATTGCTTTGAATCCTGGCTCTACTATTTATAAACTTTGTGACATTGTACAAGTCACTTC
Organism: Macrotis lagotis; assembly: GCF_037893015.1. Lineage (NCBI taxonomy): Eukaryota > Metazoa > Chordata > Mammalia > Peramelemorphia > Peramelidae > Macrotis > Macrotis lagotis. The sequence continues at coordinate 207,607,020 of NC_133664.1, read as the reverse complement.
ATCTCTGAGAAGTAGCTTCTGTAGGATAAAAATGATAGAGAGGTAGTAAGTTTTACTTCTAAGAAATCATCCCTGTGTGATCCTTGGTAACTCATCTAACCATTCACTATTCTATGCAATTTTTCAAGTCTGTAAATTGCAAAAAGAGAGTCTAAAGTGGTACAGGAAATTCATCTTCAAGAATATTTCAACTTTATATAATACTTTAAGGCGTCTTCTATAGGGGTAATACAAGTACAGTCAGTTCTGCTATAAAAATGCACTTGCTTTGAAAATGGGAATTTCTTTCAACATGATTGACAAATTAGGGACCAATTTAAGCATAATGAAAATTTCTAGTTTGGTTATGCTTAATTTCATCCTTAAAAACAGGTAGCATGCAGAAAATTGGAATAGTCACAATAACTCATTCACAAGCCACAATTCTTCCAAGGTCCACTTTTATAAGCAAACTTTAGATCTTTTTCAAAGTAAAGTGTTGTATTTATTATTTGTATTTTAGTTCAATGAGAACTCTGGAAGAGGAGAGCTGAAATATGTCAACAAACTCCCCATTCCCCCCCCAAAAAAAACTTCCATACATAAATGATTCCACTAACTATAGTTAGAAATGAATATTGAAAGTATCTCAAAGGACTGAGAATTGTTGGAAAGTCACAGGGAATACTTGCTATGTAAAGCATACTTCTCTAAATTTCTTTTTAAAAAAAGAAAGTGGCCCAGAGACATGACTACAGCCTCATTAGCATGTATCTTACCTATAAGCCATAAACTACTTACCTGGCAGAAGTTGAACAGCATTTATTCATTTATTTATTTGTTTGTTTAGCTACTATTTAACATGCATACAATTGGGTTGTCATTTTTATTAGTTTCCTACCTATTTAAGATTCCTCTCTATGGAAGTTTTATCTCAACACCATTTTCTTCATAAGTCCTGTGGTTTTTACCGTACAATTTTGCATAGTCCAATGATTTTTAGGAACATAATATGTCAAATGATGGCACTGGAGCTGGAGGAGAAGGGAGGAAAAGGAAGTAGGTGGTCTAGGGGACAGAGTATGAACCAGTGATTTCTTTGGCAAAAGATATTCCTGGTGTGAAAGTTCTTTACTGATGAAGACCTAGATGAATCATTTGAACATTACCTAGGAATTGAGATATAGACTACCTTGCTTTTGTTCTCCCACCTTATTTATATCAGAGGTTCTACTTAAACTCTAATCTTCCTGAATTAATAAGACATACCCACTAACAACTCCAGGATATCTATCCCTATTTTTAACAGATTGGGGAAACTGAGGCTCCAAATCCAGGTTTCAAGACTCCAAGTCCAAAGCATTTCTACCACTAGAACATACTCTCTCAGATTGCCTGGCATATAGTAGGCACTTAATAAATGCATATTTTTGACTGATTATGTTCCAGTTTTACTAGATATATATTTCCTTTTACTGAGAAAAGAAGTTTATGTTGATTGACCTCTACAAAGGTTCCTGGGTATGCTGACATCCTGAAGGGAAGATTCACACTGCAGAGATTCTGGCATAACTGATAAAGCACAAAGATCTTACATTTGGGAGGACCCATCTCTCCTGGCATGTCCTCTTGGACATACCTGCTAGTGGGTATGTGTGATATTCAGCCTCCATCTTGGTTGAATGCCACTCCCTTCCTTGGATGGATAAAGCAGAGATAACTTTTCAGATCCCACCTTCTGTTAGTGGGAGGTTAAATGTTGCTGGAAAGAGGGACAGCTGTGGTTTGTTTAGTGAAGAAATCATGAAACTCTCTGGTTCAGGGAGGAAAGAAAGGCTCAGATTTTAATTTACAAGATGCACAAACAGTTTAGACATTACCACAAAAAGTCTACAAACTATTACAGAGAGTTCACAAGTAGTTAGATAGTGAGTTTCTTAAAGGACAGACTAATTAGCAGAAGCTTAGGGAAAGAAAGTTGAAAGTGAAGGCAGGAAACCACTGATCCCTAGTGAGGGAGAATAGTCACATTTAGGTTCTTTAATGAGGTAAGAGGTGACTGGAGAGAACAGCAAAGAGGATAGCCAAGTTAAAAAAAGTTGGATTTCAAAGAAGGTAATAAAGTTAAGTAAAAAGAGACAGTTGAGAGAGAATAACAAAGAGGATAGTCAAGTTAAGAAAGGAAAAAAGGAAAGGAAAGGAAACAGAGGCAGTGACTGGGCTTAGATCAACAGAAATCCAGTCACATGGAGCTGGAATATGCAGATCACCTTGAAGAAGGAAAGGGAAAGGGACAACCCAGTTCAGATCCAAGTAGGAAGAGTGTGATGAAAAAAGTAATGATTCCTTAAGTATCCCCTCAGTGGTAGGTGGAGCAAGGACATCATTTGGGTGGTGGCCTAACACCTGGTGTGTGTGTGGTTTGCCACTAAAGTATGCCACAGGGGTAGTCCCCAAGGAGTGGCTTAAGGTTTTACCCACTACAACTGAGTCACATTCACTGGTATTGGGCATGCCACTTCCCCAAGAGCACAACCAAGGTCCAATATGTGGCCAACCACCAAGGCAATAGATGTATCTTTGGGGATTTGGCTTTCTAGTCAGACCCTCCTAACACACCTATGTAATCTGCAAACTTGGAAAAATATTTTAAAATGTGTATGTTAACCTAATTCTGTTTTGTTCTTTCTTAAAAACCAAACTCTGGAAGTTAATATTTATCCCTTATTAGGACATACTCTGAGAGTTAACACAAATTTAATATTTTTAAGGTCAAAACTCATGGAGGACCTTCCACTTCTCATAGTATGTCTTATGTGAACATGAGTTATTATTTGAATACTTAGCAGCCCAGGAATGTCCTTGTTATCTATCTACAGTATTTATTTCATTTAGAGCTGGAAGAAATCTTAGTGATCATCACTGATGCTCCTAGTTTTCTCAGTCCTCCATCTTTTTACTCCAGCTTTACCTTTTATCTACTCAGTATGAATCTTATACCTATCTACTTATTTGTATTTGTCTTCCCCTTTATAATGTGAGCTCCTTCAGGGAATTTTTTACAAAATTATTTTTCAAAAAAAATTACTTTCTTTGTAATCCTAAAGTTTAATGGCCTTTAATAAATGTTTGTTGATTGATGAATGGATTGACTACAGACCTAATTCAGTTTCCATTATGTCATCACTGTCAGTTTGTCCAGCTAGGGTTGCATGCAGGATTCTTAACTTTTGGCTTCTGGAAACAAGTTTTGAGCCTGAATGGGGAAAATACTGCTATAGTTCCTGCTGCTTTTGTTAGAAAGCCTTTGGTTTTCTGAAAAGGGACTGGAAAGTTGGGAAGTGCGTTTTCTATTACCCTGACTCTTCCAGTAACAAAAACTGTGAGCATTGGTTGTGCTCAAGAGGCTACCAAATCTTGGCCTTAACCCAATGAAAACTGAGTCTGAACCAAGGAAGACATTAGAATAAAAACAAAATTAGTCTGTAGAGGAGAGAAGTAAGAGAGAATCCTCCCCAAAACAAAGCCTACATTTAATTAAGATAGGATACATCAAAATGAAAATGTAGATTTTGAGAATGGTAATACTGGAAGAAAAGAACAGTGCAAGGTCAGCTGTCTTAAGGCCTGAGTCACGGTCAGGATCTGAGGGCAGGATATGTGAACTGGTTGGGGGTGGGGCGGGGGGAGAAATGAAAAGAAAAAAAGAAACTGTTCTGGAGAGAAAGGGTATGAATTGCTAAAAGTTGAAAGGTTGCTGAAAGTGAAGAGGAAAAAAGGAAAGGAAAGGAAACAGATTCTGTACTCAGAAGAAACTAATTCAAAGGAGTGGAGACTGAGGAGGGGGGGGAGGTTAGAGACAATACAACAAGCAGTAATTGGGACATCCTTACATATATATATATATATATATATATATATATATATATATATATATATATATACACATACACAGAGCAAACAGCAATAGGATGATTTATCCATTTGTTCTATTTTTTTTCTTTTCTCCCTCTCTTCTAAGTAATTGCTTTTTTTATCTATGTCTCTTACAAATGTATTTACCTTGTGGTTTATCTTTTTTTAAAGAATGATAAAGATGGCTAACTGCTGTTTTGTTGATCTATGCATATCCTTGCTCAGATTTGACAGCAAAGGACTATAAGGGAGCAGCCTTGAGGATAGATTTATATTACTTCATTTTTAGCAGAGAGAGTCTCTAAGCTCCTAGACTTGTAGCTATAAAAAATGAATTATTGATTCTCTTTTTAATAACTTCCCAAAGCAGGAAGAAAATTTACAGTAGGACCTATTTCTAGGCAGTAATCTCCCTGGGGTTTTAATGATATAGTGACCATATGGTGCTAAGGATCTTATGGGCAGTCTGTTTCATATCAAATATAACAGCATATTTAAAATGTCTGACATTCTATGCACTGTTCCATACTCATAATCTACCACAAAGAAGTAGGGTAGGAGTGCCTTCTCATGTGCCTTCTTTGGAGTTAAACAGGACCATTATAATTTCACAGCACTCAGTTTTGATTGTTTTGCCATCTTTAATCTATATTGCATCCATTGTATATAATGTTTTCTGCCTACTTCATTTTGAATCAGTTCCCATGTATCTTCCTATGTTTCTTTGTTATCCTTTCTTATGGCATAGTAATGTTCCTTTCTTCTTATGTATAATGTGGATACTAGTCAGTGAAGATCAAGGCTTTAAAAGGATTGGCAAACTTTTTTCTTTGAAGGACTTATACTAATGTTTTAAACTTTGTGGGCCAAAAGGTAAAATTAAGGATGTTACATAAGTAAATATAAAATGAGAAAAAAATTGCCAACTTTTTAATTGACAAATTTTAAATGTAATAATTATAATTCAGCATAATTTTTATAATACATGTTTATTAATGAGAAGAATGGAATTCTCTTTTTTAGTGGGGAGATAGCATTTTTCTTAACTGAGGTTCAAAGTTTGTGTTCCTAAACATCAAAATTGATTGTAAATGTTCATCTGATAATACTGATCTGTAATGAGATATTATGCATTTCATCTTTGAAAATGTCTTCTCCCTATATAATAGAATAGAGGCAGCAATCTAACCCAACTCTCTCAACATTTCCCTCTAAATAACTTTAAAATAATAATACATCAAGTTGAATTTTGGAGCAACAGACTCAATAAAAGTTGAGGGTAAGACATTTCTTCAGTCCAAGTTACTTAGCAGATTGAAGGAGAGAGCAAAGATCATGTAAATGCAGCAACAGCAGTGGGTCTTGGAGGTAGTTGTGACAAATAGTAGCAGCAGTAGCTTCAGGAGCTTCAGGAGTCAAGAGACAGTAAAAGTATTAAGACAATTGGTAAGAAGGATCATAGGGGACCCTGAGCTAGCAGTGCCCTATTGGCATTGCCCATACCCAGAGCTGAGTTGCAGTTATAGGGCAGAGAGTAGCTCTGACATTTGAGACTGTAAGGAATCAGGGACCCTTCCTGGGTAAAGACCAGGACACAGACTGGAGTGCAGTGACCACACTTCTTCCCAGATCACACCACCTTGGAAGCAATGAAAATTTATGGACTCCCAAAAATAGATCAGGAAATAGAAATATTAAAAACCCTTGAGTTAGAACCATATGCCCCTTCCCTTACCCTAGGAGTGGAACCCAGCTTTAACATAAAGTTCAAAGTCAAGAAATAGACTTGAAAAAATTGTCAAACAACAAAACTAAAACCTAATTATAAAAATTCAGTATAGTAATAAGGAAGATCAAGATGTAACATTGGAAGACAACATTGTGAACAAAATTAGAAACCAAATCTCAAAGAAAAATGTAAATGAGACACGAGTCCAACAAAAATTCCTAGAAGGACAAAGAATGAGATAAGCATAGTAGAGAAAAAATTGGGGAAAGAAATTAGAGTAATGTGAGAAAATTATGAAAAGAAAATTAATAGCTAGCTAAAAGGGGAACAAAAAAATTACTAAAATTTTTTTAATATAATTGACTGGGGGTGGCTAGGTGGCACAGTGGATAAAGCACAGGCCCTGGAGTCAGGAGTACCTGGATTCAAATCCGGTCTCAGACACTTAAAATTACCTAGCTATGTGGCCTTGGGCAAGCCACTTAACCCCATTGCCTTGCAAAATTAGAAAAAATAAAAATAAAAAAGTAAAAAAAATAGAAATGGGCAAGTAGAAGCTAATGACACAATGAGATATCATGAAACAATAAAAGAAAATCAAAAGAATGAAAAAATGAAAGAAAATGTGAAATATCTCATAGGAAAAATAACTGATCTGAAAATAGATCAAGAAAAGATAATTTAAGAAACATTGGACTATCTGAAAGCCATGATTAAAAAAAAAGAACCACATCATCATATTTCAAGAAATTATCAAGGAAAATTGCCCCAATACCCTGCATCAGAAACAGTAGAAACTGAAAGAACCAACTGAAAGAGATTCCAGAATAAAAATCCCTAGAAATCCAGAGCTCCCAATTCAAAAGAGGAATATTGGAAGTAGCCAGAAAGAAATAATTCAAATATAGTGACTCTTCAATCAGCATCACACATGACTAGCTTCCACATTAAAAGAACACAGGGGGCGGCTAGGTGGCATAGTGGATAAAGCACCAGCCTTGGAGTCAGGAGTACCTGGGTTCAAATCCAGTCTCAGACACTTAATAATTACCTAGCTGTGTGGCATTGGGCAAGCCACTTCACCCCATTTGCCTTGCAAAAAAAAAAAAACTTAAAAAAAAAGAACACAGGGCTTAGAATAGAAGGAATGAGGATTAACAACCAAGGATAAACGAGCCAGCAATACTGAACAATACTAATCTTTCAGAAAGGAAAATGGATATTTAATGAAATAAAGGATTTTCAAGATTCCTGATGAAAAGACCAGAGCTGAATAAAAGATTTGCCATTCAAACTTTTAGGAAGGGTACTCAAACTCTGTCTCTGTAATTTGTGGTATATCAAGTTCAAAATGACAAGAGTGCTATATAATCATCTCTCTCACAGCCTTCCAATTCTATGTAACATGAAAGCAGCCATAAACAAAATATAAATAAATAAATAAGCATTAAATGAATAAAATTTTATCTATGAAAGATTTAATTCCATATTATACTCAAGTGGCACAAATATTGTTCTTCTTTTGATTTTTTTCACCATTTGAAAATTTAAAAGCTATTTTAAATTCATAAAACATACAAAACCAGGCAATGAACCAGATGTGACTACTGACCCATAGCTTGCTGATTCTTGTTTGACATGTTTACATTTATTCTTCCCATGTCTTACAACATAGGAGTAGATATTTTCCTGCAGTCTAATATATGGAAACTTACTAAGTGACCGAAGAGCCAAAACAGTATAATGATGAAGTCTTCTAGCTGACTGAAGTGCTGAGTGATTGGTGAGGAAACAAGCAGGTATCAGTCACAATAGCTGGACTTTTTGTGTGCTGAACTTCTTGGAGTATATCTTTCTCCCTAGCTACTTCCTTACATCTTTTCCTTTTGGAAAAGTAGGTTTTCTTTCTTTTCTTTTTTAATACATGCTATTTGTTTCTAGCTTTTTAAAAAATTTTGAATCTCATATTAGCTCCCTTCTTCCCTTGTGATATCAATTTTTCATGTGAAATCAAGCAAACTCTATTTGCATATTAGTCATATTTTTTAAAAGCAAGAAAAATGAGGAAAATAATTCAATTTGCATTCAATTTATCAGTTCTCTCTGGAAATAGATAAGATTTTTCATCATGGATTCTTTGGAATTGTCTTGGATCATTGCATTAATCAGCATAATTAACTCTTTCACAGTTCATCCTCAATACAATATTGTTATTACTGTGTGATGTTTTCCTGTTCTGCTCATTTCACCTGACATCAGTTCTTATTGGTCTTTTCAAATTTTTCTGAAACCAACCTGCTAATCATTTGTTATAGCATGGTAATATTTCATAACAACTTTTTATTCATTTCCCAATTGTTGGGCAATTCCTCAGTTTCAAATTCTCTGCACCACAAAAAGAGTTACTATAAAAATTTTTGCACATATAAGTTTGTCTCTCTTTTTTTTTTGGTTCATTTAATCTCTTTGGGATATATGCCTAGTAAAGGTCTTGCTAGGTCAAAGAATACAAACTCAGTATTATAGTCCTTTGGGTGTGGACCAAAATTCCCAAAAGTATTTGGACTAGTTCACAACTCCACCAACAGAACATTAGTGTCTATTTTCCTATTTCCCTTCTAGTATTAGACATTTTTCTTTTGTTAGCCTATCCAATAGGTATGAGGTGATACCTCAGGGTTGTTTTAATATGCATTTATTTAATGAAAAGTCATATACAGCATTTTCATTTTGATTTCTAATTTTTTATAAATTTCACTCTAATATATATATATATACATATATACATATATATGTGTATATATATATATATATATATATATATATGAGAAATAAGACCTTTCTCTGATAAAATTTTTCTTAGTGTCCTGCTTTTGAGCTAAGGGAAGCTGATAACTTTGTGAGGAATCAAGAAACAAAAAACAATACCAAAAGAATAAAAAAAAACTAGAAGAAAGTGGGAAATATCTCATTGGAAAAATAATTGACCTAGAGAACAGATCCGGAAGAGACAATTTAAAAATCATTGAGCTCCCTGAAAGTCATGCTCAGGAAAAGAGCCTTGACTTCATTTTTAAAGAATTTCTACAGGAAAATTTCCCTGATATCCTAGAAGCAGAGAGTGATAGCTTTGTTTCCTCATTGCCTGTTCTTATTCTTTCAATTTCCTTTTCTTGTCTTATTACTGTAGCTAGCATTTCTAATATAATATTGAATAATACTGGTGATAATTAGCATCCTTACTTCACCTTTGTTCTAATTGGCAAGGCTTCTAATTTATCTTCCTTATAGATAATGCTTGCCCTTCGTTTTGGATAGATATTACTTATCGTTTTAAGGAAAACTCTACTTATTCTGAGACTTTGTAACATTTTCAATAGAAATAGGTGTTATATGCTGTCCAAAGTTTTTCCTGCAACTATTGAGATAATTGTGTGATTTTTGTTGTCTATATTATTGATATGGTCAATTATGCTTATTGTTTTCCTAATATAGAACCTCCTCTGCGCACTGTATGATCAGTTTGATAATCTCCTTGCCTGTATTTTGCTTAAAATTTTTGCACTGATATTCATTAGGGATGTTGGCCTATATTTTTCTTTCCTCTGTTATTATTCTTCTTGGATTAGGTATAAGATGATATTTTTGTTATTAAAGAACTTTGGAAGGATTCCTTCTTTGTTTCTCAAAGAGTTTATATAGTATTGAAATGAATTGTTCTTTAAACCTTTTGATAGAATTCACTGGTTAAATCCATATGGTCCTAGAATTTTTTTTTCTTAAGAAGCTCATTTATAGTTTGTTAATATTTTTTTCTAAGATAAGGTATATAACTATTTCCTATTCTATTGATCTGGACAGTTGATATTTTTTAATTTAATATTTATTTATTCTCATTTTGTACAAATAATGTTTTTTATACATTAATAAAATATTCTTGTTTAAGAGTAAACAAAAACCCCTCTCCCCCCAAAAAATATAGACTCACTTGAGCAATAAAGGGGAGAGAAAAAATTAAAATTAAAATTAAAAAATAATAGTAATAATTGTAGGTATGGCCAGGTGGCACAATGGACAGAGCACCAGCCCTGGAGCCAGGAGCACCCGAGCCCATATCTGGCCCCATACACCCAACAATCACCCAGTTGTGTGACATGCAAGCCACCCCAACCCCACTGCCCTGCAAAAACCATAAAAAGAAAAAAAAGACCCAAAATAAAATAAAATAGTAATAATAGTAGGGGCAGCTGGGTGGCGGACAGAACACTGGACCTTGAGCCAGGAGCACCCAGGTCCAAATCCGGCCTCAGACACCCAATGATCACCCTGCTATGCGGCCCCAGGCAGGCCACCCAGCCCCATTGGACAGTTTATATTTTTGTAAGTATTTCATCTATTCCACTCAGATTATTGGTTGTATTGGTACATAACTGGGCACACTAGCTTTTAGTAATTGCTTTAATTTCATCTTCCTTAGTGGTGCTTTCCATTCTTTGCATGTTTAATGCTAGTAATTAGGAGTAATTTCTTTTTAAAAAAAAATCAAATTAACTAATGATGTCTTTTCTCTAATTGTTTTTCCCCAGAAAACCAGCTTGTAGTTTTAATTATTAGTTAAATGGGTTTTTTAACTTTTCGTTTTTATTTATCTCTCCTTTGATTTTTAGGGTTTGTATTTTGGCATTTAATTGGGGAGGGGGGTTAATTTGTTCTTTTTCCAGATTTTTAATTGCATGCTCTTTCTCTTCTTTATTGATATAAATATTTAAAGATATTTAGTTTTAATTGTATCCCACAAGATTTGTCTCATTGTTATTATTTTTAGTGTAATTGTGTTTTTCTATTATTTGCTATCTCTCTTTTTATCTCTCATTTCTTCTCAAAAATCTTTTTTGGGGGCTTCTGACCACTGCCTTTTAAATCTAACCTCCTTTTATCACTCTCCCCTTTCTTTTATCCCCTTCTTCTTCCCTCTTGGGTAGGATAGGTTTCTTTACCCATTCTTTCCTCTTTGAACCAATTCTGGTTAGAGTGGTTCTAATGCTACCTGTCACCCCACCCTCTATCCATTTTTTCTTCCATTCAAAAACTACTCGTTATACCTCTTTGATATGAGATTTTTTTTGCCATTTTTTTCTTTCTGCCTCCTTTTCTTTTACTTTTTTTATATTTAAGGCAATGGGGTTAAGTGACTTGCCCAAGGTCACACACAGCTAGGCAATTATTAAGTGTCTGTGACTGGATTTGAACTCAGGTACTCCTGACTCCAGGGCCAGTGCTCTATTCACTGTACCACCTAGCTGCCCCTCTGCCTCCTTTTCACCCTTTTTTTCTTACTCCTTTTTATAAAGATCATTCCAAAATAATCAACTCACACCCAGGCTCCTTTTTAAAAAAAAAAATCATAGTTTTCAGATAGACCAATAATTCTTAAATCATCTCCCTTTGATCTATTTTCTAGGTCAGCTGTTTTCTGAGGAGATATTTCACATTTTCTTCTTTTTTTATTCTTTTGTCTTTGTTTTATTGTTTATTGAAGTCTCATGGAGTTATTAGCCTACACTTGTCCAGTTCTATATTTTTTTATATTTTCCAAGGCAGTGGAGTTAAGTGGCTTGCCCAAGGCCACACAGCTAGGTAATTATTAAGTGCCTGATGCCAGATTTGAACTCAGGTACTCCTGACTCCAAGACCAGTGCTCTATCCACTGTACCACCTAGCTGTTCCCCCAGTTCTATATTTTAAGGGGAAAAAAAGGTATAAAAACTCATTGAAGAAAATAATTCCAAGGAATTCTTGTTGGTCTTATGTATAATTTGCTTTTTTTCCCTTTAGAACATTGCTTGAGTGAATGTCCATTAGTTGGGGAAAGGCTGAACAAATCGTGGTAAATGAATGTTATAGAACACTATTGTTCTATTAGAAACCAGGAAGGATGAGATTTCAGAGAAGCCTGGAAAAACTTGCACAAATTGATGCTGGAAGATGAGAAGAAGGAAGATATAGGAGTAGGAAGATGAGGAAGATGAGTAGAACCAGAAGAACATTGTACACCCTAACAGCAACATGGGGATGATGGTCAATCCTGATGGACTTATTCATTCCTTCAATGCAATAATCAGGGACAATTTTAGAGTACCTGCAATGGAGAATAAAACCTGTATCCAGAGAAGGAATTGTGGAGTTTAAACAAAGACCAAAATTTATTATCTTCAATTTTTTTAAAGTGTCTTATGTACTATATAATTTTGCCATCTCTAATATTTATGTTCTTCTTAAGGATAAGATTTTTCTCTCAACAAATTCAATTTTGATCAATATATAGCATGGAAACAATGTAAAGATTATCAAACTGCCTTCTGTGGGGGGAGGGGGGGAGGGAAGGGGGAGGGGAAAATTGTGAAATTCAAAACCTTATAGAAAATAATATAGAAACTACTATTGTATATAATTGGAAAACAAATAAAATATTAATAAAAAAGGAAAAAAACTTTTAAAAATACATTGCTCGTAACTATTTTCATCTTGTTTTCTTCTGAGTTTGTGACTTCCTCTCTCACTATTGTATATTTTTATGGTTAGGTGCTTTTGTTACTCTTTGCTCATGTTTCTTCTTTATAACTTTATGTAAAAGTTTGGTTCTGCTCACTGGAGTCTGGGACCACATCATCCCTAGTTTCAGGAATTTTTGCACTGCTGTTTTCAAAGCTAGTTCTAGGAGTCTCTAAGTTCTCAGCGCTTCCAAGAGGCTGAGGAGAGATATCATTAGTGTTCTTCTGGCCTGTGTTCTTGATTTTACTCAAGAAGAACCTCTACTCTCTTACATCTGCAAATGCTAGTGTTCCTCTTTGCCCTGAAATTGCTATTCAGATCTCCTTATGGGCAATGGAGTAAATAAATAACATCCATTCCTACTCCCAATGCCAGCCCATTGCCTCCTTTAATCTCTTTCTGATCAATTGTCCAATCCCATTACCATCCCTGGGATGAGAATTTATGAAGCTGTTGCCACTGTCAGAAGCACCTCCAAGACTCATTATTTGTGTTGCCATCATTTGAGTTTCAGGTCTCACCCTAGGCTCACAAATCTCTCCTTAGTACCTCCTAAGTTATCTTGAGCAAGAAAAATGATTCACCCTGATCTTTTATTAGTTATGTCATTCCAGAAATCAAATAATAACTTCATGAGTAATAAGAGCAGTTCCATTGATGGCAAATTGGGCTACATAGCTCCTTTCTCTTTCTTTTTTTTCTTTGTTTCTCTGTTTCTCTTTCTTTTTCTTCCTTTCTTTCCTCTCTCCCTCCCTTCCCCCTTCCTCCCTCCTTCCCTTCCTTCCTTCCTTCCTTCCTTCCTTCCTTCCTTCCTTTTCTTTCCAAAGACCTGCTCAAAGACTTAGTAAGATTTCTTAGGAGATTTTCAGGTCCCTAATCACCCTGTATATCTTTGATTGGTCAGCAAGTCAGGACTAAGAAGCTCACTTGGTCATTGTTTGGACTCTGGTTCAGAGTAAACATAAAATAGCAATTGTTTCTGTTTTGGCCTAGAAAGCCTGAGTGTCTTCCCTTCAAATTGAGCAGATTCTTCTTCCTTCTTTTCTTTCTTACCTGCCTAATTAATCACTGAGAAACCTTGAGGGTCATACCCTTATGGCTTAATTTTTTTTGGAAGTGGTCATTCTTGACCTCTTTGTTTTATCTCTCCTTAATGAATGAATGGTCATTGTCTCAGTTAAACTGTGAAGGGGAAAGACCTGACCTTAAAAGGTCAAGATTTCCCATTGCATTCAGGGCCATCTCTAGTCATCCAGATCCATGTCTGGTCACTAGAACCAGATGACTCCAAAGGAGAAAATAAGACAGGTGACTTCCTCAGCATGGCCTCAATTAAATCTAATTCTCTTGCTTGTTATGGCATAGCCTCCCTGATGTCATGAACTTCTTCAAGAATGAAGAACAAATAACAGCATTCCAGAAATCAATAAAATGATGAGACATTTTAAAGTTGTTTGGCAAAGAATGTAGACTGAGTATCTGGTATGCTGCCTTTACTCTGCTCAATCCATAGTGACTTTGCTCTCAAACCATACATCCTCCCTCAGTGCCAGCCTAGTAGATTTGTTAGCAATAACTACTACATTTAACCTAAAGAAATTCCAATAAAAGTATTCTTTCTGCCCAAGAAAGCTCTAAAATGCTTCAAATTCTTAACCCCCAGCCAGAGTTTGAGCTCTGGCAAAATTTTATAGGCTTAAATCGATCTATTCTCCTTCCTGGGCACTCCCAATATCCTCATTCAAATCATAACATAATGAACTTTGCTATCTCAGTGATTGAAACTCTTTTTTCATGTTTGTTGATTTAAGAGACAAAGTAAATTTTGAAGCAAAGAAAAATGAATAAATTTTTAATAAATAAAGATGTCTTTCTAAACCCTTGGGTAGAAGACATTGGGCTTACCTTGTCTCAAAAGGGAGAAAATGGATTTCATCCATATAACATCTACCCTGGCATATCCTGTGCATTATTTTCTCAGACTTAAATGGATCTGGAATTTGGTCTGGCCAGCAATGACTAGTCCCATTACTACTTCTGTGAAGTCCATGCTTCTTACAGCTTCCATTTTCATTTTTCTCCCTAAACTCTTAACTTCCCTTCCCAGCATGTTCAAAGATGGGGAAGAGCATACTATTAGTGCCTATCATTTCCTTCTGAAAATCTCAAGATCCTAGAAAAATTCCCTGGAGAAAGAGGTGAGGAGAACCCTTGGATATATCTGCCACAGATCAGTAGGTAGCCATTTCTAGTATCCTGATCTTCTTAGAGGTAACTAGAGGAGACAAGACCAAGAAGCAATACATAAGACTGGGCAAGGACTTAAATCTATGATCTGCCTTACACTAGTTTTACTCTACTAGTTCCTCTTCTGATCTGAAGGCATTAACCCAAACAGCTGACTGCAACAAGGTAGCTACTGGTGGATAAGAAGCTTGAGTATTTCTCCAGACCAAGTAATTTGGTCCATATGGGGTATGCTAATGTCTGAGAAGTAATGTGCAGGGCAGGTTATCACCTCATCAAAGGGCAGTGAGGAGGTGAATGAAAATGCTTTGCCCTGGTAAGAGAAAGGTACTTAGGAGAAGCTTGTAAAATATAAATATTTTCTCTTGTCAATACAAGGTTCATTCACATGGGGTTAACCTCAAGAGCTGTTGAACTTCTCCCCTTTGTCAGATGGCAACACAGAAGGCCTGGGGCAAGAAATCTGTGAGAACCAGGAAACCACACAGACTGGGAAACTGAAAGAGAGAAACAGAGCACTTGAGGGGGTGGATGGGGTGGGGGTTGGGGGGTGGCAGGGAAAATGGTAAAAGAAGGCAAATGAGCTCAGCGCCTGAAATAGATAAAAGTAGGACAAAAATGAAACTGGCCCCTAGAGAATCGTGTCTACTTCTCTTCTTCCCCACAGGCCTCTGTTTTCTCTTCTACAGAAAGAGAATAATACTTAGACTATCTTTCTTGTGGAATTGTTGAAAAAAACTATATATAGACCTTAAAATAATTTTAAAATGTGCGTTATCTAATTTTTCTAGACAATTCTATGACTCAAGACAATTCTGAAGAATTTAATGATAAAGAATGCTATTTATCCCCAGAGAAAGAGTGGTGATACCTGAATACAGATTGAAATAGCCTTTTTTAAAAAAAATTTATTTTTCTTGAAGTTTTTTTGGGGGGGTGGGATCTATGTTTTCTTTCATAATATGACTTTTAATGGAAATGATTTTCATGACTACACATTTAAAACCTAAATCAAATGGCTTGCTTTCTCAATGAGAGTCAGGTAGAAGGAAGAGAATTTGAAGTTCAAAGTTTTAAAAATGAATATTAAAAATTGTTTTTATATGTAACAGGGGAAAATATTAAATAAAGAAAAAAGTGAGTTATCATCATCATGATCATCATCAAACTCTACTCAGAATTAATGCACCATAGACTATATTTGCTCTACTGCACAAAAGTGAGGTTATATGTGGAAGAAGAAATAGCCTGGCAATGAGACATGTACTCTTAATGGTCCAGTGGAAACATTGATTGTTTAGGGTTTACATCAATAGCTTTTACAGGGTCTTGACTCAGTATCACTAAAGCTGAGCCAGTAGTGATCTCCAAGGACATGTGGGATAATGCCAGACCCAGCTTTAAATGCTGTCTCTATCATTCAGTAGTTGTGTTGCCATGAGCAAGTCATAATAGCTATGATTTCATCTGTTAATAATAATGATACTTGTAGCACTTTACCTCATGAGTGTAGCAGGTATGATCAGGACAATATTTGTTCAGTTTGATTGGTCCTTTCAATCGCCTTGAGATTACAGGGCATGGGATTTTGTCAGAAGGGGGGTATTTCCCATGGAGCTAGATATGTTCTATGGCACTTTGCCTGAATACTTAAGGATTTCCTGATTGGTCTCAAGACTGGGGGAGGGGGAGGGATGGGGCTGCCTCCTATGTGATTGGTGACTGAGAATTAGGGAGGACAGACTCTCACTGGAAGAACTTCACACACCAATCCCTTACCTACTCACCCAATGACGGGTCCAATTTATACACAAATCAAGATATCACCCTCCTGATGTTATTGATCTTCATCTTGGGACTTTTTCTCTCACTTTCTTCCCACTAGATTCATAGAATGCGTTTTTCTCTCTTCTCCCCAGGCAATAGCAATGGCAACCTACAGAAGCATATGATATGGGGCATATATACTTACCTACGAAAGACTAAGACTAGAGTCTACATCTCACAGTACTATAAGTCTTATCTTTTTGTTTACTTTTCTTAGTAAATGTTACCACCTAACAACTAGAAATGAATGATTCTAGCCTTGGCAAGAGGGGTGGCACTTCATTGGGAAGCCTATGTTCGACAGTTTATAAATTCCTGGTTTGAATATCACTTGTCTAGATGAAGAATTCCTTAATAACATGTTTCTAAATCAAGATTAATTGGAAGTATTATGTTTATAGCTCTTCAGCACTTTCATTTGATCCTCAAAACAACTCTGAGAGAGATTTAAAGACTTGCTCCAGGTCACATAGTTAGGCTGAGTCAGGATTTCATCTTAGATCTTCCTCACTCCAGATTTAATGTTTTATCCACTAGACCATCCATCTGCCTTAGGAGAATGTTCAACAGAATCACTGAAGGCAGAATAATTAAGCTATGAGATACAATGTCAGAAGATTTGGACTTTCCCAACCCTCTTTTGAGAATTTTAAGTCTCTCAGCTAGTCTTGAGTAAATGTGAACTCTTTGTTCACAGTTGAAAAAGCCCTCAGAAATTCTTTAACTTTCAGGGGAAATTAAAATAACTCTAAAGGGTTATTTGAAGTATTTTTATATTTCAACCTGTGTTCATGTATGTCTGTAAGTCCTTTTATGTATTTTCTATATTGGATGAAATAAAAGCTGTCCAGTACCTGAAATCCTTGACTTGTAGAAGGGAATCCTACCGCACCTTTTTTTTTAGAAAATTCCAGACATGAGCTTATCTAGATTTTGTTTTAGAGATTTTACTGGAGGAATTCAGGATCTAGCCCTTCTCAAGTTTGAAACTAGTTTACTTAAGCCCGAGTTTCTGAGTCATAGGAATCATAATGCCATAGTGATGTTTAAATATAGCCCTTGGGAAAATTATAAATGTCCATTATTATTATTATTACTTAAGTCTGGAATAACCTTTATAATATCTCTAATAAGTAGTCATTCCACAAACCCTATGAAGCAAGCACCAGTCAATGGCCCTTTTGTGAAAGGCATAATCTATGAGATGTATAAGACTTCCATCTTCCCAGCTTAGGAGATAGACTTAAATCAGAGATAAATCTAGCCTTGTAAGGACAGTGTCAGAGACAAATGCCAATTCAGAGCATCCTAGAAGTCTATCAAATCAAAGAGAAAGAATTTAATGTAGGATCCATTATAGTCTGAGACTAGGAAAAAACAGGTAATAATTTTTAATAATAGCTCACTTTTATATATTGCTTTGAGGCTGTCAAAATGCTTGTGAGGTAGTAGCAAGTACATTCAGTTTGCAAACTGAATTCACAGATTGTGAATCTATAATTGCCTGGTATATTCTCATCTGTATACCTTCTTTAATTTCTGTTTGCTATTAGCTTAAATAAATGGATTCAAGGGTGGCTAGGTGGTGCAGTGGATAAAGCACCAGCCCTGGAGTCAGGAGTACCTGGGTTCAAATCCGGTCTCAGACACTTAATAATTACCTAGCTGTGTGGCCTTGGGCAAGCCACTTAACCCCATTGCCTTGCAAAAACCTAAAAAAATAAAATAAAATGCATTCATTTACTCTTTGCTACACATGATCTTTGTGAAATTCGCATTTGGGAAGAAGAGAATCAAGCCTTGGAGATATAGAATGGGGTACCCCTTCCCTGCCAAAGGATAGCAATCAGAAGTGCAGCTTGAACCTAAAACTTATTCCTTTTAAATTGGCAGTATCAGGTCAAGGGGATGGGGATGGAGAGAAGACAGATATAATTCTAGCCTGCTACTACCTTTCTGAGGAGAGCAAAGAAGTCCGCATATGGCCCAATGTTCTAATGTCTCGTTCCCCGATTTTTGAGGAAGGGCAAATAGAGGAGAGTCTAGTGATAAGTATTCATGCCTTCCTGTGAGTGACACATAGTAAGTCCTATAAAGACACAAATAACCTACATGAGCAACATAGACACATTTAGATATGGGGAGCATTCTGTGAAGAAGCACAGTCTGGAAAGAGAGGAACTTGTGTGAGAAATAGAAAGTAGATGAGGAATAGAGTATAATGTAAGAAGACTAGAAAGATAAGAAGTGGGCCAGGTTGTGAAAAGTCTTAGAAGACTTTCTATATAATCCTAGGGGTAATAGGAAAGCCATTGGAGCTAACTGAGGAGTGGGGAGAGGTGGTGGCAGCCTGCTCTTTCTTTTCCTCACCAAATTGTTGAAAAATAAAATGGATTTTTTTTTGCCTTCAACAATGAGCTCAACCTTAACCAAGCAAGTTAATTCTCAGTGTTTTAATCTATCAAATAGGAGGACTAGAAAATGAAGACAATGATTTCAAAGGTTATTTCCAGCTTCAAAATCCCTTTCTATGAAGATTATCCATTTGTATATTAGTTTTCACTAACTGCCCATTGGGCACAGTGATCTCCTGTCCACTGATATGAATTAACTTAAGTAATACTATTGTGGATTTAAATGCATCATATATTTTATTTCAAAGTTAAAACAACTTTCTAAAAAATTATCTACTCTTTTGAATCCAAATATTACTCTGCATTTTCATGGGTATTGTGTACTAGGTACCATTTTGATCTCTTTGAAAAAAAGGTATTTAATGTCTGTCCCTCCTCTTAATTTTCCTATTCTTATTGAGGCTCCCAGGGATCCAAACTTGAAAATTGAGTTGTCATTGATTCTTCCTCCTTTCTTCTTCTTCTTCTTCTTCTTCTTCTTCTTCTTCTTCTTCTTCTTCTTCTTCTTCTTCTTCTTCTTCTTCTTCTGTTTTTTTACAAGGCAATGGGGCTAAATGACTTGCCCAAGATCACACAAGCTAGGTAATTATTAAGTGTCTGAGATCACTTTTGAACTCAGGTCCTGCTGACTCCAGGGCCAGTGCTCTATGCACTGCACCACCTAGCTGTCCCAATTCTCCTTTCTTTCTCACCACTTGATCACCTTTTTTCAAGTAGTTTTCAATCCTGTGAACCCTACAACCGTCATTTAATTCAACAAACATTTCTACCAGGTAGAAATAATTGTGTTACATACTAGTAGCACAAAGACAGAAGAAACCTTATTTTAAAAATGTTTACATTCTACATTACAGGTCCACCATTTCAAAACACTGATAACTCAACTAAAAGAATCCCAAATTTCACTCCAAGGAATCCACCGCTGGGAGAGTAAGCAAGGGATTGAGAAAATAGTCATGCTTCCTATCATAAAGACTCTGTCAGAGACACTAAGGCTGGGGAAGATCAGCTGTACCATTTAAAATTGCATTTTCTTCCCTTGATAGTATGTTGCAGCCAGTTCATTCTGGTTCATGAAATATTGAGAGCCCAATGTTAAATTTACAGAATAAGCATATGCACCTCAGAAATCAACAAACATTGCATATTGAGGTTTAGTTTATTATTGTTTTGATTTTTTGTTTTTGCTATTGTTCATGCTTTTTTTAGGGTAAGTATTATCTTTCTTTTCCTAATTGAAATTTTATGTGCCCTTTGAACACAAAAGGTAGATACAGCCTTCTTCCCAGGGGACTGGACAAGGCTGTCACCAGTGGAGAGGTCTCAATGAAACAAGTCAGGGAAATATTCCTTTCCCTGATACAATGAGCTATTGACATTTAAAAAAAAGATTTTTTTCAGGTCCTTCAAGTTTGTCTCTGTTATTTTTTTCTTATAAAAAAATCAGATTTTTGTAATTTATATGTGTTGATCATCATAAGGTTCATCCTCTGGGTCAGCCAATGGTATAGTATCTATAATGATCAGGTTCATTTTCACTAATGTACAGGAAGACTGAAGTACACTGCTGGCCCCTGAGTTTGACGGTTCTACAGTTTTAGTGAAGAAAAGCTTCATGTTAAAATTTGGAGAAAAGTATCTGTTGATCTTGTTCTTATTTACTTTGTGAAGATTATTTTTAGATATTATCCTTCATTCTTGAAGAGGACCATGACATCAGGTAGGTGATGCCATGACATGAATCCACTTGCAAATGGACTTTCTAGACTTAAAATATTGGAAAAATATTAATAACAAAGATTTTGGTTTTTGGAAGGCAATGGGATTAAGTGACTAGCCCAAGGTCACACTATTAAGTGTCTAAGGCAGGATTTGAACTCAGGTCTTTCTGAGGCAGGGTCATGGCTCCATCCACTGCATTACCTAACTGCTCTAATAACAAATATTAACCTTAAAGGTGTTTCCTGTGTACATTTTTTCAGAGATTCTATTGCTAGATATCAGCATCACATCCCTGCCCCTGGCCACTGATATAGAAAAATCTTGGAATTAATGAGGTAGCAGGAATGGCTATGGAGCTAATAGCTGAAGAAAGATACCAACTATCATTTTACATAAAAATATAATCTGCTGTAATATTCTGAATATACTGGACAAGCTCCTCTTCCTAGCAACCAACACTGGTGAATCCACAGTTTTCTATTATTAAATAAATACCATAGGTATTTATTTGTTTTAGTCATGTGCAATTCTTCATGATTTCACAGACCATAACACATCTGTCCTTGGGATTTTCTAGAAATTGCCATTTCTTTCTCCAGTAGATCACCTTTTGTCAGAACTCTCCACTATGACCTGTCCATCTTGAGTAACACTTCACTGTTTAATTGATTCATGGAGGGCATAGGTATTCAGAGGTACCTGTTAGTCCTTAGAAAGACTACAAATAGGGGTGGCTAGGTGGTATAGTGGATAAAGGGCAGCTAGGTGGCATAGTGGATAAAGCACCAGCCCTGGAGTCAGGAGTACCTGGATTCAAATCCGGTCTCAGACACTTAATAATTACCTAGCTGTGTGGCCTTGGGCAAGCCACTTAACCCCATTTGCATTACAAAAAAAACGTAAAAAAAAGAAATACTACAAATATCTCTCTGAATTTGAAGGAGGAAATGACAGGAAAGAGCTCAAAGAGAATAGTCTAACAGCTTATAATACTGCTAGTGATATTGCAATTAGATATACAATTCTAACCTATTCACATAGTTCTTGCTCTCAGTTTTTCCAAATCCTACTATAATATTTTTAATTCCCCCCAATCATACTTCCAGGTAAACAAAGGCAACTTTTAAAGATGCTATTACAGAACTGGATAGCTGAGTGAAGGATTCTTTATGGATGCTATACTTTCACAATTGTTATGGGATAACCTGACACAATGGACTTCAGATAAGCAAGGAAGAACAGAATAAAGAAGAGCTGAAGAAACAGAAGACAAAAAACTAGAGAGAAGTCACCTCTGATGATCACTCCATCCCTGCTTGTGAAAATTCCCTCTTGTCTACACCAAGTCTGACTTTTCACATTTAGTCTCAGAATCTAGGTTACTGCTCTGTTGAGTTTCCCAAACACTTCTAGAATTCTTAAAGCTAAGGATAAATTTCTTAGGAATTTACTGGTCACTGTTTTTAAAGGACTGATGGGAATACATAGGGGCTTTTTTCAGAACTACTCTATTTTCTTCATGCCAGATGTGGTAGATAGCATTAAGAAATGGGTATTGCATTTGAAAGGAATTAGATTTCTAAGTGAAGTCAGAGTTTAGGAGAAGGGTTTATCACTCTAGTGAGTACATGTGGTCACATTTTTTTCAATTTTATAATGTTCAAACTGAGTTTTATATCAGCATTTAAAATTAATTGGATATTCAGCTTGAAGTTACAGGTTGCTTTGGAATGTTTCTTGTAGTGGTTTTGGTGTAAAAAAGTGTTTCCATACTATTAAAATATTGCCAAAAGGCACCTGGTGCAGTAAAGGTAGCTCAATCATATCCAACTGCTCATTCTTGCCATCTTTATTTTCCCTTTTTGAAAGTAGTATTGAAAAGACTGCTCATGTGTCCAAATCTTTTTTCACTTTCTAACTTTCTCTCTCCTGCTTTATTCTTTGTACTCTTTTTCCTCACTCAGCCTCTTTAGTTCAGTTTATGCAACTTGAGTCTCATTCCTGTATGGGATATCTGACAAGAGCCATACATGCAAATCTTGTTGTTCAGTCGTTTCAGTCTTTCAGACTCTTTGTGACTCTATTTGGGGTTTTCTTAACAAAGATACTGGAGTGACTTGCCATTTCTTTCTCCAGGTCATTTTACAGATGAGGAAACTGAGACAAACAGAATTAAATGGCTCTCCTAGGTTTGAAACCATATTTGAACTCAGGATGATGAGCCTTCCTAACTCAAAGTCTGGGGCTCTATCCACTACACAACCTACTTTCCCCCAATATAAAATCTACATTGCTCTTAGGTGAAACACATCATCATGGAATCAACATTAGACATTAAGTTTTCTTATGATATTAAATTGGAAATGATGATGATGATGATGTTTGTCCTTCATTCTCAAAGAAGATCGTCACATCAGGGAAGTGATGCCATGACAAGCACATGAATTGGATTTGAATGAGGAAATATTGTGCTAAATCACCAGTCTCGTTTTCTCCTCCACAGTCATCTGGATCCAGTGGCCAGACATGAATCAAGACAACTGGAGATGGTCCTGGATTCGAGGCAATCAAGGTTAAGTAATTTATCCAAGGTCACACAGCTAATATTGCCAGATTTGAACTCCTATTCTCTTTACTCCAAGGTCAGAGCTCTGTAGGTGCCACTTAGCTACCCTTAAATTGGAAATACCCTCCTTCCAAAAAGAGGGTGATTAACTACTCTATGCTTCAGTTTCCTCATCTATAAAATGAAAGGTAATCTGTGGCTCAAATCCATTTGCATAAGACTCTCCTCTTTGATGGATACTTATTTATTCAATGTTCTCCACCTTCATGAGTGGCAGATTTGATATGAGAGAGAGAGAGAGAGAGAGAGAGAGAGAGAGAGAGAGAGAGAGAGAGAGAGAGAGAGAAGGAGAAGAAAGATCCTGAATATTTTTTTGCCTCTTTTTCCATTTGGTCAGTTCTGCTTTTTTGAAGAGTTCTTCTCTTCAATGTATTTCAATGAACCACTAGTCCAATTCTGTTTTTTAAGATTTTATTTTCTACAGTATTGTTATGCCTGTTCTATCAGACTATTATCTTTTCATAATTGTCTTATAACATTTTTTTCTTTTCCCAACCACTCTTCTCTCTCTAACACTTCCAGAAATTCTTGTTAGATTTGGATCCAATTAGATTTTTCTTTGAGGATTTTTTGATAGTTGCTTTCATGCTATCTCCTGTGTTTATGTCTTGGTCTTTCCTGTCACCATAGACTTGGAGATTTATGCTAAATTTTGACTGCTCACCTAGGTTTGAAAAGATGGCCCAATTTTCAGGCTTTTTTGTGCTTCTATTTTCAGAACTACTTTTGGGAGTCTGAAAATTTTTGATGTTTCCAAGGTGTTGTGATCCTGGGAGAAAGTAAGGTCACTGCTTTCCTATTCTGCACTCTGATCTTTACCCAGGGAAGGCCCCTGGTCTTCTGCAGTTACAAGTCCTAGTGCTAGCTCTCTCCTTGTCTTTTAACTTTGACAAAGACTCATGCTCCCTTGTGACTGACCACCAGCCCTCATTTCTGCTCTAGAATTGCAAATGGACAATAGAGTTGACGATCAGCTCCGGTTGTATCCAGTGCCGGATCCCTTTACTGTCTCTGAACTGAGAGCTCTGGGAGCTACTGTTACTATGGCCGTTATTGCCACTGCCACATGGGTGGGCTCCAGACAAGCCTCCACATTGGTGTCACAGACTTCTTCTGATGACCTCTTAAGTTTTTTAGATCAGAAAAATGTCTCACCTCAACCTTTAATTGGTTTTGCTGCTCCAGTATTTGATGTGAGGTTAAAGAGTTTAGCTGGGTAACTGATCTTAATCTACCATCTTGGCTCTACCTTAGTTCAATCATTTTTTACCTTTTTTTTTGCTTCATGTTCCTTTCAGTAAGTCTCATGATGCTTATCATATTGATTCAGAATAATGTTTATGTAGACATAAAATTTAGAGGATTACAAAGAAAATATTTATATTGAAATAGTTATCTGTTTTTTTAAAGTTGATGGATATCAGATTAAGAGCCTCTGATAGTATAATCCTCATCATTTTAAAGATATAGAAACTAAGGCATAAAGAATGTGTTGTGGTCATATACATAACTAGACAGTACTAAAACCATTTAGCTTGGGAATACGTTTCTTTGTCAGTTTAATTGATATTGTAGACTGGGTTTACATGACATGTTTGGCCTAATCTTTCTCTAAATGTTTCCCAATTGTCACTGGACTTTACCTCCTTAAATTTTCCTTTGATCTCTATATAATTTTAGAAAAATGGTCTGTAGCACTCACCATTATTTGCTGCATTATCCAGACTATCCTATGGAACTTCAGGAGCTCAATTCATGACCATCAGGGGCCTAAAATGGATGATCATGAAGAGTCCTACAATTGACTACTGATCCAGAAGAATTCATGACTCAAGAATCTGTAGGAGCAAATGAAATTATGTGATGAACCCAGTAATGGAATGACAAAGCCCTCTTTCTTGTCAACTAGTTGTTTTTTAATTGAAGCATATTAGGAGAGACTCAGGAATGATAGTACTAGAAAAAGCATAGCCCCAGAGGTTTACCCCTAAAAGCTTGATAGTAATTATCCCAATGGGGTCCAACCTACCTAATATGAATATGAGATAAGGAGTAGGAATATGAATCTCTGGGTAGGTGTTACATCTCTCTAGCATTCTCAAGCCCCTACCTTTTATAATGCTTATCTGAGTATATAGATAGCATCTATTCTACCTTTGCAAATTGTATGTTCTTTTTTATTATTTTATTTTATTTTTAACTTTTTTAAAATCCCAGATACTTGCAAAGGCAAGTTTCAATTTTTACTTCCACTTGAGTTTCAAATTCTCTCCCTTCCTCCCACTCCACTCACCCACTGGGAAATGTGTAGCCATGAAACACATAACTACAATAGCCATGTTGTAAAAGTAGACATAATCCTCCCCTCACAAAGAAAGAGAAACCTCAAGGAAAACAAAACTGAGATAAAAAGTGTCCTTCAGGTTATTTTCAGACCCCATCAACTCTTTTATCATAAATATACCAGAAAAATTACTTCATTATTTTTCCCATAGTTACTATTGCTAGCTATATTTACTTCCATCCTATTCCCTCTCCACCCTCATTTATTCTATTCTCTTGCTCCCTTCACTCTGTCCCACCTAAAAAGTGTATTATATCTGACTACTCTCTCCCATGATCTTCCCTCTCTTCTATCACCTACACTCCTGTCCCCTTTCTCCCATCCCTTTTCTCTCCTATTTTCTTCCGGGGTAAGATAGATTCTTATATCCAATTGTATGCATGTTATTTCCTCTCTGAACCACTTCCTATAAGAGTAAAAGTTCACTCATTTCTCCTCACCATCTCCCTCTTCCACTTCATTGCAAAAGCTTTTCCTTGTCTCTTTTTTATGAAATAACTTACCCCACTGTACCTCTCCTTTCCCTTTCTCCCAATACATTCCTTTCTTGCCCATTAACTCACCCTCTCTGTGCTTCATCTGAGTCCTGTACTTGAAGATCAAACTTTCTGTTCAGCTCTGGTCATTTTAACAGGAAAGTTTGAAAGTTCCCTATTTCACTGAATGTCCTTCTTTTCCCCGGAAAGAATGTGTTTAGTTTTGCTGGGTAGTTGATTCTCTATTGTAATCCCAGTTCTTTTGCCTTCTGGAATATCATATTCTAAGCCCTTTAATATAGAAGCTGCTAAATCTTGTATTATCCTGCCTGTATCTCCATGATATTTGAATTGTTTCTTTCTGGTTGTAATATTTTCTCCTTGAGTTGGGATCTGAAATATGGCTATAATTTTCCTGGCAGTTTTCATTTTGGGATCTCTTTCAGGAGGTGATCAGTGAATTCTTTCAATTTCTATTTTACCCTTTGCCTCTAGGATATCTAGGACAATTTTCCTGGAGAATCTCTTGAAAAATGAAGTCTAGGTTCTTTTTTTGGTCATGACTCTTGGGTAGTCCAACGATTTTTAAATTATCGCTTCTGGATCTGTTTTCCAGGTCAGTGGTTTTTCCAATGAGATATTTCATATTTTCTTCTAGTTTTTGATTCTTTTGGTTTTGTTTTATTGCGTCTTAATTTCTCACAAAGTCATCAGCTTCCTTTAGCTTCATTCTACATTTGAAGTAATTATTTTCTTCAGAGAGCTTTCATATCTCCTTTTCCATCTCACCAATTCTGCTATTTAAGGCATTCTTCTCCTTATTGGTCTTTTGAACTGCTTTTTCCATTTGACTCAAACTGATTTTTAAGATGTTATTTTCTTCATTATTTTTTAAAATTCCTTCACCAAACTGCTGACTTGGTTTTCATGATTTTCATGCATCACTCCCACTTCTCTTCCCAATTTTTCCTCTACCTCCCTTATTTGATTTTCAAAATCTTTTTTTAAACTCTTCCATAATCTAAAACCAATTCATTTTTTTCTTTAAAGGCTTAGGATACAGATGTTTTGTTATTTTCTGTTTTTTGATCCTCCATAGGACCAAAGTAACTGTCTATGGTCAGATTTTTTTTCTTCTGTTGTTTGCTCATTTCCCTAGCCTATGATTTGATTTTAGCTGCTTGTTAAGGCGAAAGTCTGCTTCAAGGGTGGAGAGCACACTTTCTCAAGCTTTTGAGGGTTTTGCAGCTGTTTTAAGGGACATCCCCAGGGACCTCAATTTTTCCAAGGCTCTGACTGCTCTACTGGCTTATACTCTGGTCTGAGGATGACCTTTCCATGCTTCACTGTGGCAGTAAAGCTCCTTTTGCTGAGACCTGAGCGCCAGACTGCAACTTGGATCTGAGTATGAGTGAAACCACAGAGTCCTGCCTCAGGGAAAACAAAGATACCTCTGTAATCTCATCTGTGGGTTGAGTTCTCTGGAAGCAGTTGCTGAATGGTTTCCCAGACCTGCTCCTGGTCCCTGGGATTGGATCTGCACTGCCTGGGTTCTATTCTCATGTTGGTGTGGCAGAGGTTTTCCTGCTGAGCTTCCCAAGTGTCCTTGGCAACCCCTGAGCAGGTATGGAAACTGACTACATGTCACAGACCCAGGCACCCCACATTCTATTCCTGGACAACTAGAACTGTTTATCTCCTGCATAGCCTAGGCTATGCTGCCGACCCTTTCTAACCCTGATATAGTAGCTGTTTTCAGGGATACCCCCATGGATCTTCCAAGTTGTCTTGGCTGTAAAATTGTGTCACTCAGTCTTTCTGTGGGGCCTGCCACACTAGAATTTGGCTAGAATCAATATTTAAAGGTATTAGTGGTGGTCTGTGGGAGAGCTTATGGGAATTCTTGCCTTTACTCTGCCATCTTAGTTCCAGCCAAATTGTATGTTCTTTTAAATTAAAATCACCTCCATCCAAATTGAACCATTGCTCCATGTGACAAAGAAAAAACAAGAAAGCAAAAACACCCAATAGATACTTTCCTGACAACGTATACAATATTCTATCCTGGTAGTCATTCATTTCTCTACAATAAAGAAAGAGGGAAGGACAAGGAAATCAGTATTTATATAGTACCTACTATATCCTAGGCCTTATGCCAAGCACATTATATAAATATGGAAGCATATTTCATTATCTATTATCAAGGTCTTTTTTTTATTCTTTTATTCAACTTCCTTTCAGTGATCCTTTAATTGAGTAGTCATTGTATATAATTTTCTTGATTCACTTATTTTTTCTGAATCAGTTGACTCAATTTTCTCATGTTTCCCAGAATTTTTCATTTGTCATTTACTACTATATAATATTCCCTTATATTTACACAGCATGACTTTCCTCCCCAGTCATTCTTGAATAGTTGAGTATTCTCTTTGGTTCTTAATCTTTGCTACCACAAAGAATCCCTTGATAAATATTTTGGTATATAACAAAACTTTGTTTCTGTCTTTAGTTTCCTCTGGATAAGGATGTAAGATCCTTAAGGTCAGGGAGTATTTCATTTTTGTTTTTGTGTCCCCAACCCTTAGGTTAGATTTGTTGAATTGAATCACCATGTCATTGCAAATAAATATCTTAAAGCCTGACCAAGATTTTTCACCAAATTAACTGAATAATCTGCATGTTTTGCTGTCCTGTCTGATTTAACTGTTTTCACTGAATCTTTGGTATGAGACAAGAGAATTTGAAAAGTGAGAATGACCTGGGGCTAATGGAAAAACAGGCTTTCAAATGTCAGTTGCTGAAAGTACCTTAGGGGTCATCATCTAATCATCTTCATTTTACATAGTTGGAAATTGAGTATCAAAGAAGATAAGTGACTTTAGTTAGATCATGCTGCAAACTAAGGAAAATTAAGAAAAGGTTCTCAGCCATCCATTAACCTTGCAACCCATGAGTACTATTTGGTAGAAGCGTGAGGATTCTTTCTCTCATACATTACATTCTGGAAGGAAAATTCAGAGCTTCTAGACTTCACTCCCTCCCTCCCTCCGTCTTACCTGCCTAAACAAACATCCAGTCAGCCACTTACCTTTTCGACCTTCCACCTCCTTTTTCTCCTCCCTACTGTGGACCCCCTCCCCCTGTACAGGAAAAAAACTGCTAGATACTCCAAGTGTGTGAAGCTAGCAACCCCCAGCCCTGAAGTGATTGATTGGCTGGGACCTTAGGTAAGCACCCCACCTGCCCTCCAATCAGAATAGTCTTCTTCTGAGGCCGTACTGGCAGGGAATTCTATCACTGCTGTGGGACTGGGGAACCAGGTCCGACATGCCTGTGGTGTTTGCTCAGAGGGGCATGACCACTCTGGGTAAGTCTTTAAATGTGAGGCAGTTCTCCATCAATCCCTGGCAAAAATTCCTTTGGTGTTGTCAGGCAAGGCTCACTGGCTGTACCGGTTGTGCCTTAAAAAAAAAAAATTCAATTCAAAAGGCATAAGAATGCGAAAAACATTTGAATAAGGGGGCACAGTGTCCTGTTCCAGGCATGGGCTCTGGCTATGACCTTTGCCCTTAGGTAGGGGTTGAGGGGAGGTGGGAGAGGATGGTTTGCAAAATTATCAAGACCCTGCTTGCTGGAATGAAGGTTCTCCATCCCCACCCAACATTCCAAAAATTAAAAAATTAAAACACCCAAACCTCTTATTCTTCTACAGGAAGTTAAGAAAATTCTATCCTGCTATCTCTCATTTATATATGACCTAATCAATGGTATACATCAATTTACAGATATTATTAGGACATTATCCTCTGACTTCTCAATGTGTCAACTTTCCCAGTTCCTACCACCTCTATTTGTAACCTACTTTAGCCACTGTAGTCCAGACTTCACCATCATTTACATCTATTACACCTCACATATCTTGAACTCTGAAACCTCCTTTTCTAATCATCATTGCTTACTTTCCATTTATTCTACTATATAACTCCATGTACACATACTTCTCTTCTATACAGTGACTTCTAATCCTTCCATTCCATTTACTATTATCTCTATTCTGGGCTCCCTTTCTTCCTTCTATGATATTTTAAAATCAGTTTTTATTTATTTATTTTTAACATTCAGTTTTTTGAAATTTTGAATTCCAAATTCTCTCCCTCTCTTCCAACCCTTCCCCACCCATTGAAAAGGCAAGAAATGGGATATTAATTATCTATGAGAAAATAATGCACAACATATTTCCATGTTAGCCATGTTGTTAAATAATATAAAGTAAAAAAATGCTTCAAGCTGTATTCAGATTCTAGTCATTCTTTCTCTGGAGAGAAATTCCTTTGGAATTGTCTTGGCTCATTGTATTGATTAAAATGGCTAAGTAATTCACAATTGATCATTCTTATAATATTACTATTACTGTGTTCTAAGTTCTTTTGATTCTATTCACTTCATTTTGTATCAGTTCACATAAGGCTGTCATTTGTTCATAATAGTATTCCATCACAATCATATACTATAACTTTTATGATGAGCATTCCCTCAATTTCCAATTCTTTACCACCATAAAAAGAGCTGCTTCAAGTATTTTTTGTAGAAAAAAAGTCTTTCCCTTTCATTTCTTTGGGATGCAGATCTATTTTTTATCCAAGAGGATGAATGGGTATGCAATTTGTGCCACTTTAGGTACAGTTCCAAATTGCTCTCCAGAATGGCTGAATTAGTTTATAACTCAATCAATAGTGCATTAGGGTCCCAATGTTCCCACATTGCCTCTAATATTTGTCATTTTCCTTTTCAATCTCAGCCAGTCTTATAAATGTGGGGTGCTACCTCAAAGTTGCTTAGATTTGCATTTCTTTAATCAATAGGGATTTAGAGCATTTTTTCATATGACTATAGGTAACTGATTTCTTTTTTTCTGAAAATTGCTTGTTCATATCCTCTGACAGAGAATGATTGGTATTCTCTCCCCCTTCAGTCTTGATCCTATGATTAGCCAGTGCAACAAAGCATTGTCTTTCTACTGTTGAATCTTTCCCCTTTGTCCTTCTACTGTTTACAACCTAAATAATTAACTCTACTCCTCGTCTTCTGAACTCCTACTCCTAAACCACTGACCGTTCCTGAAAGTGGCTATACAACTATCCCACCTGGACCTGTTACAAATACATGCTACCCAAATTCAAAATGCCCTCACTGCTGCACAATAAACCTCTTATTGTTCCTTGATTGAATCTCTTTTAAATGCCCATATAATTTTCTGAACCCCTGTTCCCAAATCCAGTCTCCTTTCACCCAGCAAATGATCTTCTATTTTACTGAGAAAATGGACCATTGGTATTTGAACTCCTCCATCTTCTTGATTCTACATCTCAGAGACTTCATTCATCCTCTCCTCCAGTTTCTAAGTAAGAGTTTTCCTTTCTATTTGCCAGGGCTCTATACTTGTGCCCTTGCTCCCACCTCCTCCTGTCTCCTCAGGAAAGAAGATAACATATGTAAATGAGATGACCCATGTAAAAGACTCTGGCTTCCCAAGTAATAATTGTACATCTTTTCTTTTTTAGTTTTACTGCAAAACTCCTACAAATTTAGAGTCATCTACACTGTCTCTCTTCAGTTCTCACTGCCTGCTCACTCCTTAATTCTGGGCAAGCTGTCTTCTGATCCTATAACTTCTCTAAAATTATACTCTCATATTTTAATAATGATTTCTTAATTGCTAAATTAATTAGTGTTTTCTCAATCCTTGACCTTCCTGTTTGTAGAAGCAACAAAATTTTAACCATGTAGGCTAGACTAATTTTTCCTTTAAAGTATTGTAATGATCCTTGAGACTTATTTGATTCAGAGGACTGAAGATAGGGCTATTGAGTGGCTTCTTAGTGACTTCAATTCAGAGAAGTACAGGTGACTCTCAGCAAACCAAAATGACCTGAGATAGGGAAGCTTCTCTCAACTAAATTAATGTATAGGTTTACTGTATCCTTTCCATGTTATATCTAAGTAAATTTTATTTTTAACTCTTTGATCATGTCTCATTTCATGCCAAATTTGAACCTCAAGCACCAGACCAATGTGAATCAAGAATAAAACAGAATAAAAGAAAAACTGTCAGGGGTGGGGGAGAAACTTTACATCAGATACTTCTGATAAGGGTCCACTATCTAAGGAGATACAATGCATATGTGCCATATAAGGAGATGTAACCTGTATATGTGAAACCAATAAATAAAGCATCAAATGATATTAATGAATAGTTCTCAAATGAAGAGTTGCAAATCATTAACAACTATATGAAAGTGTTTTGAATCACTAATAAAATGAGAAATGCAGATCAAAACAATCTTGAAGTTTCATATCACACAGCAAATTGTCAGAGATGACAAAATATGAGAATAATTAAAGTTGGAAGGAAAGAGACAGAAAGAGGAATACAAAGTTGGAGAGGCTGTGAATTAGACCATTTCAGAGGACTTTATATTTGATCCTCAAGTTAATGGGTAGTCCCTGGGTTTGCTGAATAGGGGAGTGACATGGTCAGATCTGCTTTAGGAAGATGATTTGATAACTAAGAGGGGGATGATTGGAGTGGGTAGAGATGTGGCAGGGAAACTAAGAAGCAGACTATTATAATAGTGCATGTGTAACGTTGTAACATGTGTGTGTAATGTGTAATGTGATGAGGATCTGCACCAAAATGGTGGCTTATGTGAATGAGGTAATGAATGAGGAGGGAGCTTATGTGAGAGGTAAATGAAGGTAAAGTTAACAGGACTTAACATAAAAATGCTTTTGGTAAAGAGAAAGAGGAAGTGTGGTAGACACTTAGTTTGGGAGCCTGGGTCATTGAGAGGAAAATGATAATCTCAATAATAATAGAGAAGTTTGGAAGAGGGTAGGATTTGGAGGAAAATAACAAGTTAAGATTTAGACATCCTGACTTTAAGATACCTATTATCTTACAGTTCAAGATGTCCAATAGGCAGTTGGAAATGCAAGAACTCAGGTCAGTAGGGTAGGGCTGGATCAATAGACTTTGAGTATCATCAGTATAGACATGATACTTAAATCTATGGGAGCTGATGATTTCAACAAATGTGAGATCTAGTTGATATATGGATTAATTCTGATGAATAGATCATGTATCGTGTATAATAGTATTTAATAGATAAAGTCAGGGAGCCTAGGGTTCAAGGATCACCTTTTGGTTACATATTGACTATGTAACTGAAAGCACATTACTGATCCTGTTGCCCTAGACAACTCTTTAAAACTAAAGTTTGCAGACAGGAGTTGATCTGTTTTGATAGGAGAGTTCCTGGCACAATTTAATGAATTTTGAAGCACTGCAATAACTGCTTTTCACTTTTCTGTAGTGATTTTAGCTGCAACAGTGGCTCATTTACTAATAGAGATGATGGTAGTGACAATATTTATTTTCCACTAAATTCTCTTCGAATGCTCCACTGAGGCATTAAAATGCCCAGAATATGCCAGCAGAGCATGAATTTATGCATATCATGCCAACTCAAGTCAATGAGCTATTACCATGTGCCTGCACTGAGCAAAACTCTACAAATACAAAGACAAAAACAGCTCTGTTTCTCAAACAATTTCCATTTTTATTGAGTTTCTTGTAATCCAAGCTAGGTGGGCTCTAATCAATCAACCATCCAGGATTTACCAAACTGTCTCAGGCATCTACTGAATATAAATACAAAATAGATCTACCCTGGGTAAAGATGAAAGCTTAAAAAGGAAGCTAAAGGGGATGGGAATGGGGAGAGGAAGGGAAACAAGGAGACCCAATACTGGGGCAAAGAGGAGGAAATCCAAAGTTCATCCTGGAGAGGAATGGGATATGGGGAGCTGAAGGGAAGGAAACTACAGGATGAAGAGCTGAGACTGGGAGACAGAATCTGGAGGACAGCCCCAAGAAGTGAGGCCCAAGGATGGTCTGTTTAATGGAGATCCAGTCTAAAAAAATTCAGAGAGGATCATTATCAGGTTAGCTACTTGGTCATGAATTTTTTTGACTATATCAAATCTTAAAGTTTATCAAGTAAGTGGTATAAGAGTTGTGATTGGCTTCAATCGAGAGAGTATAACACAATGATGAAGTCAGGGATGCTTAAAATGTTGAAGTATGATCCAAATAACAATTCCTTGTATTTGTAGCTCAGTGGGTAGAGTGTGGGGCCTGAAGTCAGGAAGATGAGCTCAAATCTAGTCAGACACTTACTAGATATGTGCCTTTGGTCAAATCACTTAATTCTGTTTGTCTCAGTTTCCTCATCTGTAAAATGAGCTAGAGTAAGAAATGTCGTACCATGCTGGAGCATAACATTTTTCAGCCTTCAGGAGATTAGATTCTTTGCATTCAGACCCTCATACACTTATTTGTCGATACAAAAAGAGGACTGGTTTTAGTCAGGAAGCAATGCTTCAAATTCAGTTTCATCTTCAACTTACTTATTCACTGTCTGTGCCACTTTGAACAAATCATTCCACCTTCTGAAAGAGTAGGATTAGATGACCTCTAAGTTCTCTTCCCATTCTAAAATCCCAGATCCTGCCAAGGTTCCTCCTCTTGTTCCCATATCAACAATAGCAAACACTCTGTGAGTATTTGCTAGCAATAGAGGACCATGCTTGCTCTCTTCTGACAGAACCATCTCAATCCTTCACTTCTGGACCATTTCAATAGTTTTCTGTATGGTTCACCTGCCCCAACTCTCCTCTTTCATATCCTCTATTTAGCCACTAAGGTGATTTTCCTACAAGTGCAGATACAATCAGATCAGCTCACTATTTAATAAACTCCTTTGACTCCCTATCTTCTCCAGGATCAAATACAAATTCTCTGGTGTTCAAAACCCTTCATAGCTTGGCACCTTCTTATCTTTCCAGTCTTC
This sequence comes from Macrotis lagotis, assembly GCF_037893015.1. Lineage (NCBI taxonomy): Eukaryota > Metazoa > Chordata > Mammalia > Peramelemorphia > Peramelidae > Macrotis > Macrotis lagotis. Next base: position 207,572,277 of record NC_133664.1, on the reverse strand, counting down.
TTACATCCTACTCCTCACCAAGTACCCTTTCTCCAGGCATTTCCTCTGGCTATCCCTCATTCCTGGAATGCTTTCCTTCCTCATCTGCTCCTTCTGGTTTCCCTGACTTCCTTTAATTCCTAAAATTCTCTCTTCTACAGGAAGAATTCCCTCTGATGATTATTTACTATTTATCGTGTATATAAGTATTTGTTTATTGTCTCTTCCATTAGACTGAGTGCTATCTATTGTGCTATATATTGTGCTCTCTCTCTTTTTCTCTGTATAAAATACACACACACACACACACACACACACATACACACACACACAGAGACCATAATGCCTGGTACCTAGTAGGCACTTAATATGTTTATTAATTGATTGATTCAGTGATTGATTACTCAGTGCTAAGGGGAGGTACACCAATACACCTTCCCTGCCTAGAGGAGCAAATACCATAGTCTCCAACCAAACCCAACCTTATGTATGTGGTGATTTGTCACAGATTTGAGACCCTGACCCTGGGCCTTGAACACATACTATATACACAATATCACTTATTTACATCTTCAAGGCAGGCATACTGTTACTTCTACTCTCATGTCATATATCTGAACATACTTCTTACCCTAGCCAGCACTTTTCTAGTTAAGCTTTTTCCTCACTTGCACCTCTGACAGAAAGACTCCATCTTTTCCAAGAGCTGGAAACATATGTGACTGTTGTCCTAGAAAAATCCAAAGCCTTTGCTCACCCCTCAGGGAGTAATTAATGCTTAATGGAATTTAGGATTACCAACAAACTAGTAAACCAAAAATTGTTTATTTGAAACTTTAAACATAGTTCATTATACTTTTTCACCCCTCTGTCTTAGAAGCCATTCTTAAATCTAGATCTACTTAGCAGAGAAGATATTCCCATTATTCAGATAAGGGAAAGGGGAAACTAGAGAAATCAAGTAATATGTCTGAAATCAAATAGCATAAGGAACAAGTTTTAAAACTTTCATCTTCAAATCTTTCTCTCCCTTTTTCTTCCTCTTGGATTCATTTCTTATTCATTATCTATTCTCCCAATACTCGATTTCTTTGGGTTATACCAATATTACAGATGCTCGCTTATCATTCACTTATTCATTCATTCACTTACTCAGGCACTCAGGCATGAATCCAATTCTATTGATCATTCATTCAAATGAACTTTTATATTTAACTGATGACTATAATAATAATGAGACAGAATTTTGCAAGAACTCCTAACTTTTACCAAAGCAACAACCAGTCATGACTTCAAAGACTGAAGATGAAACATAAGTGTCTACGCTTAACATAGAAATAATAGAGAACAATTTCAAAATAAGTCAAGTCTCAGACACGACCAGAATACTGATTTGTTTTGCTTGACAAAAAGTATTTGTTACAAGGATATTTCTGGGAGGTTGTAAAAAGGCTATTAGATTTTACAAGAACATCAAAAATCAAATAATTTAGAAGCCACCATAATAGATGCTATATGCTGAGCTGCTAAATAGGCAGACAGATATTATTCTTATTTAATCCCACTTTTTGTGAGCTGAGATGCTCCTGCCTTTGGGGTGTGATTAACTCTCTAGACATTCCCTCAGTCCATCACCTAGTGAAAGAGTGATTTTCTTTTCAAATTCACCTTATGAGGGAATGATAGAGACTCACTTTAATTCCAACTCAGTTAGTTATGCCAGAGAACCCCCAAAGTATTAATCCTCTCCTGGGGACTCTCATCTTTAAACCTGTGACACAGAGAGAGAACACAATCTGACAAAATACTTCAGATTTAAATCTCTCTCTGTCCCCTGCAAGGTATACTCAACTTTAGTGCTATATTGCAAACATATAAAACACATTAGCAATGCAAGCGGTTAACGTCTTTGTCATATTTTCAGGTTTAAGAGACAAAGTAAGCATTTAAATACAGAAAGGTAAATGAGGTCTTAAGGGACAAAGATAAGTCATTTTAAATGGAGGGGAGGGGGCATAAGACTCAAGTCTTCTTAGAATGGAAGGAAGAAAAGGGGAGAAAGGAAATTAGGTATTATCACTTTAGGTTTGAAGACAGATTTTACATATATTTCAGCAATATATCTTCCATCATTCAAATCATTGTGGCTCTGGAGTTCAGTGTGAGTTCCTTATGATCATATCACTTCTCCTGCTTCCAAAGCAGTCATGCCTCTCATAGCTTCTTGGTTTCTCTTCCTCCAAGTCTAAAGGTGTAGAAGGCGATAGAGAAGTGTAGAGTCACAGAGTATCCATTCTACCAGTCTCAAAATTAGGGCAACACTTCCCAGGGAAAGGGATTGAGGAAGCTGACTAAAAAAGGTAGGTATCTATATCTAGTGTCCTGATCTTGCTAACACTTGACAGAGGTATGATCAAGAAAGTGCACAAAGAAGAAAACAAAAAAAAAAGTGCAGATAGTGTTTGTACTTGATAATGGGTAAATCTACATCATTAAAATTTTTTTTTTAAAAATGAGGTGAAATGCTCTTTACTAGTTAATGGATTCATAACATCTCTTTCTATATAGGCATATCTAGTAGGTGAAAGCACTGCAATGGGCAAGAAAAGGTCTAAGGGTCCATAGAAAATAACACAGGGAGCAACTAGGTGGCACAGTGGATAGAGTACCAGCCCTGGAGTCAGGAGTACCTGAGTTCAAATCCAGCCTCAGACTACTTAATAATTACCTAGCTATATGACCTTTGGCAAGTCACTTAATCCCATTGCCTTGGAAAAAACAAATTAAAAAAATGAGAGAAAATAACACAAAAACTTGAGCCAGAAGAATGGGAAGGTAGAGGAAGAAAACAGCTCAACAACATTTTGACTGAGATTAATCAATTGCAATCCTGGGTTCTTTCCTATTTACTGTGACTGTACTAAACTGTTGGCTGTTCTTTGCATTTTTATGTGCATTTCGATCTCTTAAGATTATAAATTGCTTGAAATTATAAGGAGATGTTTAATTTAAAATATTAATTTAAAATAAAATTTACTTCATAGTAAAAAAATCAATACATTTCTATAGAAGAAATATGTATCCTCAAGCAAAGCTCTTCCCAGATCTGCTTTTCACTAACTTGCATATTAAAACCAGATATAATGAATATGCTCTCCCTTTCATATATAAAGAAGCAAAGAAACAAAGAGGTTGAATTTATTACATATGACCACATGATATCTCAGTGACACAATTACCACTGAAACTCCAGTTTTCAAATCAAGGGAATCTGCCCACAGTGATAAAACTATGTTGCTGGTTGTGCATGATTATGATTGTTTTGTTTAGGGGAGTGCTTTTGGGGGGAGGGGGGAATTGTGGAAGGGGATAAAGGGAAGAATGGTCAGTATTGGAGTTGTCCGGCACTTTTCCATAATATTTCTGGAATATAGGAGCCCTCTGGTGGTCAAAGAAATCATAAGGATTATTTTAATTTGAAAGAACTTGGGGTTGTGTAGAACCGTGACATCTAAATTCTCTGCCCAAGACTTATCTTTGGCAGCTTATTTCATTTGGAATAACTTCCCCTTCCATATTTGTCTTTCCTTCCATATGTTTAAGGGTGTCTATCCTATCAATTATTTTCGAGAACTCATTCTCATACTTCTCTAACTCTGAATATGTCCTCAGTTCCTACTTCTTTCCCTCCTAAATCTCCCTCTTTATTTACCTTGTACAACTCATCCCAAACTGATGAGCATCTCCTCAATTTCCAATATTTTTGTTTTAAGATGATCGATTGTGAACCATTCAACTATTCCTATCAAGATGATACAAGACAATTCCAAAAGAACCCATGAAGGAGATGAAGGGACTGAAGGAGAAACTTTCAGAGATGAACTCTAGATGCAAACTGAAGCAATTTTTTTTACTTTCTTTGTTTTTCTTGGGTTTGTGTGTGTATTTCTTTTTGCAATATGGCTAATATGGAAATATGCTTTTGTATGACTTCACATTAAAATATTGATTGTCTTCTCAATGGGTGAGAGTGGAATAAGAAAGAGGAAGGGTGAAAATTTATAACTATAATTTTTTAAAAAAAATCAGTGTTAAAGGGGTGGCTAGGTGCCGCAGTGGATAAAGCACCGGCCCTGGAGTCCAGAGAACCTGGGTTCAAATCTGATCTCAGACACTTAATAATTACCTAGCCATGTGGCCTTGGGCAAGCCACTTAATCCCATTTGCCTTGCAAAAACCTAAAAAAAAGTGTTAAAAATTGTACATGTCATTGGGAAATAATTAATGAAATGAGTAAAAAAAAATTTTTAAGTACTTGATCATTAATTTCATGTATTGGGGAAAAAAGGAAGGATGAGCTCTACTGCAAATGGCAGGAATATATCAATTATTTTCTCAGACACTCAAGGATTATTGACTGACCGAGAAGCTGGTCAAGGCATCTTCAAATGATCAGATGTCCAGAGCCAGAAGGTCCTTGGTTACTTACTACATATAATCAGTTTTCAATGTTTGCTCCAGAGGAGGGCAGTAGTAACACAGATTGCCCCGGACATCAGAAAATCCAAATAATGTGATCTGAGTTTGGGAATAAACCAGAGAGTGTATTTTTATGTTGCTTGTAGGTCCCTTACTCATCAATACAGTCCAGCAAACATTATTAAGAAGCTTTTATATGCCAGGGATTAGGCATTAGGAATACAAAGTCAAAGAGCAAAACAGTGCCTGTCCTCAAGGAGCTTATATTCTTTTGTAAGGATTCAACTTAGACTTTGTTGTTCAGTCATTTTCAGATATTTCCAACTCTTTGTGTCCCCATTTGGAGTCTTGGCAAAGGTACTGGATTGGTTTGCCATTTCCTTCCTGCAGTTCATTTGATAGATGAGGAACTGAAGCAAATAGGGTTAAGTGACTTGCCCAAGGCCACACGGCTAGGTAATTATTAAGTGTCTGAAGCCGGATTTGAACTCAGGTACTCCTGACTCCAGGGCCGGTGCTCTATCCACTGCGCCACCTAGCCACCCCCTCTTGAACTATACTTTTAAGGATGGTGGGAAGTCTATGATGAATATGTAAGACAGGAGTACATAGGAGACCCCTTGTGCAAAGGCTCAAGGCAAAGAACTGAATAGCATATATGAACAACAAACAACAGGCCAGTATGACTGGAAGAGAATATGTGAAAGGGAATCATATGAAATAAAACTGAACAGGCCTGTAGGAACTAGATTGTAGGACACAAGCTGAGGAGTTTTTATTTTATGCTACAAACAACATGGAATCATAGAGACTTTTGAAGGGCATGCTGTAGATAATTCAGTTTTAGGACTCTCAGCTTGGCAGCTATTTCAAGGGTAGATTTGATTAGAAGGGGAGAGATTGGATGCAGGAAGACCAGTTGTAAGACTATTGCAATAATCCAGGTAAAATATGATAAACCCCTGATCTAGATATAAATTGTTTGAGTGGAGAAAAGGGAATGGATATGAGAAATGTTATGGAAATGGAATTCTTAAGATTTGAGAATTTTATTGGAACAGGGGCAGAGTTTGAGGGAGAAGGAGAAGTCAAAAATGACAGCTATATTTCAAACCTAGGCAACTGGAAGGAGGATGGTACCCTTAGCAGAAATTGGGAAGTTTGGGGGTAGGGCTGGGTTTGGGGGGGAAGCTGAATTGTTTCAGACAGGTTGATTTGGACATATCTCATAACAGAGAAGTTGTTTTATCATATCTGACCTTTTGTGAACCCCTGGACTATAGTGTGGACCATGGGATTTTTTGGCAGAGGTACTAGAGTGATTTGACATTTCCTTCTCCAATGGTTCAAAGTAAACAGAGGTTAAGTGACTTAACTAGGGTCAAATCCAGTAAGTGTCTGAGGACAAATTTGATTCCAGTTCTTCCTGATTCCCAGCTGGCACTTTATTCACTGAGTCACCTAGCTGCCTGTAATGGAAAAGTAGTATGATGTAAAGGAAAAGGCACAGACTAATAATGTATAATAAATGTACATTATTATATTTATATGTTACTGAATTTTTAGATAGGACTTTCCTTTCAAGGAAGTAAATAGTAGACATTCTACTATTTCTATTTATAGGTAATGTCCAAGAAAGGAGTTGAATCTCATCTTTTGTGCTCTTTCCACTATAGCATAATGTTTGTACTGCCTTTTATTTGGGAATAAGATCCAAGTTCAAGTTCAGTATGTGATATGAAATTCATCCATGAAATAAAGTTAATGATTTATTTACCTCACAGTAAGAAAAACTTGTAGTAAATCAGAACATTTTATCACTGTCATCAGTTATCATTAAGATGTGTATGTTTGTTGATGTTGACAATAACATGAATTTGCATTTCCTTAGTATACTGAAATGTAGTGGAATAGAAATAGTATTGACCTAAGAATTGGAAGACCTGTGTTTGAAGCTTAATTCTGACATTTATTAACTGTGTGCTCTTATGCAATTGATTTTGCCTCTTGGTTCTGTGGCAAAATGTGATAGGAGCCTCAATAATTTTCAGAGTTTACAAATAATAATAAATCTGTAAGACATGATAGAGATGGCTATTTTGTTTACTATGTACACTGGGAATGTTATTCCAACTTAATCAGATAGAATAAGGCTGGTCTTGGAAGTCCTTTGGACTCATGAAAGAAATTAAGCAACCCACAAATGGGTGAATTGTTACTGCCTCATATATTCAGTTTTCAGTGACAACTGAACAAAGTATCAGTAGGATATATAGACTGTCTTACAACTTAGATCTTAGACTCCTGGACTCCTACACTAGCTAGTATCCAGAGCCCCAAAAGGGAATTCTCAAACTATTAAGCATTGAGAAGGCCACAGTTGGATTTATATTAGGTTAGGAAAAAAGCTGGGTGAAGCTAGTGAGAAGGAAGATGAAAAAAAACATCGATTCTCTTTAATCACTATTCATCATAGGGAAGATATGGGGATTCAAGAGATTTTTTCAGGCTTCTCCTAGGCATACCTGTTATGTTCTCTCCACCACCCAGTTTAGAAATTTGCAAACCCTGCAAATTACACAGGTGCCTCATGTCTCGAGTCTGCAATTTTAATTTTGGCTATCTCCTGGGGACCTGTTAAGGCAGCTTCATCAATACAATCTTTGCAAAGTCTAGAGTTGTGTTGTGTCAGTGAACATAGGGAAACAGTCCTCAATTAAGGAGGTAGAAGAACACTTTTCTCCAAAACTACAAGATTCTATCATAATGTGCACAAATGAAATTACATTATTAAATGAGTTAAATGATAGTAGGAAAGCTTTGATGAATGATAGAGATCCTAAACACCATAAGTTTCACTACCACACCATCCTCCCAGGAAGTAGGTGGTATAATCTTATATTCAATACAATTTATTTAATTTAATTAACATTTATTAGGTATCTAGAATATGTGGAGCACTGTGTTAAGCTCTGTGTTAAGTAGTGGGACACAAAGGCAAATGAGACTACAATGGGGAGATACAGTCTAGTCGAGAGTGTTACAATGTGTATTTAAATAATCAGAACACAAATAGTGCATGAGAAGTAAAAATGGAGCTATTGGAGCCTTTCCTGAATGTGTTTAGTATACCATAAACTACTCTCAATAAATCCAGTGGCCTAATCCTTCACCTCATGCTATTTTAATGATTTTATTGGTTTTAATCATATTGCCTATTAGCCTACAATTCTCTCTATCACTTGTGTTTGATCATGAACTTTTCTCATATCTATGGATCTGATAGGTAATATTTCCCCATATTTCTCTCAGTTGTTTATGATGTGAACTTTTGTATTTAGGTCAGTTATCTATTTGAAATTTATCTTGGTGTGAGGTATCAGCCTGAGTTGAAAACAGATAAATATTTTTGAATTAAATCCTACTTGATACATTTTAGAACTTCTATTTCAGCTTTAAAATATCTATCTTACAATCTAATTTGCAATGTAAAATAAAAAATTTGTGGGATCATTTCTGTATCTTGTAAACCTATTCTTTATTTTATTTATAATAATTGGTCTTTCCAGATAGAAGATTCTAATTTCTTTAGTATCTTCTCATAACCTACTACCTCTGCCTAGTCAGTCACTCCCCATCTTTTCTATCACTTCACTTTTTCTTCTCTAGATCTCTAGATCTTCCATCAAGATATCTTGCTCTGGTGGATCATGGATTTTGTACTAAGGCAATATAATGTTTATTGTCTACTAGACTCTAAATTTCCTAGATGAGTAGTGTTTACAGTGGCCTCAACATCAAAGACTTCCAAGAAATGGTCATTAAATAAAGATTTAATTTCATGGATGTCCCCTGGAGGCACAACATTAGTTTTTTATATTGATACAAAGTCATTTATGATAGGATTTAGATTTTAAATTATCTAGTTCAACTTCCCTCATTTAAATATAAGAAAAATGAGATCCAGAAAGATGAGGTTCACTTGCCCAAGGTCACATAAGAAAGATCCTACTATTATAATGCACTGTACTAGGAGCTAGAGAACATGCAAACATAGGTTACAATCACATAACAATTATCTGACACATAATAAATACTTATGTACTCTATCTACCTATCTAATGATAGTACCCATATCTTCAACAAATTTATAGGTTTAAGACTATACACAGATAATTAAATTACATACAAATAAGAAAATGGCAATTACTTATGAGAAGTACAAAATTCATAAGATCCAGTTGAGGCTGAGGTCACAGTTCTGCTAGAGGCAAGAATCTACAAAACTTATGAAAAATACTCATGAAAAAAGTATCAAATACAAGAATTTCTGGAAAAACTGGAAAGCAGTTTGGTGAAAAATTAGGTTTAGATAAACATCTTTTTAAATGTTTCATTGATGTGTTTTGTATTTATGTTACAAATGTTTACAGATTAACTCTTACTCCCTGAAAGGTCTTATAGCAAAATAAAGATTGCTTGTAAAATTAATTGTAAAACTAACAATATTAGCAAGCCCATCTGAAAGTGCATCCAACACCTGTAGCACTCCCTCATTTTAATTATTTTTTGACTAATAGAAATCTATTTTCTTTCCTTCCTATCCCCTCATTTCATTAAGAGAGAAGAGAGAGAGAGAGGCAGCTAGGTGATGCAGTAGATAGAGCACTGATCTTGGAGTCAGGAGGACCTGAGTTCAAATCCTACCTCAGACACTTAATAATTGCCTAGCTGTGAGACCTTGGGCAAGTCACTTAACCCCATTGCCTTAAGTAAATAGAATTTTTTTTAAAAAGAGAGAGGAGAGAGAGATGGAGGAGAAGAGGAGAAAGAGGAGAATGAAAAAGACAAAGAGGAGGAGGGGGGAGGAGGAGGAGGAAAAGAAGAGTAACAAATCCTTTAACAAATATGCATAGTCAAATAAAACAAATTCCCTCATTGACTTTATCTAAAAACATATATGTCTTTTATTCTGCACTCCAAATATGTTATCTTTCTGTGAAATGTTCCTAAACCCCTTGAATCATTAATAGTAATTGTTTTGATCATAATGCTAATGGTTTTCAAAGTTATTTGTCTTTATAAAGTTGTTACATTGTTCTGTTCTATTCATTTTATTCTTCATCAGTTTATAAAAGTCTTCAAAACTGTTCATTTTTCTAATACTGACTTATAGTATGAATTGTTCTGGTTCTGTGCACTTCATTATGCAGCAGTTAATATGTATTTCCATGTAGCTTTGAAATCATTTTTCCCTTCCAGCACAATAATATTTCCTCACATTGGGCATTCCTTTAGTTATTAGTATTTAGTATTTAGTATTATTTCAATATCTTTTTTATAGTCCCAAAAAGTTACAAAAAAGATACTGGAAATAATTTTGTATGTATAGGACTTTTCCCTCTTTCTTTAATATTTTTAAGGTATAAGTCTAGCAGTATATATGGGTCAAAGGGCATAGACTTTATAGTAATTTTATGTATAATTCTAAATTTGTTTCCAGAATAATTGTATCTATTCACAGATTCACCAAGAGTACATCAATAAGCCTGTTTATCCCTAGTTATTCTAATATTTATCATTTTCTTTTTTTGTCATCTTTGCCAGTTTGATAGGTGGGTGGGAGAATTGCTATAATTTGTGTGTCTCTAATTAATTATTTGAAGTCATATAGATATAGTCTGTCTTTCTACCCTTGAGAGCTTTTTGTTCATATTTCAAATGGGGAATGCCTCTTAATCTTATAAATTTGTTGTTGTTGTTGTTTTTTTTTTTTGCAAAGCAAATGGGGTTAAGTGGCTTGCCCAAGGCCACACAGCTAGGTAATTATTAAGTGTCTGAGACCGGATTTGAACCCAGGTACTTCTGACTCCAGGGCCGGTGCTTTATCCACTGCGCCACCTAGCTGCTCCATTAATCTTATAAATTTGAATCAGCTACCTATATATCTTGAGATATTTGCCAGAGAAACTTACTTCGAAGGGTTTTTTTCCCCCCATTAATTATTTCTCCTTGAATTTTAGCTTTATTGGATTTATTTGTAAAATAAACTTTAGATTTTACTTAATGAAAATTATTCATCTCATCTTCTACAATTCTCTCTAACACGTGTGTCTGATCATGAACTTTTCTCATATCTATGGATCTGATAGGTAATGTTTTTCTCCATGGATCTCTAATGTATTTATTATGTGCCCTTTTGAACGTTTCTCATGTCTATGGATCTGATAGGTAATGTTTCCCCATATATTTCTAATTTGTTTATTTATTATGGTTCTTTTTATATTTAGATAATATTTCTATTTGAAATTTATCTTGGTGTGATTTGTTGGCCCAAACTGAATTTCTTCCATACTGCTGCCCAATTTTCCCAGTAGCTTTTGTCAAATAGTGAGTCCTTATTCCCTCAATCTTGTGAAGTCCTCTGCTCTTTCTATATATAGTGAAGATGACAGAGGAGAGCTAATAATCATTCAGTTTCCTTTGTGGGAGTTTTTCTTAGCTATCAAGGCAAAAAAAGAGAGATCTTTGTTTTTGTTTTGTTTTGTTTTGTTTTGTTTTGTTTTGTTTTGTTTTTACCACAGATCAGCAATGCAGTAGAATGGAAGAAAGATTCATCTTTAAGTTAGTCTACATTTGATTCTGGCACTAAGAACTGTATGATCTTGGGTAAGTCTTTTAATGTTTTTCAACCTTTTTCCTCTTTTTTTCTTTTACATTTTCAATTAACATTTATTTTTCTTGGCCTCCCATTCCCTTTTTCCTTTTTACCCAAATGAAAAGGGAAAAAAAAAAGAAAATCCTTGTAACAAAGGTACATAGTCAAGTAAAATAAATTCCTTCATTGGCTATGCCTCAGTCTACACTTTGAATATATCATATCTCTCTCTCTCTCTCTCTCTCTCTCTCTCTCTCTCTCTCTCTCGGTAGTTAGCATTCATCTTCACCAGTCTGCTAGAATCTTGATTGATCAAAGCATTGATCAGAATTTCTCTTAAAGAGAAACAGAATGAAATTAAAAAAATGGAAAGTCAGCATCTTCCTCATAGGATTACTATGAGGAGAGCACTTGCCAGATTCCTTGGTCTGAATTTTGTAGAAATAAACTCACCAGGTTCCAGGGGCAGAGACAAGATGACAGCAAGAGAACAGCCTTTCTTAGGAGCTCTCTCCAAAATATTTCAAAATCCTTAAAATTATGACTCTAACTAAATTTTTGAGAGACAGAACCTACAGAAAGATCCAGTGAGGCAATTCTCTAACCCAAGGTAACCTGGAAAATAGTGGGAAGGCCCTGTTCAATGTGGTTGGGGGGGGGGGGGCAGCAGCACATCTGAGTGAAGGAGCTTCAGCCTTCTGGGAACAGCTCTAGAGCACCTGGATCCTTGGGAGCCCTGGTTCCCAGGAGCAGAAGCAGTTTCCTGACCTGCCACCCCAGGGAAAACCAAGCACAACTTGGAGGATTAGTAGGGAGACCTCTGCCAGAGCGAGCATGAAGCCCAGGCCAGTGTGGCCTTTCTCATGCAGCCCGCCCACTCAGTGTAGCCCAGATCCCAGGAGATGAAAGCAGGCCTGTGGAGCCATCCAGCAGGGAACTGCTTGGAAGCTGCTTCCAGAGTACTCAGCTCATGGAAGGTAAGGGAATGGAGAGAGACTGCCAAGGTCTGTCCTCTGTCCCTGGGACAGGACTCTGGGACTTTGATCAAATTCATACTCTGGTCACAATATGGGACCCCCCATAGAGCAGGGATTCCCCCCCCCCCCACAGCCACAGGGCAGAGAGGTGTGCTTGTGATCATTCACAGACCAGGAGAGCAGAGCCTCCCATAAGACCTTGAAGGAACTAAAGTCCTTGAGGGGGTGTCCCAATAACACTCAAAAGCTCAGGGAGCACCTCAAAACCAGGGCATGGGGAAATGAGTAAATGGGAAAAAAATAACTTGACCATGAACAATTACTTTGGTCCCATGAAGGACAATATACACACTCTGAAAATGAAAAAGTCCAAGTTACTGTATCTAAAGACTCCAAGAAATATAGAAGTTGGTCTCAGCCTATGAGAGAACTCAAAAAAGATTTGGAAAATCAAGTAAGGGAGGTAGAGGAAAAATTGGGGAGAGAAATGAAGAAGATGCAGGAAAAACATGAAAACAAAGTCAGCAGCTTAGTCAAGGAGATCCAAAAAATGCTGAAGAAAATAGCATATTAAAAACTGGTTTAGGTCAAATGGATAAAACAGTTCAAAAAAGTTATTGAGGAGAAGAATGCTTTAAAAAGCAGAATTGGTCAGATGGAAAATGAGATAAGAAAGCTCTCTAAGGAAAACAAATCCTTCGAATGTAGAATGGAGCTAAAGGAAGCTGATGACTTTGTGAGAAATCAAGACACAATAATTCAACACCAAAAGAATGAAAAACTAGAAGAAAATGTGAAATATCTCATTGAAAAAGCAAGTGATCTGGAAAAAAACAGATCCAGAAGAGATAATTTTAAAATTATTGGGCCACCTGAAAATCATGATCAGGAAGCGTCTTGACTTCATTTTTAAAGAATTTCTACAGGAAAATTGCCCTGATATCCTAGAAGCAGAGGGCAATATAGAAATTGAGAGAATCCAACAATCTTCCTTGGAAAGAGATCCAGAAAAAACCCTCCAGGAATATATTATAGCCAAGTTCCAGAACTCCCAAATCAAAGAGAAAATATTACAAGCAGCCAGAGGGAAACAATTCAAATATTGTGGAACTACAGTCAGGATCACACAGGACTTAGCAGCAACTACATTAAGGGCTAGGGCTTGGAATATAATATTTCAGAAGGCAAAAGAGCTTAGAATGGAACTGAGAATCAACTACCCAGCAAAACTGAACATCGTCTTCCAAGGGAAAAGATGGATTTTCAATAAACCAGGGGAATTTCAAATGTTCTTGCTGAAGCGACCAAAGCTAAACAGAAAGTTTGACCTTCAAATATAGGACTCGGGTGAAGCGGGCGAATGATAAGGGTAAATTAGGAGGGACTTAATGATGATGAACTGCATGGAAAGATGATACTGATAATACTCATATGAACCTTCTCATTCAATAGAGCAAATAGAAGGCGCTTTTATAGATGAGGCATAGGAGAGAGCTGAATTTGAAGGTATAATATGTTTTTAAAATTGAGTGTGACCTTGGGAAAGTCACTTAATTGCCTTGCATCCAGGATCATCTCCAGTCATCCTGATTCATATCTGACCACTGGACCCAGTTGGCTCTGGAGTGGAAAGTGAGACTGGTGACCTAGCATAGCCCTCCCCTCACTCCAATCCTATTCATGTGCTTGCTATGGTATCACCTCCTAGATGTCATGGTCTTCTTCAAGAATGAAGAACAAACATCACATTACATTATCACTATAAAATATGAATTGGAAATTGCTTAGGGTTGAAGGGAGTCTTTTCTGATTTAGCAAGAGGAAATCTACCAGGTAGACTCTCTCTCCAAACAGGTGTTTGTACATTTTAAAAAAATGCTGTAAACTGGACAGGTGTCAACAAATATAATTATTTAGAAAACACAACAACAGAGGAGTGGGTTGCATGACGGGGTTGTGATCTTCTATTGTATGCCATTTTTAAAAGCATATTGCTTAAGCATAGTCTATATATATTACAAGTATATACATACATACTCATATGTTATTTACTTTTTTATGTATTCTATATATACAAGATAAACACATGGATATTAGATATATGCACATGGGCATTATCTACATTCATGCACATATGAATATCATTCATAAATACATATTGTGTCTGTATATGTGTATAGCATGCATTATGTGTTTGTTTATCCAAATATGTATGAATATGCATGTGCATGCAGATAGATGTGCATATGTTTATATATACATATTAGTAAATGGAGAATTTAACTTGGTAGTAACAAAACTCAAAATTTTTGAAAGAAAAAATAAATTACTAAACTAGATCACTAAAAAGGGGTAACTAAACTTGGTATCTGAACACAAGTACTCAGATACAAAATTCAAGATACCAATCTCTCCCAAGTTGATGGTAATAGTTCATATTTATAAAGCATATGATGTTTTACTAAGTACTTTCCTTATAGTATCCCAGGGAGGTAGGTAGGATAAATAGCATCATCCCATTTTATAAATGAAATTAATTTGGAAAAGGGTTCCCAGAAGAATGCCCTGAAATCTATGTTTGACGTTTTATTCATGACTTTTATTAAAGATATAAAACTACAGTTATATTTATCAAATTTTCATATGACTCAAAACTGGAATGAACAACTAACACATAGATGACATTTTACGTCTGAGAAAGAACACCAACCAACAAATAAACAAACCAAAACTCCTAAGAGAATTGGCCTGGGGATCTCTAAGCTCCCATTTCTAGTTCTAAAAATCCTATAAGTCCGTGACCACTAGAGTTTTTCCTTTCACCTGTTTCATGTTTGGAGGACAGAGAAGGATCATACAGAGGAGGTTTATTTTATTTCCATGACAGGCTGCATTGTGCCTAAAAGAATCATCTTTGAAAAGAAACGTCCTACTTATTGAGAGTCTGACAGGAGATCAAAGCAGTCCCTCCTAGCTGCCCTGGGTCCATACACCATTTACACACTGCTATTAGGGGGATTCCTTCAAAGTTGAGAATATATGTATATGAAAGAGGCAAGGGCATATGTGAGGCTTACTCCTTCTTCACATTTCAAGGGAGTTAGGGGAGAGCATGGGGGAATGAGGGGAGGGGAAGAAGAGGAGGAGAGAATTTTCTAATGATCTTCTTTAGTTAATAGGCACAAGTTGTTAGCTTGATCTGAGAAGGCCTTTTTCCCCCGGTGCCAATTCCACCCCCTCTTTTTTGTAATGGGTTTGGTTCCCACAGCTAATGCACTTTGTAATAAGTTGTGGGGTGAGGGGTGGAATGCTTTGGGGCAATGATACAGATCCTCCTAGGCTCTAACAAAGAACAGAGAGAGCCTAACAGGATGGTCTCAATGACAGGCCCCAGGCTCCTTTCAACCTCAGTAAGTTCAAGCCTTCTGCCAAGGGCATCACCAGCCAAAGTGCCAGAAAAGACCACCTTGGAGCAAAAAATCATAGATTTTTTAAACTGGAAAGGAACTGAGCTAATACCTGCATTTTGCAGATAAGAAAAATGGAGGTCCAGAAAGATTGTGTCTTTTCAAGTTTTTAAGTCTCTGAGACAAGACTTGATCCTAGGTCTTCTGGACTCTAAATGGAGGCAAGCACTATACATGCATTAGAGCAGGGCACCAGTTGCACCCTAGGACAGTACATATATATATATGTATGTATATATATATCTGTATATATATATACAGATATATATATCTGTATATATATACCTTCTTTCCAAGTGCTGCTCAAAATATTTGATACTTAAAAAACTATAAGTGCTTTTTATATATCACCCTCACTTTCTAATGACCTAATAATTAACTCTAATTCCAATAGAACCCTCCTAAAGAACAGTAAAGCAAAGACCCTAAAGAATAGTCAGACAAAATGAACAGGTACCTTTGCCACATTTGAAGGATTAGTCCTCCTTCTTCAGTCCAACATCTCTCAGCCAACAGGAAGGGGTTATTATTTCACCATCAATCCTCTGATTTTACTTCCCCAAGATGATGCTGCACATCCTTTCCACCTCTAAGGCTTTTTTCTCTATACTCTGAGGCTCACTTTCTCAACTCCCCTCCTGCCCCCCCCACCCCAGTATTGGCAGGCTGGTTCTCCAAAGTTTTGCTCTCTTTTCTTCCCTGGTCTGGTACAGTCCCTCATTCTCTCACATCTGAACCATTGTAATTGTCTGTGATTGTTCTCTTAAGTCATCATCTTCCAATCAGCTTAGAAATTGGTCTTTCCAAATTTCAGGAACCCTTTCCTGCCTTTCCCTTCTTCTTTTACTTTATCCCCCACCAGGTACACCGCAATCCAAAGTCCATGGACTCTTTGCTGTTTCTCAAATGGGAGAGTCCATCTCTAGATTTCATTCATTTTCACTTGCTATCTCTCTCACACATGCAGAAATCTTTCTATCTTCATCTTTGTCTCCTGGTTATTCTAGCTTCCTTCAAGTTCCAGCCAACATCCTACGAAAAAGCTTCTCCTGATACCTCTTAATGACAGTCCTTAACTTCGGTTGATAATCTCTTATTCTATATGTATTTGATTTGCATATAGTATTTTCTTTACATGTTGTCTCTTCTGTTATACTAGGAGTTCTTTGAGAGGTATAGAACTCCTTCACAAAGGAAGAAAAATGGCCTAAAGATCAATAAATAATTACTACCAGAATTTGGAGAGTGGAATAAATTTGAATAAGGTAAAATAAGGTAAATAAGGTAAAACTCAAAAACTCAAAAGAAGTTGATAATTGATTATGATAAAAGGAGAGTCCAGTGTTACTTACATTGGAGATTAAGTGCATTACAACTCTTCCACCACAACAGATGTGCGAATTTGTGTGCATGCCTGCTATCTGTATGTGTTCCTGTGTGTGCACATTATGTGTGGTTTGGGAAGGGAAAGGGCATATGAGAGGTAATGATGGGAGGAGGTTCAACTGAGTCAATCAATAAGTCATCCCTCCCCATTGAAAGGAACTACCTTAAAATGTGAGAACATTTCTAATGAAACAGTCAACTAATCAAAGACATTGATCTAGGTACAAGTAACCTGCTAAAAGTTATTGAATAAAAGAGAGGATTTCATAAGGAGGTTTTTTTGGTACTTCCCAAAGAGGTCAGTAATTCCTTGTGTGTCTCCTACTGTGTTAGTTCAGAACTCAGCATTATTTTATTGTCTGGACAGAGAAAAGTTGAAATAATCTTAGTCAAGTCCTTGAGAAGAAATTAGTAGAAGACTTTAGGTATAGAACATAAAGGCAAATGAGTACTTTAGCAGAATTCTCAATAAGCCAAAATACCCCAGTTCACTATTTGATGAAAAACTTGAGAAAACTGCAAAAATCTATCAGGAACTAGGTATAGGCTAACATTCACAATACATATTAAAATAAGTTCCAAATGGATACATGACTTAGGCATAAGCGGTGCTTTCATAAGCAAATTAGAAGAGCAAAAAGAAAATTTTTTTGCAAACATGAATATAGAAGAGCTATAGACAAACCAAGGCTATCAACAATCACAGAAGAAAAAATGAACAATTTTGATGGTATAAATTTTAAAAATTTTGCACAAAAAAGCATCTAAAGTTAGAAGGGAAATGAGTAACTGGCTAGTGGGTAGGGGAATAGGGTAGCCTCCTCTTATTGCATATAGTAAGCAATTTCTTAGGCTTCCTTTCCAAGATACATAAGCAGCCAATTCAAATTTTTCTGTAATCTATATTTGAAGGCATTATCTGGATGAGAAGCTAGCAAAGGAGATTGAAAAGGAGTAGTCAAATGGGTATATGGAAAACCAGGAGAGTGTCTGGAAAAACTAGAGAGAGGAAATTATCAGAAAGATAATTAACAATGTCAAAGGGTACAGAGAGGTCAAGGAAAATGAGGATAAATAAAAGACTATTGGATTTGGCCACCAATAAACTTTGGAGAGACCAATTTCAGTGGAACATTTATGTCAGAAGCTAGATTGTAAGAAGTTAAGAAGGAGAGAAACTGAAGGTACCTATTGAAGATGACTTCACACAGCTAAGTAAGCATTAAGTATCTGAGGTTGGATTTGAACTCAGGTGCTCCTGACTCCAAAGCCAGTGCTCTAGCCACTGTGCCATCTAGCTGCCCCCATATTATTCTTTCTAATGCTATTTCTTTTTTTTCCTCTTTCTTTACCTCTGGCCCTGATAAGAGGCTGAATATCCTTTCCAAAGCAGAGAGAGAGAGAATGTATATAGTTCGTCACTCTCCATAAACTTCCCATCACTGGAGCAAAAAAAAAAAAAAATTTAAGTACTTCCTTACAGAATTACAAATTTTAGGGGTAAGGACATGCTTCTTTAAGGTCCTTTGAGGCTTTTGGTCAGCTGTATCTGTGTATAAAATGATCAGTAAGGTTACTGTGCTGGTGGAGGAGATCATGACTTTGTCCACTGTGCATTTCTCCACTCTCTGGCTTACGTGAGAGAATGAAAGAAACAGATTCTGATAGATGAAGAACCCTGAACTCCAGAAACTCTTGGTAATTATGGAGTAAACTGCTATGATTTGATTTATAGTCTAGGCTTCTGAGAGTAAAATTAAGAACTATATGGAATGCTCACCATAAATTGGGGTGAGGCCTCTGAGAGGAGGACCAAAACTCCTATAGCAAGGAATCCAAAGAAAATTCTAAGCCTGAGGACTGGGTGGGTGGATGGAGTAGACAGGAGTGGTTACTTGTTTTAAAGGGCTTGGCACCTAAGGCTAAGTATTTACTGCCAAAAGGAAAACTTACTAGCCAAGATGCTGATGAAACAAGGCAGGAGAATTGAGCAGAGGGTTTCTGCTGGTCCCAGCCAAGATTTTTTTTCCCCTTTTTCTAAGAGATCTTGGAATAACTGAAATTTTTTTCCCCATTGATATATCCAAGGATTTCAGGATTTCAGAGCTGAGAGTTGAAAGTGGTGCTGATCTAAACAGTGTCTGGAAAAAAATGAAGTAGAAACTACAGCTGGGCAGCATCTGGAAGAAATGAGATGTCTAACTGGGCAACTTGCAAAGAGTCATGGCAGGAAGGAGCAAGCATATGAGAACAGTGACATCCCTCATGTGACATCAATGTCTCTGAAATATCATAGAGGAAGTTTCTCCCTCATGTCATGCCCTGTTCACAAATGTGTGCCCCTTTGCATTATTGTAGTCATTGTGCATATTATTTTCTTGCTTCCGCTTACCTCGGAGTGTATCTGATCATGTACATCTCTCCATGCTTCTTTCTTAAAACTAAAATAATATTCCTTTATAATCATGTACCACTATTTATTTAGCCAGTACCCCAATCAATTAGTATCTCCTTTGTTTCCAATTCTTTGCTATTATTATTTTTAAAAAGCTACTTTAAATAGTTTGATATATATAAAGGAACTTTCTTACCAATGACCTACTTGGAATATAAGATTAGTAGTAGAATTTCTGGGTCAAAGGGTTTGGCTATTTTAGTCACTTTCTTTGCACCATTCCAAATTGCTTTCCAAAATGGTTGTATTGATTCACAGCTCTACTAAACAATATACTAGTGTTCTTAACTTCTTAGAACCCCTTCAACATTGACTATTAACATATTTTGTTATCTTTGCCAATTTTCAGGCTATGAAGTAAGATTCCAGATTGTTTTGATTAGCACTTCTCATATTATTTGTGATGTGAAATATTCTTTCCCAGAGCAGATAGGTGATAAAAACACTTGTCTGGGAGTCAGGAAGCCTATTCTTCATTTACTTGCTGTGTGACTATGGGCAGGGTACTCTCAATTTCCTCATCTGCAAAATAAGATAAAAATAGCACCTACTTACAGAATCAAATGAGATAACACATACAACATTTTATATACTTCAAGGCCCTATATAAATATTAGTTATTATAGTAAATAGTTTGAGAGTCTTCTTTTGATACAAAAATTTTTTCATTGTGATGCATAAAAAATCCAAGAAACATAGTTTCTGAGTAATTAATCATTTTGTTCATAGTGGAAACATATTATTAATAAAAGGATTGTCATTGTCACCCTTGGTCCAAAGACAAATCTTGGAACCTACTCAATGCTTACATTCCCTTGAAAGGGTGGGTGTTCCTGAGGATGAAAATCAATTCTGATTGTTTAACAATTAATAAAAGAAAGAATATTATAATGAGAATAGACCTATTTCAATGAAGGTCTGAGGGATGTGATTCTGATTACTTAGTTTTGTTCAAAGAGAATTATCTGGATCCATATTACCCCACCTGACAAAAGGGAGAATCCGCATTTTCCCAGCCTGTTTGAGTAAAACATGATGGGCCAGAATCTATCACTTTACCCAACTTTACCTTTTGAACAGATCTGAATTCTCACAGTAGCAACCATATGCTGTATGAATGAGGAAGTAGAAAAGGGGGAAAACCTTGGTCCTAATTCAATAATTAATTATTTAAAATAAGAGAAAATAGTCATTTCTTTCACCATTCAACTATTTTCCTTCTTCTCCCAGATGCATTATTTTTTTTTTTTAGTTTTTGCAAGGCAATGGGGTTAAGTGGCTTGCACAAGCCCACACAGCTAGGTAATTTTTAAGTGTCTGAAACCAGATTTGAACTCAGGTACTCCTGACTCCAGGGCCACTGTTCTATCCATCGCTCCACCTAGCTGCTCCTGGATTAATTAATTTTGTAGAAGCATCCCAGTTTCTTCTAATCAGTTATATATTTTATCTTTTTTCTTTGATTCCCTTGGTTAACAATATATTTGGTTAGCAATATAATACCCATAGCTGTGAAAGATATGATCTCCTTCTAATTGTTTTATGGTATATTCTCTTATATTAAGATAACATATCTATTTTGAATTTATTGTGATATGATAGACAATTAAATGTCATCAGTATATATCTGCTTGATGATCCCTGGGGTAGTGATTATAAGTTCTATAAATTAGGAATCTGAGCTGTGAATTGTAGATTGTAAATTCACTTGCTTAATCATAGGAAGCTAATTAGAGGACTTCTACCCTTATTTTTTCCTTATTATGGTGACCAAGTCCAACATGGCAGAGATAACTCAATAGCATAAAAGGCCCTCAGCTATTTTTGTTGCCTTTCTGTCCCTCATCCTCCTTCTACTACACACATGGGGAGTTGGCCCTTAGCATTTGACCAACAAGTGGTCCTTTTGGGCAATCTATGGCCTACCTTTCTACCAGCTCATTGACCTATATAGCTATTTTGACATCTGTTTATCAGCTTAGTATATGAGTCTGTTCATCAGCTCAGTAGGCCTTTCTGAAAGGTTAAGATAGGTCTGTCAAGATACTCATTGACTTGTTTGTCAACCAATGGGATTTCTTTCATTATTTCTTACAGCACAATATTATTCTATTAAATTACACACCATTTTATAATTAGTGGGGCTAGATTGCCTAATAGAGCAACTTCTTCAACCCCTCCCACATTGGTGGGGGTAGCCTTCTTTGATCTGCATTTTTAAAACCAGTGAGACAGAGTCAGACATTCCTGCTCTTTCTACTGTGCTCCTTTTTGCCACTCTTATCTGCTACCAGCCAGAGAGTAAATATCCCACTTCACCCAATGCAAGGACATGAACTGAACTGGTGAGAAGGGAAGGTCTTTCTTTTCCCTGCTTTACCTTCACTCTGAGAAATAACCCTGGGGGTGTTTATTTCTATTCTATGTTGTTTTTCCTCCTAAGTTTGAAGTTCTAGAGGATCACCCCTGGATTTAGAGTTATAGCAAATAACTGGAAAAAATAAAATATAATTAAGATTTTTTAAAAAAGTGATTGGTAGATACTATTTTTACTTGACCCTCTAATTCCAATGAAAATGGGCAATTTTCATTTATTATTTTTTAAATAAAATGTTCAGGCTTTTATTATAATATTGTTTTCAATGATTCTTAAATAATCTTTGACCTGTTTTCCAGGTCAGTTTTTTAATCTTACAGCTTATATATTCTTTTATTTTTTAATATTCTTTTATTTTTAACTGACATATTCACATATATTCTCTGTGTATGTGTGTGATGGGATCATTAAATTCTATTGATCTATTTAGTTTTAAGGATATTGGCTATTTGAGTAAAGTTCACTACTTTATCTTCTAAACTATTCTCCTTTAGGGAGCAGCTAAGTAGTGCAGTAGATAGAGTATCAGTCCAGGAGTCAGGAGAACCTGAGTTCAAATCTGACCTCAGACACGTAATAAGTACCTAGCTGTGTGACCTTGGGCAAGTCACTTAATGCTATTGCCATGCAAAAACAGAAAAGTTTAAAATTTAAAAAAAAACTATTCTCCTTTCAATTCTTTCCCTCAATGCTTGTATTCCATTTTTTCCTCTTGCTATTTCTCCTAGCTACTTATGTATTCCTTGTGGGAAATCTTTTTTTTTTCTTTTTTTTGAGTCACTACTCGGAATAGTGATGGTTAGATTTATAATACTTTTTGAATACTGGATGTTGTTTTTTCAATTTATTCATTCCTCCAATGTTTACTTCTTGAATTAGAGTTTTGTGTCAAGAGTTAGACTATACTCCTTGTTGTGCCCCTAAGAGGTATAGTCAGACAACTTGATCTCTTGGGTTCTTCACATACAGTGGTTAGCCCTCTCTGACATCTCAGAGAAAGAGTGTGAGGGAACTCAGAGGCCCATGGCCTAAGCTCTTCTCATCTGAGCTGCAGCATTACATTACATGGACTGATGGACACCTCATTGATAGTTCTACCTGCAACTTCCCAAGACTTCTAAGTTCTTTATCTTGGGCCTCCCTGACCTTGGGACTTTTTAGCTTTACTCTTGCCTCTTGTTGCCTCTAGACTCAGAGTTTTGCAGTTTACACATTCCCTGGCAATTTCTGGTCACATTAGAAAGCTAAACTTTATAGATACTTGCTTTAGTGGTGTCCCTGGGTGACATTATGAAGTTCTGGGTGGATGGTCACCCTGGTGTTCTATAAGAAATTTCTTGCTCATTACTTGGTCTGTTGTAAACCAGAGGAGTTTTCTGGAATAGCTATATAGGAGCAGATCTTGGCAAGAAGTCCTGTCTCCAAATCTCTAGAATCTTTCAAATATCACTACCATGTCCTTGTAATAATAGCTGCCAGTTCTTTCAATGCCTAATTCATATAAACTTGTTACCTTAATCAAGTGAAGGCAATTAGGCAATTCTTCCTTCTTATCTATCTTGACTATCAGTTCAGTTCACTATTTTTGCTATAATTTCCAACACAAAAGTAATTTTCTATGCCAGAGGGAAAAAAGAAGCAAAATTATTATTAAGCAATTCTGCCTTTTCTTTATGTTCTCTTACATCTTCCCATTCATTCCAAAAAAACTAGCAGGCAGGCAACAAGCCTTTATTTGGTACTTATAATGTGCCAGGCTCTGTGCTAATCACTGTAGACACAAATACTAGCAAAAAAAGGGAAGATATCTTGTTCTCAAGGAGCTTACATTCTAATAGAAGACAACACATGAAGAGAGCTGAAAAGGTGTACTCACAGGCTTTTATAGTGGTGAAGACTGGAGAATCAGAAGCATGATTGTGCAGGGAATGAAGCGTGGCTAGCCTGAACTCATCCCTAAAAAATAAACCCCTGAAAAGAACTCACTAATGAGAGAAGGGGACTGACATGGCAGAGAGATGTTCCATGGTAAAAAGCTCCCATGATCTGAGGAAAACAGAAGTACTATATCTCCTTTAATTCTTCCCTTTCCCCTAATATAACTTAATTTTTAAAAAATAAATATTTCTTTGTTGTCCTCAAAATTATTTGCCAGCTCAACTCATTTTGAGTTTTAACACTCCAGATATTATTTTACAGGATAATACAATATTTTTATATTCATCTTTTGTTACCTACCCTTTTCCCATCTCATCTTTTCTTTCTTTGTCAGCTACTACTTTCCTTTCCATGCCAACTACTTTCTTTTCCTCCACAAGGACTTCTCCTTGAGACCTTCTTTTTATTGATTTTATTATCCTTAATCCTCTTTAATCCTGTTCCTTCTCCTTTCACCTTCTCTCACAAGAGTCAGAAAATTTTCCTCTTCCCAAAAATTCTTTTCTTCCCTAGCCTTTTTTCATAAGTCCAAATATCTCCAAACCACCTACACAATTTTCTTCTCATTTAACTAATCTTCTCTTCTCTGCTCCTTCTCCCATAACCTTCTTGCATAGAAGTGGGTAGAAAATTACCTCATATATTTCCTCATGTATAAGACACACACTTCTTTGAAAAATTTGAGGTCTAAAACCTGGAAGTGTCTTATGCAGTGGTTTTAGATTTTTTTAATTTGCATTTCCCACTTTTTCACACTTGTCTTTGTGCTCATTGCATTGTTAGGTTACGTTTCACCATGTTCTACCCAGAAATGGCTCAGAAAAGATTTTCATATAGTGCTGAATTCAAGTTCAATGTGGTCCAATTTGCAAAAGTGAATGGAAATCATGCTGCTGAACCTCAGTTTGGTCCTCCCCACCTGAGAAAACAATCTGAGACTGGATAGAAGAAGAAGAAACCCTGCTGGCAGAAGAAGGCCATGAGAGGCAAATCAGCCAAATGGCCTGATTTAGAGAGGGGATTGAAGAGCAAAGAGCCATTGGAATTCCTGTGTCCGCAAAGATGGTTCAGCATGAGGCAAGAATTGTTGATGAAAAAGAAGTGACTGATTTCCAAGGAGGACACAACTGGTGCTTCAGGTTCATGAAACAGAATGGACCAAACATGTGTCTATGCACCAGACTTGCCCAAAAGATGCCCGAAAGCTACGAGTAGAAGGTCCTTGAATTTCATGAGGAATAAAACTTGAGTTCAATAACTTTATGTAATACATTTTTTTCAAATTTTGGGCCCCCAAATTAAGGTGTATTAAACATGGGAAATATAGTAGGAATAGAGGAAGGGACCTTGGAGTCCAGTACATTCATTTTATGGACAACAAAATGGAAGCAGGAGGTTATGGGCATTAAACAGGCATTCTGACAGCTTTTGGACACAAAGAAATATTTTAGAATTTTAGGTGATTGACCTTTGTGGGATCACTTTTCCCTTTCTGGGCCTCATCATGCCTATCTATCAAATAAATCAGTTGGATATATGAATCTAAAGGTTCTTTCAGTTTTCTGTCATTTTAAGATTCTTCAGATAGGTGTATTTGATCCTGACATGATAAGTTTATGTTCTTCTGTCAGGTTAGCTAAGCCATATGATGTTTACTAAAGATTTTTTTTTAAATCAGTGCTTTGTCCCCATATGCTCTGTAAAAAGATCTAATCAGCATTTTTCCATTCAGGTTTTTTCCCCATCATAGTGACACCAGCTGCAGTAAAGAAAGTGAACTTGGTATGGTAGCAATGGAGGAAAATAGTTGAAAGGGAAGGAATGAAAGGAGTACAAAAATCCTCAAAGATCAAAATGCTTCTATTTGAATGGAAGTGGAGGGGAATGAGGCAAGAAAGGACAGGGAAATAAAGAGTGAGCCAGGGAGGGGTGGAGAGGAGAGCTAGATGCACCTATCCATCCATTTCCTTTTCTTTCTCCTTTTTTTTGTTAAATTCACATATTTTCTAATGGAAGAAATAGTATCTATCCTTTACTCCAATCAAGTAACTCTGAATGGTATTCAATGCAACACGAATAACAGCCCTGGTTGTTGAATCTGTAATTCCCAAAAGCCAACAAATACTTATCTAGCATGACATCTAACCAGAAAACATGCGACTTTGAAGTCAGGGGGACTGGCAACTTTTTCTTCTCCATGTCCTTTCCCTGTCCTGGTATCTTTGTTCAAAGGGTGGCTTTCTTCACAATAAGAGAAATAATCTCCCAATGTTTTGATTCCACCTCATCTCAGATTCCTGGGGAACAGTTCTAGTTTTGGTCCTAGTCTAAGGGTTGTAAAAAGACACATGAATCAAGCATAGAGCTGACGGTTTCTGTTATTGCTTCTGATATAATTGCTTTGATAGCTTATGCCCCTCTGCTCCTTGGGTGTCCAGACTCTAACCTTTGGAGATTTTACAAAATCCCATACCAAAAGAAAGAAGACACAGATAGGAAATAGCTCCATCCCAAGCACAGTCTTGTCAAGAAGATCATGAGCTCAGTTTGTAATCTAGTGAGAAGTACATCTCCGCACCCCTCCTCCCACCTCCAAGTCTGGAGCATAGAAGCATGAAGAAGAAACTTTAGATAGATGGTGATTGCCCCTTCGACATGTCCACAGAGTTCCATCTCATCAGTCAATTAAAATCAGTTATCATGGTCAATAGGAAGTAGTCAGAAGATATCTATCTGCACCTGTTCTGAGGTTATGGAGGTGGTGTATGAAGGTGGGGGAGGGGGGGAGACATAAAGAGTAGAGGAAGGGTGTGTCTATATTTCACCTCAAAAGGGGTACTGGCACATTCAAAATGGTTTTTGAAATTTTCTTACTAGTAAAGTTTTGGGGGTTATGGTTCAAGCTACCTAGATTTGGTTCCAATTTTTCTTGGTTTGGGTTACTTGAATAAATTTGGTAAAAAAGAATACATAGAGGTAATTGGGCAGTCAGCAATAATTTATTAAGATCAGGGGTGGCTAGGTGGTGCAGTGGATAAAACACTGGCCTTGGAGTCAGGAGTACCTGAGTTCAAATCTGGCCTCAGACACTTCATAATTACCTAGCTGTGTGGCCTTGGGCAAGCCACTTAACCCCATTGCCTTGCAAAAACTAAAAAAAATAATTTATTAAGATCCATTCTGTGCCAGGCTAAGCACTAAAGACACAAGCAAAAAATGAAAAAAAAAACTCTTGCTTTCAAGAAGCTTAAAATTTAAATGAGGGAGACAAGATGCAAACAACTATGTACTAAGACATATATTACATGATCAGTTAAAGAAAAACAGAGGGAATTGAGGGAGATAAAGAAAAGCTTCTTCTAAAAGAAGAGATTTTGCCTGAGACTTGAAGGAAACCAGAGATGAGGAGGGAGAGGAGTCCAGGGATGTGAGACAGCATGAAAAGAAATGGAGTTTTCCTTGGATTGAGAGTTCCTTTTCCAAGGAATAGAAAGGCAGCTAGCATCTTTGGATTAAAGAGTACATGGTGGATGGAGTATAGTCAAGATGGCAGCATGAGAACAGAAATTCCCAGAAATTCTTCTCCCTAAAGCTCCAAAAGTCATAGAATTATAACTCTAATCATATTTTTAGTGTGGCAGAACCCACAGAAAGACTAAGTGAAGCAATTTCCCAGTCCAAAAGAACTTGGTAGAATCCTGGGAAAGGTCTGTTCCACACTATTCTGTGCTGGAGCAAACCTGCTCCAGTGTTCCAGGGACAGGCCATAGGGCACCTGTGTTGGAAGGTTCATGAGAGAACTCTGCTGCACCAGAGTGACCCCAGAGCCCAGACCAGTGCCTTAGGGCAGCCCCACTTTGGTAACCTGTGGAGTCATCTTGCAGTTGCTTCCAGAATGCTCAGTCAACAGATGGTAAGGGGGTGGGGAGAGACTGCAGAGGTCTGTCTGCTATCATTGGGGCAGGACTCTGCTGCTTTGACCAAACTCAGATCCAGGGTCCAGTCTGGGGCTCCATACTACCATTGAGGAACAGGGACTGCCCTCACAGCTCCAGGGCAAAGGGGAGCACTTATGGTCATTGATAAACCAGAACATAGGCCAGGAGAACAGTCAGAGCCTCTTATAAGACCTTGAAGGAATTGGTGTGAGGATAAGGGGGTCCCCAAAACCCCCAAAAGCTTTGGAAATGTGTTAAATCAGTTATAGGCTGAGTAAATGAACAAACAACAGAAAAAGAAGAACCTGACCATAGAAAATTACTTTGGTCCCATGGAGGATCAAAATATACTCAGAAGATGAAAAACTCAAAATTTCTGTATTCAAAGCCTCCAAGAGAAATAGGAATATAAAATCTCAAACAAGACTATGAAAATCAAGTAAGGAAGGTAAAGGAAAAACTAGGATGAGAAATGAGAACAATGCAGGTAAGTTATGAAAACAAAGTCAGCAACTTGGTGAAGGAGATACAAAAAAAAACATTAATGAAGAAAGTAACATGTTAAAAACCAGTTTAGGTCAAATGAAAATAGCAGTCTAAAAGGCAAATGAGGAAAAGAATGACTTAAAAAGCAGAATTGACTAGTTGGAAAAAAGAGATAA
The DNA here is from genome assembly GCF_037893015.1 of Macrotis lagotis. NCBI lineage: Eukaryota > Metazoa > Chordata > Mammalia > Peramelemorphia > Peramelidae > Macrotis > Macrotis lagotis. Next base: position 207,543,961 of record NC_133664.1, on the reverse strand, counting down.
AAAAGCTCTCTGAAGAAAATAACTCCTTTAAATGTAGAATGGAGCTAAAGGAAACTTATGACTTTGAGAGAAATCAAAAACAATAAAATAAAATCAAAAGAATTAAAAACTAGAAAAAAATGTGAAATATCTCATTGGAAAAACAACTGACCCAGAAAACAGATCCAGAAGAAATAATTTAAAAATTATTGGACTACCTGAAAGTTATGACCAAAAAAAGAGCCTAGGCTTCATTTTTCAAGAAATAATCCAGAAAAACTGCCCTGAAATCCTAGAAGCAGAGGGTAAAACAGAAATTGAGAGAATCTATCTATCACCTCCTGAAATATATCTCCCCCACAAAAAAAAAAATTACCAGGAATATTATAGCCAAATTATAACCCAAGTCAAAGAGAAAATACTACAAGCAGCCAGAAAGAAACAATTCAACTACTTTGGCACTACAATCAGGATTACACAGGATTTGTCAGCATCTACATTAAGGGCTTGTAGAGCTTGTAATATGATATTCTGGAAGGCAAAATACCTTGGATTACAACCTAGAATCAACTACCCAGCAAAACTGAATATTGTCTTTCAGGGAAAAGATGGATTTTCAATAAAACAGTAGAATTTTCTAACTTTCCTGTTGAAATGACCAGAACTGAACAGAAATTTTGATCTCCAAGTGGACAGGAAGGACTAATTGTGAGGGACCTAATGATGTTGAATTGTGTGCATTCCTGCATGGAAAGAAGATACTGATAACTCATATGAACCTTCTCATTTATAAGAGCAGTTAGAAGGAGTGCATATAGACAAGGCTCTATCTCTATAGGACATAGGAAGGGAGCTCAGTATAATGGTATAATAAAGTATAAAGATGGAGTTATTGGATGATGAAGGAAATTAATGGGAGAAAGGGAAAGAAGAGGTATAATGAGCTAAGATAATTCACGTAGAAGTGTCAAGAAAATACTTTTGCAGGGGCGGCTAGGTGGCATAGTGAATAGAGCACTGGTCTTGGAGTCAGGAGTACCTGGGTTCAAATCCATCCTCAGACACTTAATAATTACCTAGCCGTGTGGCCTTGGGCAAGCCACTTAACCCCATTGCCTTGAAAAATCTAAAATAAATACTTTTGCAATAGAGTGGAAAAGGGGAAGGTTGGGGGGATGAGTGAGCCTTTCATCAAAAATGGCTCAGAGAGGAAATAACACACTCAACAGGGTATAGAAATCTATCTTACCCTAGAGGAAAAAATGAGAGGAAAGGGATGGGATAAGGAAGGAAGGGGGAGAGGAGGGGAAGAGTAGATGATAGAAAAGAGGGAAGATTGTAGGATGGGGTAGTCAGATACAATACACTTCTGAAGAGGGACAGGGTGAGAGAGAAGATAATAAATGAGAATGGGGAAGAATAGAATGGAGGGAAATACAGTTAAAATAGCAACTGTGGGAAGATATTGAAGCAACTCCAATGGACTTAAGATAAAGAATGTAGCCCATCCCAGAGACAGAGCCGATGGAATCTGTACACAAACTGAAATACACATTTTTTATTCTCTAACTTCATTTCTCTTGAGGTTTCTCTATCTTTCTGGGGGGAGGGGGGTTTATGTTTACTTTCACAAGATTATTATAATGTGAAAGCAAATAAATACACCATAAAGGTTAAAAAAACATGATGGTAGTGGGAAGGGTAAGGTATAAGAAAACTGAAAAGGAAGAAGGGTACCAAGTTATGAAGGGCTTTGTGAGCCAAATAAGAAAGGAAATACCCAGGGCATTGGGTAAGTTTCCACTGAGGTCTGAGAGTACTCAAATTCAGTTAACTACTCTATTTCAAATGCACCCCTCTGGTCCCCTCTGGTCTTTCAGTTCCTTCTATCTCTGCTCTTGTAATATGAGATCAATAATTACCCTTCAGATCAAGTGAAATGTCAGTCTGGTTAATGAGATTGTAGTGGGGAAGGTGCTTTGAGCTCCTCAGGGGAAAAAAAAGGTGGGGAGGACACTGGATAAAGTTTTAATGTTCTTTATAAAAGGCTGCATGCTGATTCTCAATAAATGCTTGTTTTTATAAGCTTGTCACCCTACTTCCTACAAAAAAATTTTTACTTAATTTATTTTTCCAACCTAAGCTTAGCTTCTGGGAGAGTTTCCTTGAAAAGTATGAGTGTGCCCTTCATCTACTTTCATACTTGCTAGAGGTAGAGGAGGATGCTTGTTTTATTGGGCAGTATTGGCTGAGAAATGTGGTTCGTTTGATGAATTTAGGGAAGTAAAAACATTCTCAGACAGGAAGGGACTTGCAATAGCTTTGAGTCAAAGTTCCTTCCTTCATCATCATAATCCATGATATTTCATTGGGACTCAAAGGTTTTACCCCAACTCAGTGGACTTGAATTCTACCACTCTCCATTTCTGAAGGTAGAAGTTCTCATCTTCCAAGGCTTAACTCAGATGTCTCTTTGGAGGCAATCATGAAGCCTTCCCTGAATTCCCTATGTGTGTTCATTCCCCCAAATGAAAATAATCTCTTCATTGAGGAAGTCTCTGATACCCATAACATACTTATCTGTGTATATGTCACAGTCACCTGAGACCTTTTTTTAATCTTTGAATTCTTGGTACCTCTACAATGTCTGGTACATTGCTAGCCCTTAATAAATATTTTTGAACCAAATTGAATTGATTCAAAGTACAAGTTGTGAAATATGACTGTGACATATGTCATCTTCAATCTTTAAGGTCACTAGATGGGAAGTCAGAAGACCTGAATTCACATCCTGTCTCTGACACTAACTTGTAGTATGGACTCTAGTGAGTTATTTCCCTTCTCTCAGCTTCAGTTTCTTCATCTGTGAAATAAGATGTATTGGTAACCTTCAGAGTCCTTTGATTTATGTTCTATAATATTAATTTACATGTCTGTAGCAAGTTCAGGTACACAAATCACTTTCCTCACTATAATCCTGTGAGGTATCATCTGATTTGACAGATTAGGACACCCAGGATAAGAGAAGTGGTCTCAAGTGAGAATCCCAAGTTAAATCATTGTTAGAATCAAAATTTGAACCCAGGTGTCCTGATTCTAGGTCCAGAACTCTTTCTAGATTGTATTAAACTAACTTTTAATAAATTTTTATGTATTTTCTGATTTTTGTGGTTGTTCCAAAATGTTTTAATAGCAGCAGGAAACCACTCTCCTTTCCCTGCCACTAAGAGACAGAAACATAGACAGAAATAGAGGAAAAATGAGAGATGAAGAGTAAAAGGAGGGAAGGTTGAAGAGGGAATCATGGTTAGAAAGTTATCTTTGGGAAAGGATGATCTGGATTCAAGATTCACCTATAATTACATAACGGCTAGTTATTTGGGCAAGTTACTTAACCTCACAGTATCATGGACAATTCTAAGACTTTAAATGGCAGAACAGGTGTGAAAGAAATGCCCTCACTAGAAGTCCTCTACAGAGCTAAAATCATAGATCCAGTCATGTACATGCATGTCTGTATATATATATATATGTGTGTGTGTGTGTGTGTGTGTTGTACATGTTTGCATATATATGTAGATGTATACATATATAAGTATAAATAAATATACATATTCATGTATATAAATACATTCATGGCTATGTAAATGAATGGATGTACAATAGACAGATAGTTGATAGATGACTAGAAGGGAAAGAGGAAAAGAAGAAGAAAGGAGAGAGGGGAAAATAAATTTGATCTGACAGATCTAAACCAGAAAAGAAATAAAAATTTTTGCTCTTGCCATTCCTACCCCATGCCACATTTTGCCCTTATAAATTTTATCTTGCATTGAGACCCCATGAAGCTATAAGAGCATCCTGATTAGAACTGTAAGTCTACCACTTGGGTAGTGGCATGGGTTAATGCTGGCAAAAGAGAAAATGAAATGCCCTGCTTATGGGAAATAATAAAGAGTAATAAAGTGTCTAAATGTGTAAGAGATATACACATTTATAGAGATGACTTTGTTGTTCGTAGTTACAACCATGTCCCATTATTTGTGACCTCATTCAAGGTTTTCTTAGCAAAGATAATAGAGTGGTTGATCATTTCCTTCTCCAACTCATTTCATAGTTTGGAAACTAACACAAACAGGGTTCAGTGATTTACCCAAGCTCACACAGCTTGGTGTCTGAGACCAGATTTTGAACTCAGGTCTTTCTCACTCCAGGTCCAGTGCTTTATTCACTGCGCTACCATACATATAACTAGTAGTAGTCAAAGAGTCACAGATTCTCTGAAAGGAACCTCAAGGACATTGTCTAAACCAGAATTACCTCTACAACAGATTAAACAAGTGATCCTCCAATCTTTGCAGACTTCCCAAGACAACCCATTGGATGGACATCTTAGGAAATTTTTCCTTATATTAATTTAAAACCAAATCTGTCTCTTTGCAATTTGGAGGTATCAATCAATCAAATATTTATTAAGTATCTTCTATGTATATGATACTATGCTTGTGTGCTTGTGTTAAGCATGTCAAAAAATAAAAGAATGAAAGAAATAGTCTACCTTCTTAAGGAGATTACCATCTATCGGGGGAGACAATGCTAAGATACAGAACGGGGAGAGGGGGAGAGAAATATAGAAAGCTAGAGAGTTGAGATATAGGTGCACACACACACACATATACACACACACGTATATATATATATATATATATATATATATATATATATATATATATATGTATGTATGTATTCAGTATACTAAATACTATGTGCTATATACTATATACTATATACCATATACAAAGTACATTATTCCTAGTCCTAGCCTAGGGCCTAAAGAAATGAAATGCTTCTTCTATATTATAAGATCTGTCAATTTCTCCAGGCTAAATATTTCTAATTAATTAAGTCATTTCTCATATGACATTGGGCTCCAAACCTTTCATCATCCTGGTTGTCATTCTTTCTCAAGCCAATTAGGAGATCATCTCTGTCTATACACACAAATACACACACACACACACACACACACACACACACACACATACATGTACAGCCATTACTTTCTTGAACTGTAGGGTGGAGGAAAGAGGTATGGTGTTCTGGTGGAAGGTAAAAGGAAAAGAGAGGGCCCCTCTCTTCATAAGAGAGAGCAAACTGGTTGATTTCTTATCATTATTTTAGAGATCACAGATCTGGGTGACTCCTCTAACAAAAGTCCATTCTCCAAGACAAAGTCAGTCATCTTGGAAGCAGCCTTAGTATCTGGGAACCAATTAAAGACATTTCATGTGTCTTCTTATAACCCTCTCAGGCAAAAGACTCCCAAAGATGCCCCTCAATAATGGCTCACATTCTATAATCTCACCAAATTGATCCAGAAATTCATCAGATTAATTAGGAAGTTTCCAGCATAGAATGTCTCAGATATAAAAACATGTTTTTATATGGGAATGAGGGGACTCCAAGAGAAAAGTAGAATAGGAGGGAAGGGGTAAATGACAGAAGAATAAGCAAATGGGCAGCATGTCAAATAAAGAAAGATTGGACGGAAAAATGAGAAGAAATTTGACTCTAAAAAATTCCTTTAATAGGATATTCTAGAATTTTGTCAGGAATCAAAGTCAAGTACATTAATTAACCTATAAGTTGTTAGACTCCATCTTTTTAAGTTGGGGTAACATTAACCCTCTTCTAAGTCCCATTCCCCATAATCATTCCAAGACTGCAAATGTGAGTGTTTCAGTAAATCCATGAACCATTTCTTTATGTAATTTAACTGGACCAGGAGACTTAGAACTCAATTAGAGTAACTAGGAGCTTGCTTATTAGCTCTCCATCAGCTCTTCTGGTTAAATCCTCTCCAGTATAAATATCATTCTCCTTAGTAAATAAAACAAACACAAAATAATAATTAAGTATCCCTGCCATTTCTCCATTGTCCTAATTCCCAAGCAATGAATTCCAATCCTTTTTTCAGAACACGATGATGATGATGATGTTTGTCCTTCATTCTTGAAGACCATGACATCAGGGAGGTGATGCAATGACATACAAGTGAATTGGATTTGAATGAGGAGGGTGTTGGTGCTTCACTTTCTCTTCCTGAGTCATTTGAGACCGCTGAGATATGAATCCAAATGACTTGAGATGGCCCTGTATGCAAGACGATCAAGGTTAAGTTACTTGACCAAAGTCACACAGCTTAGTGTCTGAGACAAGATTTTAATTCAGGTTCCCCTAACTTCAGTGCCAATGCTCTATCCACTGTACCATCTAACTGCCATAATATAACATATGTTTTAAAAAAACACTCCTTTTGTCTGTCCTTGGCTTCCCATTTCATATGCATCTTGTGCTAAGCTTTAGTGATCCTGAAACTTTCTATGGCAATAAAAATTTTTGTACTTATCCTCCATTACCTGCCCTTCCTTGTGTACATGTCATTTTGAGATCTAAGTTAGCTAATGTGACTGATCCATACTGGACATTTTAATCAATTCTCACTTTCCTAGTTATCAGAATTGTTTCCTTGTATAATTAGAATTTCATTCCTTAAGAATTTCCCAACACTCATGGGTTGATTTTCCTTATAGGATCTTAGTAGATAAGAAGTCTGATTGGACTCTCTATTATCCCTTTTAAATATGCTCTTGCAAGATGTAGGGTATTTATTAGATTTTATGGGTATACCTTGATTATAGTCTCACACTGGAAATCCCTCAGCATCTGGAGCCTCTTTACATTGATACATCACTTCATCCTGCCAGCCCCCTTTTCCTATTGGTGGGATACTCCTGATTGAAGAAAGCCCAGGCAAAGTTGTGCTAATAAATGTTTAACAATCAGTTCCCTGAAAAACAAAATGTGCATTTGACACATGCTTAAATTTAATATTTATTATTAACATTTTCTCCATCATTTTCATAAGACTTGAAAATCAACAAATCAATAAATCAAGACTGCTTTGTAGTGTTTGCCAATTTCCAAGGCAAAAATGCTCACACTGAAAATTTCATAATCAATTCTTAAGAGATGGTACCAGTAGACTGCTACACCAAGGCACCTGAATTCAGGTCAGTCAAACTTCATTCCAAATCCTTTTCATCTGCCTTTTGTGAATTCTCTTTCCTCCTCTCCCATCATATCATAAAAATCCTAAAGAGTATATGGTGAGGGAAAAGAGTCTAAGACAGAACCTCTGAGTACTCCTACAAGATGTTCATTCAACAACAAAATCTCACAAGAGTCAATCAGACAAGTAGGAAAATAGCCAAAAAGAAATCATCAAAACCCAGTGAATAAACTGTCAGAGGGTCTAAATAGTTGGTGGTTGATTTGCAAGATCTTTGTAGAGTCCTGGCCCATTCTCCTGGGTTATTTTGAAGACTAGTAGAGTATCTAAGCTCTCAACACTTGGTAAATGATAGCTTTCTAATATTCTATATTTCTAGAACACTATAATGAGTTTCTGATAATGAACTTGAGAATTATACTCTGACTTGTTCCTGTCCATGCTCTTCCAGTTATGGCCTCAGTCAAGACAGATTATTAATCTCTTGCACTCAAAAACTCCAAAGACCAGGTCAACAGTCACAAATATGTACAGGTTAAAACCTGTGTCATTATATGACACAAATAGGATAAACATAAAACTTACAAGGAAATATCAAATTCTGATAAAAAGCAAACCAGAATTAAATCAGTCAATCCAGAAGCAGTTCTAGAACCAATCTTGAAAGATTGGTAAATCCTGTTAATTGCCTCCCATATACACCTACCTCTCATTCATTCAGTGGAAACATCCAAGCACTTGATGTTGAGTTTCTCCCTAAGATGATTCTTCCATCTAAAAACTGGGAGACTCCAAAATCCAGCCTTTCTGAATCTGCTCCCAAGTCAAAGATTCAAGGAACAACCTAACTTTGTTAAATTGCCACAGATGTGTTTCCTGTTAACATTATCTTCTATTCTACATGCTCCTTCACAGGAAGTATGGGTGGCCAGTCAGTCACTGGACCACAATGCATTTCTTATACAATAGATCAAAGGAAGATCCCATGAGATATGTGCTTCCATTTTTCTGCCTCCTACAACTGTCACTCTTGTATAGTAACATCTCAGACCATTTCCTAGTTAATTATAGTTTAAGAGGGTTATATTTGACTTACTAGATAATGGGAAATCATAGAGAAATGACAAGAGGGAACAGCTAGTGGCGTGGTGAATAGAGCACTGACTCTGGAGTCAGGAGGACCTGAGTTCAAATGCAGCCTCAGACACTTAATAATTACCTAGCTGTGTGACCTTGGGTAAGTCACTTAATCCCATTGCCTTAAATAATTTTTTTAATGACAAGATCTTAATGTTGTACCTTCTGATTTTCTTGGTTAAAGGTTGTAAGGCTACAGTAGAAACTGAAGATTATTTAATGTACTGTTTTTGGTATTCCTTCATAATACTCAACATAATATTTTCCACAGAGATAATACTATTACATCAAATCAGTGATTTGATAGTGTCAGTTGTGAGGGCTTATGGAAAATTAAGTCAAAATTTGGGTACCCAAAGAAGTTCATCAGTCCAGGAGAGCTGATGAAGTTAGTGAAAAGTTAGCAAAAAGAAGAGAGGAGATTAGAGGAGAAGAGAGAGAATCTTGGGGAACACTCACAGTTAAAGGAGGTAATATAGATGTTGAGTCAGCAAAGGACTGAGACCTAGGAAAGTCAAAAAATCAGGAGAACTTGGTACCAGAGAAAATCTAGAGAGAGGAATATCCAGAAGGAAGAAATGGTCCAGAGTATCAAATGAAGGTAAGTTAAAAAGGCTAAACAGAGACAATTGCAATGATGTGCTCACCATCAGGGATAGGTCAGCTCCACTCCTATCTATCTCCTGTCCTCAGGATGTACCTTTTTGGTCCTATTGTTTTGGTCACATTGTTTCTCTTACACTACAGACTTCTCTTCTAACATTACTGACTTCTGATGAGATATTCTCCCAAGTCTTCCTCCTTTCCTTAAGATAAGGAATAAACATTTATATAATATAATACATAAACATTTATATAATTCTTATTATGTACTGGAGTCAGAAGGACCTGAATTCAAATCCCGCTCAGACTCTTGATATCAACTATGTGACCTTGGGCAAGTCCCCTGATTGCCCCACATCCAGGGTCATCTCCAGTTGTCCTCATTCATGTCTGGCCACTGGACCCAGATGACTCTGGAAGAGTAAATGAGGCTGGTGACTCAGCATAGCCCCCCTCACTCAAATCCAGTTCATGTGCTTGGCATGGCATCATCTCTGATAATCATGATCTTCTTTGAGAACAAAGGACAAACATCATCATCCCCAAGGTCTGTCCTAATATTTACAAATATTGGTTCATAACAAGCCTCTGAGATGATGATAATAATAATGATAATAATAATGTTATCAACAGCTCTTGCCATGCACCAGACATTATGCTAAGCATTATTATTGTCTCATTTGATCCTCACAACTCTTCAAGATGTTATTATTATCTTTGTTTTATAGTTGAGGAAATAGGCCATCAGCAACTCAATGACTTGCTCAGGGTCACACAACTAGTTGAAGTCAGGTCTTGATTCCAGTCTCAGTGTTCTACCCACTGGGCCACCCACTGCCTCCACACTTATTTATCTTGCATAGAGCTTGTTTGCAAGTTGTCTCCCCCATTAGATTGCATGCTCCTTGAGGACAAGGACTCTCTTTTGTCTCTTTTTGTCTACCTAGTGCTTAGCAAATAGTATTTCATAAATATTTATTGATTAATTGACTGAGTCTTCTTAATCTGAACATTGAAAATTGATGAGTCTGCACACATATTCTGAGGCATAGGGATCCAGAAGTAAACACAGAATTTGACCCCTTAAACTAATAATTCTGTATTCACAGATTCACAGAGTATTTAAAGGAATCAAGAAGGAAATTGGGCTTGCTTCATCACAGAGAAGCAGTGTTGCTCTTTTGCTTAGTAGTTTTTCAGTCATGTCCAACTCTTCATGACCCCAGTGGGGTTTTCTTGGCAAAGATACTGAAGTGGTTTGCCATTTCCTTCTCTAATTCATTTTTACAGATGAGGAAATTGAGATAAACAGGGTTAAGATAGCCCAGGGTCATATAGCTAATAAGTATCTGAGACTAGATTTGAACTGATGAAAATGAATCTTGCTCACTTTGGGTTCCAAACTCTGTCCATTGCAGCACATAGCTCCTTTCATGTTGCTCTAGGGTTGGAATATTCGTGAGTTTCTGTTCTTTCATATATGTGCATGTTTTCTTTGTTCTGTAAGTGTGTTGGTGATAGAAGGGAGGGAGAAAAAAGGAAGGGCCAAGACCTGCCCAGATTCCAGTATACATTGTACCACTGGTGAATGATCTGCAGCAATGCCACCCTTATTTGTATCTTCTAAGATCCTGAGTCCCTCACTCTGACCCATATAGCATGTAGAAGTTTGAGATTATTTAGAAGCCTAAGCTAGAGATTGAGTTTCAGAACCCTTATACTCCTTCAATTTATCATTCATTGTCAGCACCTAAAATGATAACCTGATAGGAAAAACACTCAACATCAAGAGTCTGAATTTGGGGGTTCACACTCAGCCATGAAGCAACAAGGATTAGTTTTGCTCATCAAAAATAGCATCATGGGGGTGGCTAGGTGGCGCAGTGGATAAAGCACCGGCCTTGGAGTCAGGAGTACCTGGGTTCAAATCAGTCTCAGACAATAATTACCTAGCTGTGTGGCCTTGGGCAAGCCACTTAACTCCATTTGCCTTGCAAAAACCTAAAAAAAAAAATAGCATCATGGTCATAAATTACCCAGTCTTCTTACTGTGGGTGTTAGCAGGTGTTAATGGACCTTCTGGAATTCACACAATGAACTTTCTTACTCCTTTCAGTTATTCTCACAGAAATGTGTAACATCTTTTTTGTGTGTGTATATGCGAGAATTTTCATGTTCTGGGCAGGGTCTTAGAGGAACAACCCCCAAGCTCGGGACAGGATTGTCATTTCTTTGTATGACTTCTTTCTGAATCTTCTGAGGGAGTCTACTATTCTGTCCATAATCTTAAAAGGTGTTAAAACAAAACAAAAAAGGTGTTAAAACCCTCCCAAAAAGTGCTAATTAGCCAAGATCATGTCTGCACTAAAGGCATCTGCCTATCTTATTGGACCTCTAACTGATCAATTTAGAATAAGGAGGGGAAGAGCCAGTTTGATATGGTGAAAAATGGTATGGATTTCAAGTCCAGAGGTTCTAGGTACAAATCTTGCCTCTGAAAAAATATATAACCCAGATTTCTAATCAAGCCCGGAGATTTCTGCAAAAGACTCCCCTTACTAATGGAAAGAATGATGACTCAGCTCTCTATTTCTACAAGCATGAACGACAAAGTGGATGAGAGAGTTTTGGAAAGAAACACTTTCTTCATTCAAAATTTAAGAGAGAACACATAGGATTCCTGTCCCTTCTATACTGACTCCAGAGGGAGAGAAAAAGATAGATTATGAAAGTTACAAACAAGTAGGGGAAGTTGGTTCCTCACTATGTCTCTAAATTTCCTACTTTCCTCTTTAAGGACTTTGGAGCTTCCTCTTTGGTCAGGCCACTCTCATGTTATCTGAACTATCTTGCTCTTATGAAAAAGCTCATTTATTTAGTGTATTTTTTGCTATTTTCTAATTTTTAAAACTTCTCCAGTTTCTATTTGTTATTTATATGGATGAATGGATTTTTGGTGGTTCACTACTTGTGATGCTTTTTTGTGTAACTGCCATTTGGAGTATTCATTCCCCTTAAGCCATGGGATATAAACTTGGGGAACTCATTCCCCTTAAGAAACAATCGATATAGGGTGGCTAGTTGGCACAGTGGATAGAGCACCGGCTCTGGGGTCAGGAGTACCTGAGTTCAAATCCAGCCTCAGTCACTTAATAATTACCTAGCTATGTGGCCTTGGGCAAGCCACTCAACCCCATTGTCTTGCAAAAAGAAAAAGAGAAAGAAACAATAGATATGAAAGCCAATTTTTTACCTTAAAAAGCATGCCCTTACATCAGTAATGTTGAGATGGGGGTGAGGGAGGAAGTGACAGCTAAATATCTATCATTCTGATCCTGTACACCTATCTTAGAGCAAAACAGAGTGGTCAGCTTCATAATATCCTCCCCTGCTCCCCTCTAGGCAAGACTTAAATTCTCCCTTAACTGAAAAAAAAGGAGTGGACAAGATTCCAAAGATATCTATCCATGCCTCACCTCAAGCTATGTTTGGGCAACTCATGCACTTAACCTACAACACTTACCTGTTTAACCTTGGGGCAAGTCTCTTAACCTTGCCAGGCCTCAGTCTTCTGATCTTTACAATGAGGTAGTGCATTAGACAGCTTCTGAGGTCTCTCTCTACTCTAGACCAAGGATCCTTTGCAAATTCTTTTATGTCTTCTCTAATGATTAATGACTTAAATTTCCATAACTTCTCTAATTCACATGCTTTGAGGATAGTAGAGGCTTATTGTTGTTTTTTAAACATGTGAAATATTAGAATCAAATCTAATTTAGATCATTTAGAAAAGTAGTTTGAATTCATTAAGCTCTAATTGCACAGATGATGAGAAAAGATAGTCATTTTAATTAAAGAAGACATGCAATGATAGGACTGAATCCATGTTGCTGATGCTGCATATTTATGTGGCTCTTCTGGAAGGGAGTCTGTACATCCAGAAGTCCCAGCACACACCCTCAAGGCACCTTAATCTGCCAGGGATCTCAAGTCTATCATTATTTTTCTTGGGAACTTATTTGGGAGGGGAAGTTCTCTTGCCACTTTTGGATCCCACTCAAAGACCAGAGTGACTTCAGAAAAAATAAATGAAACATTGGGGTTTGGTTTCTCTTTAACAGGCAGAGACTTGAGGGTCCTGGAACTGCAGCCTCCACCCCCACAAAAATAGTTTCCTCATTAGTTTGAAATTCTATCATTATATGTTTTCCTTTAGGTTCAGTATTGCTTACCTGTTTATATCCTCTTAACTGAAGGTTAGATTAGATGACCTCCAAGGTCTCTACTAATTCACAGATTAGGGGATTTTGACAACCAGACACTTAGATATGAATTATAATTTTAGATTGTTTTATACCAAATGGGAAAGACCAGAGAACCCAAGTTAGGTACTGAATGCTTTGAAGAAGACAAGAAAAGATCATCAGTAAAAGCACTGAAGATATAGTGCTGTATCAGTTATTTGGGACAAAGCAAAAATAATTGATTAACTTTACAATAAACTTTAAAAAAATTATCTCTTTAAAAACCATATAACCTGTATTATGTATTCTTACTGATGTCACTAATTTTTTATGATTTTTTTGTGTTTGTGAGATTTTGACTCATTTTCTTTATTTTTTAATCATGAAATTAATGTGTCACATTGGATATTTAGTGTACTTTTGACTATTTTTGAAAGTCTGGCCTTGATTATTACTTATAGTTTCTTAATGAATTTTAAATAAAGCAAGTTTTCAAGTCACTAAAACATTTTTATCTCCATTTCTTAGCTAAATTGCTTAACCTTCCTTCACATGGGCATTGTCCAAGGTTGAGGGGCAGTATTCCATTTTTATATGGAAATTTCTGTAATTCCAGACCAATTATGCTACTCAGTGTAGTACCCCATATAGGCTCCCACTCCTACTGGCAGTCTGGGTTCTGTGGGTTGACAGTTACTACTTCTTTCACGATTCTATCGTTGAGCAAATCTGAGTGGCTGGAACATATAGTACTATTGCTCTCAAGCCCCCTATCTTATGTTCTCCCCCATTTTGATTAAGCAGATAACATCTCCCCAATATCATCAGTAAATGATTAACTTTTATAAAGGGGTGTGTACTGAGTAGTGTTGTTATTGTCGTTGTTTGTCCTTTGTTCTCAAAGAAGACATCAGGAAGGTGATGCCATCATATGTTCATTAATTATAATTGAGTGAGGGGGTATTATGCAAAGATACCAGCCTCACTTCTCTTCGCCAGAGCCATATAGATCCAGTGTTGAATCAGGATGACTAGAGATGGCCCTGAATGCCAGGCAATCAGGATTAAGTGACTTGTCCAAGGTCAGACAGCTAAGTAAGTATTAAGTGTCTGAGGCCAAATTGAAACTCAGGTCCTCTTGATTCCAGGGCTGGAATTCTATTCACTACACCACCTAGCAGTCCCACTGAGAAGTTATTGTAAGGATAAAAGGCACAAAAGCATCCCTTCAAACTGAATGTTGCACTTTTACCTGGAAAGAAAGAGTTCAAATTTAAAGCCCAAAAGAAACAAGTATGGCTGCAGTGTATCTCTTTGCCCTGGACATTTTTTCTCTCTTTTTAGATACCCACTAAGTTCACTTCTGGATATGGAACAACTGATGGATGAGTCAATCCTTGGCTCAGCTGGGTTAGTTCCTTATAGGAGTTGGTGCCTCTGTTTCTGCATCATTCCATTGTTGGATTGGGTTAAGTAGGTCATCTGGCAGGTGGATTAGCTCCTTACCAAATGTGGTTGCTGCCACCACTGGCTCCAAAATTTTGATTGTTGTAGGTTCTTAGATGTCTTTGATAGAACTCCCTGTTTCATTGGTTGTTTGGACATTCTAATCATAAGATATGGATATTTATCTATGATCATGGAAGAATAAACATAAAAAGACAAAAAAAAAACGGTTCCAGGAGTTCATGGACACATGGAGACTTAATCAGAGATAGCATTCCCCACCCAGGAGCCAGAAGCTCACAGTAAGTATTCATCCTCAACTGAAAGTTGCCAGGGAAGAAAAAAAGCATTAAAAAGGACTAAGAAAAAGACATGTTGATTCTATTTTTTTATGTGAACTCGGCTCTAGGTCCATCTTTAGTCTCTGGTTCTTCAGTCATGATCACATAGTTCCACATGTTCCACTCCTGTCTGAAAACTACTTCTCCAAAGATTCAGGTGGTAGACTGGCAGCAGACAAAGAATACAGTTCATATTCTGAAAAGGCAAGAAAGAAGAAAGGCAAATCTGCACATGCTTTAAAGTCTATGCTCTCATTCCCCCATTACATCAATATATCAATATTGATATATTATTATGAGATGTCATCATTCTCTCAATAAGGACAAAATATCTAACCCCACTCGATATAAAAAAAAAATTACAAAATACTCTTCAATGAATGTTTTGCAGTTTTCTGAAGAGACCCACAAAAATTTCTTTTGGCAAAGGTCTTTTTAGCCTTGAATTCAAAGGTGAAATTCATTAGTAAAAATTGCTTTTTTCTCATTCTTCAATATTCCAGTCTTTGTATTGGCCAATCCATGAGAAGCACTCTTTTCATTATAGAAATGGCTACATAGATACCCTCCTGGAGGAACTGTAAAAACAACCATCTTGGAAAGTAATTTAGAATTATGTAAATAAAGTGACTAAAATATCTATATCCTTTGAACCAGAAACTTCATTAAGGGATTTATATTCCATTAATAAGAAAAAAATTTCCCCTAAACTTCAAAATATTCATAGCAGCACTTTTTTGTGAGAGCTAAAAATTGGAAACAAAGAAAATGCATATCAGGGAATGACTAAACAAATTGTGGTTCTAATGGTATAGTACTGGGCTATATGGAATGATGTGAGTGATAAATACAGAAATGCCTAAAAAATATCTATATGAACTTATGCAGTAAAGTAAGTAAAGTCAAGATATAGTAAATGAGGATATACCAAAAAAAATCAAAAGTATATGTTACAAAATTATAAAGATTATCTGGGACTTGAACAAAGAGATATGAAAAGATACCCACAACCTACCCCTTTTGTAGAGGTAGGAAGTCCATTGTTGTTACACATTGCACAAGTTTTCAGACTTTTACAATATATTGATCAATCTGTTGTACTGACTTTTTTCTTTCTAAAAAAATTGTATTTGTCATATGACATGCCTCTTAGGAAAGAAGGGATATATGAAATATTATGGAGATGTAAGAAATGGAAAATATCAATAAAAACTTTTAAAATTAAAATATATGATGTTTAGAAAAAGAGAGGGCTAAACACTTTTTTATACTGCTTTTCTCTGTCATTCCAACTTCAAGAGGCCTATGCTACATTTACTGTACAGGAATTCATAGCAACCCCTCTAGCTTTCAAATCTCTGTATATCTTTTCTTGTTTTCTGAAGATTAACTGTGTTGTTTTGAGCAATAGTTACTCTGGAAACAATAACAACAACTAGGAATCACCACTCTTTGGACTTTAAATATCCAGGCCTGTTCTTGAAATTCAGATTCTTGAAATAGTAATAGGGCAAAATCTCTTTGAAAGAGGGAAGAAATTTTTCTTTTCCTTCTCCATCTCCTCCCCACCCCCACCAGAAGCCATACAACTTTGGAGCAGGGCTACTAAACCAGGAAAAGATGCAATTATATAGCAGACAAGACACACTTTAAGGGAAAAAGTTATCAAAAGGAGGGAACAGCCTTAGGGATCTTCAAGGAAAGTCTGACATTCAAGTGTTTACCCCTTGAGACTCAGATTATGGAGAGTAGCTCATAAGGACTCCACAAAGAGAGAAACGAGTTCCAGAACCTCACTACCCATGGATCCTACCCATATCTCATTCCTGATGGTACTCTCCTTGAGCCTTCTTTTCCCATTGATGCTATAGGAGAACGTGCCCCATGTTTTTCTTTTGGGGGGGGTGATGTTTTAGGACTACTCTTCTAACTATAACCTCTGAGTAAATATCTTCTAAGGGCTAATTGAGTTAACTGCTTCCTAGTGGGAAGTATATAAGTGAGCCTTGTGAACTATTATATTAGTAACATCACCCTAATGGATTATCACTAGAATACCTGTAAGAATGTGTCCAGTTCAGAGAGTAGCACAGAAATAGTTACTGTAGACATAGATAAAAAGAGATATGTGTACATATCCACATGTATACATATACTGATTAAGTATGCATAAACACACATATATATAAATCATACATATGTATAGATAGATCAGTATATATATGCATGTATATAAAATCATGTATATGTAGACTATGTGTATTTTATTCATTCATTTATATATTTGCTTGTTTATTCATTCATTCATTCATTTGTGTTTGTTGTTACCTTAGAGGCATGTCTGTCCCAGTAGAATATAAGCTCCTTGATGGTAGGGATTGATGAATTTTTGCTTTTAAAGTCCTATAGCTAAGTATAGTGCTTAGCACATAGCAAGTTCTTTATAAATTCTTCTCTTCATTGCTTGAAATTAGTTGTCTTCAAGCATAGAAGGACTATTGCATTATAAGAAGAATTTAATCTGTTCTACTAAGCCCCAGGGTTCAGGTATAAGAGTAATGGGTAGAAATATAAAGAGGCATATTTAGGCTCCATATCAAGAAGGATTTCCTAAAATTCAGAGCTGTCCAAAAGTGTAATTGACTACCCTGGAAACTTGAGGGCTCCTCCTGATTAGAGACTTTCTTATAAAGACTGGACAGCTAGTCATCACCTCACTTGTAACAAGAATTCTTGTTCAGGAATGGGTTTTACTAGATGGCCCTTAAAGTATCCTTCAGCCCTAAAACTGATATTGGCGGGGGGGGAACTATCATTCACTGCCTCCCCGCCCCACACCCCGCCTGCCATCTTTGGACAAGGTTGTTCTTAAACCATTAGACAGAAAGAAGTTTCTTGTTCTAAAAGTCTCCCTAAGGAGATTCTTCAGCCCAGACAAGTGGAAAGATCTTCCTGATGCCTAAGTAGAATCTCTCTCAACTCCCATTCTGCCTATGTCTCTAGTGCCAGAATGAAGCTAGTCCCTCATTCCTCAAAGACTTACTTGTCCACACTTGAACCCCTGGGAAAACTATTTCTCCTAGGGTGTGTGTGTCTATGGGACAGCTCCCTGTGGCAAAGTGCCAGGTGACAAAAGGGCCGAGGCTTTTGAAATTGTCAGGGAAGCTGATTTCCCTGTCATGTCTTGTCCTATACAGCTGGAGGGCCTGATTCTACTCCTGTGTTCACTGCCAGAGATCAAAGGGGGCTGCTGACAAGGGACTGGAGGACTCACGCCTGGCCTTCTTCAGCCTTTCCTCAGCCCACTGTGGGGAATGCTCTCTGTCTGGGGCTTTCTCAGAGGCTACAATCAATCCCACACCTTGGTCCAAGTGATTAGCAGCCTGAGTCCAGTAGACATTAACCAATCACTTTTCAGGAAGGGAAATAGCTAAGAGGGCTTTGAAATTGGGATGGGAAAGTAATGGAGTAGTGTGAAAGAAGAGGAAGTGAGATAGGATGAGAGACTTTTTTTAATAAAAGCTACAAGTATGTCAAAAGCCTATTTAAATAAAAATAAGGCTCAAGGCTATAGTGAAAGTATTAAATGAACATCAGAGATGGAGAAGGGACAGTGACAATTGAAAAGGACTAGAGAATCTCTTTCCTCAAGAAGCCTATAAATTAAAGGAGGACATGTCTACTGGCCTTGGAAGAGTCCTGTAGGGATAGGTGAGATAACCTTTGAAATGCCTTTCAGTTTAAAGTTAATAAAAATTTCACAAGTCTCTATCTAAATTAATCTTTTTTAATTCAACACCATATCAAACTACTGAAGGATTGCTTTAGAATAGAGAAATTTAATAATAAGCTACCTCTAGAGGAAGGCCAAGAATCTTGAGGGAAATTATGGGGGGGGGGGGAGTAGGAAAGGAGAAGACTGCACAGTATCAAATCTCAAACTACAAGACCAACAATAATCATAAAAATAATTTTGAACTGGTTAAAAAAATATAGAGACCCAAAAATAGACTGGATTGTATACATAACCCATACAAATAAATGAACCTAGTTACCTTGTGTTCAATAAGCCAGAAGAAAATAGCCACTGAGGATTAAGATTCATTATTTGACAAAAATCACAAGGTAAATTGAAAAACAATTTATAAGTCTGGAAGAATTAAGAATAGGCCAACACCTCACACTAAACCAAGAAAACTCCAAATGAATGTGTGATTTAGACATATAAAAGGTGATATTACAAGCAGATTAGAAGAAATTACCTCTCACATCTATGGATGGGGAAAAGTACTTAGAAAGGATGAGAGAAAATCAAATGAACAATTCTGATTATATAAAATAAAATTTTGCACAAACAAAACTAATGCAGTTAAAATTAGAAAGAAAAATTAGTTGGGGAAAACTATTTGTAACAATAGATAAATGGACAAAGAATATGAATAAGCAATTTTCTAAGGAAGAAATTCAAGTTATCAAAATTATAACATTCTAATTAAACTATTAATTTATTAACTTATTAGTATTATAAAAAAGTCAACTTTGAATTTCTACTCACTTCTATTGAAGTGAGTTAGTATAAACAACCAAAAAGGAAAATGACAAATGCTGGAAGAGATGTTGAAAACCAAATTCAGAGATATCTTTTGATGAAATTGTGAATTGGACCATATTCTGTAAACAATTTGGAACCATGCTTCGAAGTCCCTAAGCTATGCATACTCTTTCATCTATTAATATTGCTATTAAGCTTATATACTAGACACCAAAGAAGAAAAAGACTCATATGGACAAAAATATTGAGAATAGTTCTTTTGGTAGTAGCCTAGAACTGATCATTAAGTCAATACCACCTATGGAGGAATGATTAAACAAATTATTATATATAAATATAATGAAATATTATTATGCCATGAGAAAGGGTGACATGAACAGTTGCAGAGGAAAATGGGAAGATCTCTATGAACTGGTACAAAGTGAAGTGAAAATAAATAGGAGAATTTCTATAAAGACATCCGCATTATATAGAAAAACAGACTTGAAATACTCTGATCACTACAATTACAAACCATGATTCCAGAGGACAGAAGACAAAGCATGACCCCACTTCCTGACAGAGAAAGAATGAAAATATGAAAGGAAAGAAACCTTTGTGGACATGACCAAAGAGTGCATTTGCTTTACATGACTAAGCATGTTTATTACATGGGAGGGTTTTCTTGTTTTTTTGTTGTCATAGTTCGAAAGAGGACATATGAGTGGGAGGGAAACAAAAATAAATGTGTTCTTTCTTTATTTTTTAGGTTTTTGCAAGGCAATGGGGTTAAGTGGCTTGCCCATGTGTTTTTTATTTAAAACATTAAAGGTAAATAAAACAAAAATATAATCAGTATAGAAATGTATGGGAAGACATGAATTAATGTAAAGTAAAGTAAGCAGAACCTGGAACACAATATATTCAATGACTACTATAATTAATATATAACTTTAATTCTGAATAGTGAGAATTAGAACACATGCAACTTCATGGGATTCATTGTACTAATTGAAGCTTAGCTATACATACAAGATATGAACAAATTGTATGAAAGATAATCTCATAACTGTAAATGAAAAGAACAATCAGAATAAAACAATAAAAACTAAATGTTATAAAGTTAGAAAGGTCAATGGCCCCAAAATGTGAAAGATGGCATCTCCTCGTTTTTTTTCAGAGTTTAGGGTCTAATGGTATGGAGTATTATCTGTTTTCTCTAGACTTTTTCAATAGATGCTTTAGTTTTTCTGACCTGTTTCTTTTCCTCTTTTTTATTCTTAGTAAGAATTGCTCTTTAGGACGGGGAAGTGGAAGAAAAACTTTAGGGAACTGTAGATGATGTAAAAATTTTGAATGACAATAAAATTTATTTAAAAGAAACATATTCTTTCTTCATATGAAAGGGGGGGAGGACATTCCATTAGCTTGAAGTGAGGAGTATGGGTGCTGATTAAAAACTTAAAAAAAAGGAAGTGCTACACAAAAGATGAAAAAAACCAAGAATGAGATCTAGAAGCCCCAGAGATGTAAAGCAACTGACTTTTAAAAATGTCATTAAGTTAGAAATGTTAATTCTAGTTTGAGGTATAGACATTAAAACCTTTATGAATTGAATCCAATATCAATAGATAATTATTGTCTCTACTATATAAAAGGTTGAAGCACAAGGTAACATAATGGTCAGAATTAGCCTCTGGGACAGAAAAATCTGAGTTCAGGTCCTGCCTCTGATACATACTGGCCATGAGATTCTAGACAAATCACTTAACCTCATTCACATTCACCCCCACCTTAGCAATCTATTGCCAAGTCTCCTGATTTCTTCTTTCACAAAATGTTTCATAAAAGCATTGACTCTTCTCCATTCACATAGCTGTTACATTGGTGCAGGCCCTTATCACATCATACTTAATCTACTGTAGAATCCTACTGAATGTTCTCCCTGTCTAAAGTCTCTCTCTCCTATTCCTTCTTCCACTTAGTTTCTCCCTAACATTCAGGTCAAACTCAGTATACTCTGGTTACTCTCTATGACCTCCAATATCTAACACAAAATCTTATTTGTCTTTTAAGGTCCTTCACAACCTGTACCCTTCCTACCTTTCCAGTTCATCTACGTTTTATTCTCCTTAAACTCTGTGATCAATCCACCCTGGACTTTTTGCTGTGTTTTCAACCCTTTCTCCCAACTCCATATTTTTTCACTGATTATCCTCATGTTTGGAAGACTTCCTTGTCAAGCTGGATCCCAACTTTCCTGACTTTCTTCAAGGCTCATCCCAAGACCCATCTGACAGGAGGCTTCTCCTGTAAATTCCACTCTCCCCATTCATCCTCTAAATCTTCTTCTCATTTACAGGTACATTTTGTATGTACCTAGATGTTTACATGTTATCTTTCACATTAGGATATAAACTCCTTAAAGGCAGTAATTATAATTTTTTGTCTTTAACACAGTGTTGATAAAGTTGTTGACAATTTGTCAGTAACCTAGGAAAGTATGTTTGGTTTTTATAGTTTTTCATAACCTGGTCCTTTCTGAACTTTCCAACCTTCTTATATTTTATTCCTCTCTATCCACTCTATTACCCAGTACCACTTGTTTTCTTCACCTATGATGCACCATTTTCAGACTTGGTACCTTTTCTCTAGCTGTCCCCAAAGCCTGTAATGCTTTCTCTCCTTACCTCTACCTCTCAGCTTCCTTCACAACTCAAACAACACCTTTTGCAGATTCTCTCATGCAAAGTACCTTTCCTTCTAAAGTTGCTTTCCATCAACTCTATACATATCTTGGATGAATAGCTAGAGTCCTAATTTGTACAAAAAAGAAAAAGAAAAAGAATTCCAAGAAGTGGTTGTCTATATTCTAATTTGTACTTTTTGAAGTTATACTTACATAAACTATGGTCATTGACCCATGTACCTAGTTACCTGTATTTTGTCTCCTCCCTTAGACTGTGAGTTCCTTGAGAGCAGAGACTGTTTTTGTTTTTGCTTTTTGTCTCCACTATTTATCACAATTTCATTACTAGATTTGTAATCTCAAAGAGATCATGAGAAACCCACATATACAAAAAAAATTTTATAGCAGCCTTTTGTGGTGACAAAGAATTGGAAACTGAGGGAATGCCCATCAATTGGGGAATGGTTGAACAAATGGATTACTGTTATTCTAAAAGAAATCATGATGAGTAGAACCTCAGAAAAGCTAGAAAGACTTGCATGAACTGAATCTGAGACAAGTGAGTAGAACCAGAAGAATATTACACACATTAACAGTAACATTGTGTGATGATCAACTGTGATGGACTTTCTCATCTCAGCAGAACAATAATTAAATACAGTTCTACAGGATGATATAAAATATCATCCACATTAAGAAAAGGAACTATAGAGTCTGAATGCAGACCAAAGTTTACTGCTTTCAATTTTTACAATTTTTTTTAGTTTTATGGTTTTTTTCCCCCTCTCATGGCTTTTTTTGTTCTGATTCTTCTTTTGCAACATGATAAATATGGAAATATGTTTATCATGTTTATACATGTATAATCTATGTTAGATTACTTTCTGTCATGGGGAGGAAACAGGGAAGGGAGGGAGGAAGAAAAATATGAAACTCAAACCTAACATAAAGATGACTGTTGAAAGCTATCTTAGCATGTAGTTGGAAAATTAATTAATTAAAAAAAAAGAAATGTTTGTTGAGTATACAACCTATAGTATAATATGTTCTCCAAATCAATGAAATTATAGTTATGAAAATATATGTGTGTAACAGACACACATATACATATATAAATATAAATGGTTTGTTTCTAAAAGATACAAATACAGAAATCAACATGATCTCTGCCACAAAGTAGGTTATAATTTTGTATCGGTGAATGCAAGGAACACTTCTACAAGCCAGAATGAAAAAAATTTAAGAGATGAGGTCAGAGGATAAAGAGGAAAGTGATTCTTTTTATTTTGGAGAATCAATCAAGGAAGATCTCATGTAGAAGGTGACACCTGAGCTAGACACTGAAGAAAAGGAAATATTTCAAGAGTCTAAAATGTTAGGGGAGATCTTTCCAGAAAGACAGGGACAGTGTGCACAAATATACAGAGAGGGAGAGGGCAGAATGAGATTGGGAAAGCCTAGCAGACATGTTTGTCTGGAATATAAAGTGGTTACTCCACTCATTCCAATTCCACCTAATTATACCAAGTCTATTAAGTCTTCCCAGATTCTCAAAGGTAGAGTGATTTCTTCTTCCCCTAAGGATCTTGAAAATCTCATCCTCTTAAGAACTATAATATTGCCAGCACCATGATCAGAGATATAAATGAATATGAGAACATGGAACTCAGTCACACCATGACAGAATGGAATCACTATTGAGTGACCTGTTTTCCATCAGAGGTGATGGGTATTAGGAAGGTTTGAGGAAGAGAAAGAGTAAATTAACTACCAGTAGTTAATTGATAAACCACCTTTGTGGAGCTGATTGGCATGTTTGCTCAGGTAAAGCCTGAACATTTAGAAAAGCCATGACTATATCCTGAGGATATCTAGGAGAATCGCCTAAGGTAGATGTTTCATTGTGTGTCTCTTCCTTGAGAAAGTAGTCATGTGAGAAACATCTCTCTTTAATCTGATTAGGACCTAGAGCAATAGGTTCCATAAGAACAAGGTTCCTGCCACATAGACCAGTTTTCCCCTAAAAAATTAATTCATCCTTGAATTGGTCTAAGGAATTAAGGTTCAAAGCACCAAAGTTGCTTTCTGGTCACCTCATGCATAAAAGCCCAGCTCATGAGCCAAAAGAGGTCATGTAGCTTAAAGGACTTTCCACTACCATATGACACAAGGTGCTCTTCTGATCAGGAATGCCTTTGAGGCAAAATAGAGAGGTGAAAGGAACTGTACCCAAATGACTCAATGCTGGATCTTTGCTAAATATCTTTTTCATGAAGTTGTAGTTGATAGTATGCAAGCAGCTAGGTGGCTCAATGGAGAGAACACTAGATTTGGAGTGAGGAAAGCCTAAGTTTAAATCCAGCCTGGGACACTTACTAGTGTGACCCAAGGCAAGTCATTGAACTTCTATTTGCCTTGATCCATTGGAGAAGGCAATGGTACACCACTGGTTCTCAAAGAGGACTAAAATGCCATCATTATGTTGGAATCAAGTTCTGGAGTACAGCGTGTCCAACTGTTGGCTTATCAGACCAAAATAAGCTCAGAAGGTTCAAATAGTGCACGTGAATTTTTGGAATGGAGATATCTCTAAATTTATCCATCTCACATAAAATGGCAAGGATGATATATTTTGGTTTGTACATAAATTGGATTTAAGTCAGCCAGAGTTGTGTAATATCATTGGTCTAACTTATCTTCCAGAATCATTGTCAAGAAACCAGTGGCAACCAAAAAACCAATGACAAGACAGTGTCAAAACAATTGATAATGGCTCAGAAAGCAGTGGATGACCTTGGAATCTTTGATATCTAATCAAGCTCTGAGTGCTTCAAGCTCTAAGGGCCACCTTCAGCCACCTTCATGGTCATTGAAGCAAATTGTTCACATCTACCCATTCCATCAGGGGAAGTCTTAACATACTTGAGATAGACACTTTCCTAACATCAATGTTGGAGACCCCTCATTTACCCTCAACCTGGTTTAGCCCTTCTTCTGTACAGAATATAACATCTTGGAACCACAAGTGAGAGTTGGGAAAATCAGGTGGACACCAAAGATGGATGAGCAGCCCTGAAAAGGGCTTATCAAGAACTCATACCAGAGGTGCTAGTCATTCTTGAACACCCAGTACCACTCCAAACCTCTCCAAGGTATCCTTGCCAAGAAAATCCCATGGACGGTATGGGTCATGGGGTCAGAAATAGTCAGACTTGATGGAACAACTGAACAGCTTCAATCCCAAGCCTGAATCATTTGATTGGTTTGACTCATAACATGTGTTTTGTTTATATCTTCATAAACTTTGAACATTTTCTGTGCATGCCTGTGTTTGATACTCTCTTCTTGATTTGGAATCAATTATTCAGAATCTGTAAAATCATCCTGTGACCAACTAATCTATAATGATGATATTAAAATTGATAGGGAAATGAGACTATCCTCATCAATATCAAGATGCATTTATTTAGATATGTGTGGACAGGGAGGAAGGAAAGAAGGAAACACATTTGTTAAACCCCTACTGTATGTTAAGCAATGTGCTAAATGCTTTACAAATATCGTTTCCTTTGTGATAATATTCACAACAATCATAAGAGGTAGTTTCTATTATTATCACCATTTTACAGTTGAGGAAACTGAAGCAAACAGAGATTAAGTTAATTCCCAGTCACACAGCTAGTAAGAGACTGTGGCCAGATTTGAATTTAGATCTTCCTGACTTGAAACCTAGCACCATGTCACCTAGAGTCCTAGATTCAAATACTGACTCTGACACAAGAACTGTGAGACCCTGACTGGGTCACAACCTCTATAAGCCTCAGTTTCCTCATCTGTATGATAGAATACAAAATACTAATTCTATCTATTGCATAGGAGCATTACAAAATTCTTAAAGGAGCTTACAAATCTAATCCATTCTCGCACTGAAATATCTATTATGTTATCATGCACATTTCTAATCCTTCCTATTAGATTTTGCCCTATTTAAATTTTTATTTTCCCCAAAATCTAACACAAGGCTTTGGGCATCCTTGATCAATATTTCTTGACTAATTTGGATATTATTCATTGATTTTGGATCCATTTTGGATCACCTATCTATTTAGTAACATAGCATTTTAGATCTAGAAAGTGTCAACACCTTGGCTTACTGTTCAATCCAGACAGATGGGACTGCCTTTTACAGCTCTTCTGAGAACTTGGCCACCAAGGCCACACAGACCACCCATAAAGCCACAGCTGTTACTGCTAAGAATTGGATACTTAGGCTGTCTCTGTCTATCTGGAGAATCAAGTTGTAGAATTAGGATGGCTCTGTCTATCTGGAGAACAAGAAAAATACCTACTTATTAACTATTAATAGTTCATTTAACTATTAACAGTAATAGTTCCCTTTGTCCTTGAGGAAGAAGCATATACATCTCAGTTTGTTATGTCATCCCAAACTATTTGTACAAAATTATTTATAGAAACTTTTTGTTGCGTCTAAAAAATAAGAATTGAGAGAATCCCCATCAGTGCAGTAATGGTTGGAAATTGTGGTTTACAATTATATTGGAATATTATTATACTATAAGAAATGACGAGCCAAATGACTTCAGAAAAACCTGAAAGACTTACATGAATTGAATCAGAGTTAGTGAGCAGAATCAGAACCTTGTACACAGTAACAGTAATGTTGTATGATGAACAACTGTGAATGACAGACATTTTCAGCAATACAAAGATCCAAGACAATCCCAAAGGACTAATAATGAAGCATTCCATTTGACTCCAGAGAAAGAGCTGATATTGACTGAGTACAGACTGAAGCAAACTATTTTTCACTTTCATTGTTTTCTTTTATTTGAGTCTTCTTCTACAAAATGTTTTTACATGATTACATATGCATAATCTGTATCTGATTGCTTACTATCACAGGAAGTAGGGAAGGGAGGGAAGGTTAGAATATGGAACTCAAAACTGTAAATAAATTTGTTTTTAAAATGGGAGGGAAAAAAAGGCCTTAAAAGTAGAATCAGAAAAATCTGGAACTGAGATGCACTCTAATATGTTGTAGTTGGGTAATAATAGGCAATACTTTAGCTTTCTGTGTGTCATTTCCATCATGTGCCAAAGATGATGTTAAAATTTGTATAGTTAAAAAAAATTTTTTTAAATAAAAAAATTTGTATGGTTTACCATAAGAATTTTTGTTAGGAAAATATTTTGTTGAATTATAAAACTATATAAATTTGAGATCTCATTATTAGAAGTTTTAAGAGTTTTATATAACAAAAAAAAATTTCAAATAGGGTCATGAAGAGTTGGCCATGACCTAAATGACAGAATAGCCACAACAAAAATTTTTAGAAAGACTTTGCCATCATCAAGTCTAAATTTTCCTCCTTAGAAATTCCAACCATTATTCTTGGTTCTGTTTTCTGAGGTAGATGGAATGAAGTTTATCCCTCTCCCACTTAAAAATCCCTCCCTGAGTATTTTCTAGGCTAAACAAGCCTAGTTCCTTCAACAAATATTTGTAAGCCTCAAGTCCCTTCACCATTCTGATTACCTTCAGTTTATTAATGTTCTTCTTAAACCACGATGGCCAGAACTGAACATAATACTCCTAATGAGAACTTTTGAGGGAAGAGTTCGGTGGAACTATTGTCTTCTATGCCCCTCTAAAATGCAGGTTAAGATCATATTATCCTTTGGGGGAGGGGGGTGTTTGCAGACTGCTATTTGACACTCCTGACTCACCTTGAGCTTGAAGTTCACTGATCTTTTTCAGAACAACTGCTATATAACCATGTCTCCCCCATCTTATACTTGTAAAGTTGAATTTTTGTACCCAAATGAGACTTTTGAATTTCACTACACTTATTTAACTTTATTCTAGTAGATTCAGTCCCATTCTTTAGCTTGTCAAGCTCCTTTTGTATCCTGACTGTCTGTCATCTAGTGGTTTAGCTTTTCCTCACACCCCTTTGTGTCATCTGCAAATTTGATGAGCATGCCATCACCGTCTTTATCCAAGTCTCTGGAAAAAAAAATGTTAAATAGCAAAAGGCCAAGCATAGATCCCTAGAGCACTCCCATGGAGATCTCTTACCAGACTGACATTGAACCATTAACAATTACTTTGTCTTTGATCTCAGATTTCCAACCAGTTCTGACCATCAAACTGCATTATCTGATCTATGTCTTTCTATAAGAACAATAAAATGTGCTTTATCAAAATCTTTGTGAAAATCTAGGTAAACTATATCCATAGCATTCCTCTCAACTATTGGTTCAGTAATTTTGCCCCAAAAGGAAAAGACGTTTGTCTGATATTATCTATTCTTAATGATGTCAGACAAACATCTTTTCCTTTTTTGGGCAAAATTTCTGAACTAGTAATGACCTGTTCTTGATGATGGGCAACTAGGTGGGGCAGCAACCTTGGAGTCAGGAGGACAAGAGTTCAAATGTGACCTCAGACACTTGGCAATGTACATTTACTAGCTTACTAAACAAGTCACCTAACCTTGATTGCCTGTAATTCAGGGCCATCTCCAGTTGTTCTGATTCATAAGGCCACTGGATCTGGATAACTCTGAAGCAGAAAGTGAGGCTGGTGACTTAGTAGAGCACCCCCTCAGCCAAAAACAATTCACTTGCTTGTCATGGCATTACATACCTCATATCATGGTCTTCCTTGAGAATGAAGAATGAAGAATCATTCTTGATGAAATTATGTTGAGTCTTTTTAATCATGATTATTTAAATGTTCAGTTGTCAACATGGTCATTGTAACAAATTATTCTCAACTGTCCATTCTGATGGAAAAGGTCTTCACAGTTTTGGAGTTTGGTCAGACTTCAAAAACATCAAGGTAACCTACTGCATCCCAGATCATTGCTAGTCATCTTGAATTTTGTCTTTGCACTGGACTTCTCTGACTTTGGAAGAGACTTTGGAAAGGCTGATAACTTTGTATAACTCTTCCTTACTTAAATCCAATTCACATAAATGGTCTAGATAGCACCCTATGATGTAATTGGTCTTCGTTGAAATAAAGGCTGAACAATAATCTAAATGTTCAACAAACATCTCTTTAATGATTGACTTGATAATTTTCCCAGGAATTGAAGTCACACTCACTAACCTATAATTGGCAAACTATTCTCATTCCTCTTTTGAAAATAAGGACAACATTCCTTTTTTGAAAATAAGGACAACATTTGAACTTCCCCAATATTGTGATATATGTCCTGTTTTTCCATGACCTTTCTAGAATCACTAAAGTAGCTTAACAATAACATTTGCCAGTTCTTTCAGGATCCAAGATAAAAATGCTTTGAATTTATCAAGGGTAGCTAATTTATCTCTTGCTATTTCTTTACTTATCTTGGCTATCAATTCCCAGTAGTATCTTTGTTCAGCTATTCCAGTATAAAGGTCATTTGACTTTGTAGAAAAAACAATCAAAATTGAGCAACTCTTCCTTCTCACTGCTTTCAGTTATCAGTGTCCTATTCACCTCAAACAAAGCTCCTTTTTCTCCCAAAACTGCTTTAAAATATTTTTTTGCTTTATCTCAGTTTCTCTTGCCAGTCTGGGCTCATCCTTAGCATTAGTGCCCTTGAAAATATTTTATAGAACCCTAAAACACTCATATCTATTCCCTGTTACCTGACCTTGTTTCCCTCTTTTGTACTTTTCTTTTAAAAATCTAAGTTGGGGGAGGATAGGTGGTGTAGTGGAGTCAGGAGTACCTGGGTTCAAATCTGGTCTCAGACACTTAATTACCTAGCTGTGTGGCCTTGGGCAAGCCACTTAACCTCATTTGCCTTACAAAAACCTAAAAAACAAAAACAAAAAAAATCTAAGTTGGTTAGTAACTTTCCTCCTCATTGGAATGGTTTCCTTCTAAGTCTTCAGAATTCCATTCTTGATCATTTCTCATCCCTTCTGGACTGACCTCTAGTATATCATTTTAGGCCATGGAATCCTAACTCTCTTTCTTCTTAACAATTTGAAACCTTCTTTCCCAAAATCCAGGGTACAAGTTGGAGTATTTCCAGATTTCCTTCTCTTCTGTCATAAACTCTAGGATGGAGGAGGAAATAGATTGCCATGCACCAGGAAGGAATACCAATGTGGGTGAATTAAATACAGATGATTTATCAGCAAAGAAGACAGATTGCTCAGACAGGAAGGAGGAGAAGGAAAAGAAAATAGTGTCATACAGAAAAAAAGAAGAGAATATGTAAAAGGGGGAGGAGTGGTCAACAGTGGATGACCTTAGGGAAAAGGGTCAACTCTTCAAAAGATACTGGAGTAAAGTATAAAAACAGACTTTAAAGCATTTTCAGATATAAAGAAGATATTTTAGGGGAGGCTTGAGGAGAAAAGAGAAAATTTGGAACAGCCTTTATAGAGAATAATAGGATAGTGAGTCAATTAGGCAGCAGTAAAAGGATTGTCTACATTATTATTCAGTCATTTCAGTTGTGTCTTACTCTTCAAGCCCTTATTTGGGGGTTACTTGGAGTTATTTGTCATTTCTTTGTTTATTTTTATTTTTATTTTTTTCTAATTGCATATATATTTTGGGTGAGGGAACAAACTTTTCAGGTTTAAGAATCGTTAATTTTAATCTTTAAGAATTTAATCTTTAAGAATCTTGGGACTTACGGCCAAGATGGCAGAGAGAAGACAGGCACAGTTCTAAAGTCTCCTGATCTCTTCCCCATCTATCACATGAAACAAACCTCTTAAAAGAAATCCGACCCACAAAACCCAGAAAGAAAAGCCAGGAGAAAAACCATCTACCTCGGGATTAGTTTCTGGCAGCAGCTTTGGCTGAATTCTGGCAGGTGAGTCTGGGCTCAGAGGGAGGATCAGCCCTGGATCAACCAGGTTAACAGCTAAATTGGAACAGGGAGTCTGAGGGCCAGTGAGCTGGACCTGCTGGATCAGCGGTGGGGCTGGATGACTGGGGCTTGGGTCGGCGGGGGAGCAGAGGTGCTGGTGTTGATGCTGTCCCCCGGGAGATTGGGGACGGGGTTGGGGGGAAGAGTTCTGGTGCAGGAGAGCTTCGGACACCATCCTGGGCTCCTCTGGATCCATTACAACTCAGACCTCCTCCCAAACAAACAAATGCAAACTACTTCTGCCTCAGGCCCAGGTGTGTGAGCAGAAGAATCATCCCAGCTGACTAATGACCCCAGGACAGGCTAAAGCCCACCATTGATTGAAGGCAAAAGAATTCAATAGCTCCAACCCCTCCTTTCAAGCAAATGGAGAAGGCCTCAGTCAAGGTCACAGACACTCCAGAGAAAGCAACCAACACCTCCTACTGGCCAGCCAGAGAAACGAGTGAGTAAAGCATTTAGCGATCCCAAGCCCGGGTTAATCAGCCCCCCCCCCCAACTCAAGGTCATTGAAAATTAAGAAGGGTCAGCAGAAAGGTGGATCCATAGAAAAATTCCTGGAAGGGAAAGACCCTAACTCAGAGAGACCTGGAACCACTAAGGAGAATACAATCTGGTCTCCAGCACAGAAAGACTTCCTTGAAGAAATAAGGAAGGAGCTTAAAAATTTGGGAGAGACAATTAATGCCTTGCAACAAGAAAACAAAACCTTAGAAAGTACAATTGGACAAATACAAAAGGAGAATAAATCTCTCAGATCATCGATTGGACAATTACAAAATGAGAATAATTCTCTCAGATCCTCAAATGAGCAAATGCAAAAAGAAATTAATTCTCTCAAAACCTCAATTGGTCAAATGGAAAGCTCTTTCAAAAGTAGAATTGACCAATTGGAAAATGAGTTGCAAAAGGTTAATGAAGAAAACTCCTCCCCCCAAAAAAGAATGGAGTCTACAGAAACTAATGACTCCATGAGACAGCAAGAGTCAGTTAAACAAAATCAAAAAATAGAAAAAATAGAAGCAAATGTAAAATACCTCATCAACAAAACAACTGACCTCGAGAATAGATCGAGGAGGGGCAACCTGAAAATTATAGGACTTTCTGAAAACAATGAAGGGAAAAAAAGCCTGGACTTAATATTACAGGATCTAGTGATGGAAAACTGCCCTGATATCATGGAATCAGAGGGCAAAGTAGAAATTAAAAGAGTACATCGATCCCCACCAGAAAAATATCCCAAAATGAAAACACCAAGGAATGTTGTGGCCAAACTCCAGAACTATCAGATAAAAGAGAAAATCCTGCAAGCAGCCAGAAAGAAACAATTTAAATATCAAGGAGCCACAGTAAGGATCACACAGGACCTGGCTGCATCAATATTAAGGGATCGAAGGGCCTGGACTGAGATATTTCAAAGAGCAAGGGAACTTGGAATGCAGCCAAGAATCTACTTTCCTGCAAAGCTGAGCCTTCTCTTCCAAGGAAAAAGATGGATATTAATGAAATGGAAGAATTCCAAAAATTTCTGATGAAAATAACAGAGCTAAACAGAAAATCTGGACATCAAACAGGAGGTTCAAGAGACACATGAAAAGGTAAAAAAAAGGGGGGGCTGTAAAAGGAAAAAAATGCAAACCAGTAAGTTGAAACTAGCTATATCCCAGCATGGGGGGAAAAAAGATTCTCACAAATCTTGAGAATTGCAACTCTAACAGAGAGAATGTACCTAGCCAGAAATGATGGACATTCATGACCTATCCATGAGACTGCTATCTAATGGGATGTAACTGGCTTTAACCCCACTTGGGAGAAAGACTCTAATAACTCTCAGGAATTTTGACTCTATTACAGAGAATATACTGAACTAGAAGGGACAGATACTCAGAATTTTCTATGACTTAGATAGAATGATCTAAAAAACACTACCTCCTTTAAAAGGGAGACAGGAAAGAGACTGGAGGAGGGAGGGGATTGAATGGGGTAAATCTCATTACACTAAGAGGTACAAAAATCCTATGGTAATAGAGGGGAAGAAGGGAGCAGAGGAGAAATGCCTGAATCTTATTCTCATCAGACTTAGCTTAGAGTCAACTTACACATACTCAGTTAACTTATAAAACATCTAACCTTTCAAGTATTAAAGGGGAAAAGGGGAGAGTGGGATGGAGAAAGACAAGGGGAGTGGGGGGAAAGGGGAAATAACAAAAGGAAGGGAAGGGAAAGGGGAGAGAAAGGGGAGGGTGTGATATAGGAGGGCAAACACACTGAATGGGGTGACATTCAGAAAAAATACTGGGGAATGTGGATAAAGGGGGAAAAGGGGGAAAATACAGAGGGAAGATAGCAGGGAGAGCAATAAAGAGTTAGTAATCATAACCTTGAATGTGAATGGGATGAATTCTCCCTTAAAACATAAGCAAATAGCAGAGTGCATTAAAAACCAGAATCCTACAATATGCTGCTTACAAGAAACTCATTTGAAGCAAAGAGATACATATAGAGTAAAGGTAAAAGGTTGGAGCAAAATATCTTTTGCTTCAGCTGAAGTAAAAAAAAGCAGGGGTAGGAATCTTTATCTCAGACAAAGCAGCAGCAAACATACATAGTGTTAAAAGAGATAAGGAAGGAAACTTTATCCTCCTAAAAGGTACCATAGACAATAAAGTCATTTCAATATTGAATATATATGCACCCAGTGGGATGGCATCCAAATTCTTAGAAGAGAAGCTGAAAGAATTACAGGAAGACATAGACAGCAAAACTCTACTAGTGGGAGACCTCAACCTCCCACTATCAGATCTAGACAAATCGAATCATAAAATAAACAAGAAAGAAGTTGAGGAGGTAAATAGATTTTTAGAAAAATTAGATATGGTAGACTTATGGAGGAAACTGAATGGGGATAGAAAGGAATATACCTTTTTCTCTGGAGTACATGGAACTTATACAAAAATTGACCATGTACTAGGACATAAAAACCTAATGATCAACTGCAGAAAGGCAGAAATAGTGAATACATCTTTCTCAGATCACAATGCAATGAAAGTCATATGCAATACTGGGCCAAGGAGATATAGACCCAGAGCAAATTGGAAACTGAATGACCTCATCTTAAAAAATGAGTGGACCCAAAAACAAATTATAGAAAGAATTAACCATTTTATCCTTCCATTAATGGAATTGTTCAGCCTTTATTTCAACGAAGACCAATTACATTATGGGGTGCTATCTAGACCATCTATGTGAATTGGATTTAAGTAAGGAAGAGTTATACAAAGTTATCAGCCTTTCCAAAGTCTCTTCCAAAGTCAGAGAAGTCCAGTGCAAAGACAAAATTCAAGATGACTAGCAATGATCTGGGATGCAGTAGGTTACCTTGATGTTTTTGAAGTCTGACCAAACTCCAAAACTGTGAAGACCTTTTCCATCAGAATGGACAGTTGAGAATAATTTGTTACAATGACCATGTTGACAACTGAACATTTAAATAATCATGATTAAAAAGACTCAACATAATTTCATCAAGAATGATTCTTCATTCTTCATTCTCAAGGAAGACCATGATATGAGGTATGTAATGCCATGACAAGCAAGTGAATTGTTTTTGGCTGAGGGGGTGCTCTACTAAGTTACCAGCCTCACTTTATGCTTCAGAGTTATCCAGATCCAGTGGCCTTATGAATCAGGATTGGAATCTATTAATGGAATCTATTAATCTAATATGATCTATGATAATAATGAAACAACATACCAAAACCTATGGGATTCATTCAAAGCAACTCTCAGAGGATATATTATAGTTCTAAATGCATAAATGAATAAATTGGAGAAAGAGGAAATCAATGAACTAAACATGCAACTAAAAAAATTAGAGAAAGAACAAATCAAAAATCCCCAATTAAATACAAAATTAGAAATTCTAAAAATTAAAGGAAAAATTAATAAAATTGAAAGCATAAAAACTATTGAATTAATAAATAAAACCAAAAGTTGGTATTATGAAAAAACCAATAAAATTGATAAACCTCTGGTCAATCTGATTAAAAAAAAGAAAGAAGAAAACCAACTTGCTAGTATCATAAATGAAAAAGGTGAACTCACCACCAATGAGGAGGAAATTAAAGTAATAATTTGAAATTATATTGCCCAACTCTATGCCAATAAATTTGATAATCTAAGTGAAATGGATGAATATTTACAAAAATATAAGTTGCCCAGGTTAAATGAAGAAGAGATTAAATACCTAAACAACCCTATCTCAGAAAAAGAAATTCAACAAGCCATTATTGAACTCCCTAAAAAAACATCTCCAGAGCCTGATGGATTCACAAGTGAATTCTATCAAACATTTAAGGAACAATTGGTTCCAATCCTATATAAACTCTTTGGAAAAATAGGGAAAGATGGAACTCTGCCTGACTCTTTCTATAAAACCAATATGGTACTGTTACCTAAACCAGGAAGAGTTAAAACAGAGAAAGAAAATTATAGACCTATTTCCCTGATGAATATAGATGCAAAAATCCTAAATAAAATCCTAGCAAAATGATTACAAGTCATTGGATAATATAGGATATAAAATAGGATAATACATTGTGATCAAGTAGGATTTATTCCAGGAATCCAGGGTTGGTTCAATATTAGGAAAACTGTTAGTATACTCAATTACATCAACAACAAACCTATCAGAAATCATATGATCATATCAATAGATGCTGAAAAAGCTTTTGACAAAATACAGCATCCATTCCTATTAAAAACACTAGAGAGTGTAGGAATAAATTGACTGTTCCTTAAAATAGTTTGAAACCATCAACAAGCATTATATTCAATGGGGAGAGGCTAGAGACATTCCCAATAAGATCAGGGGTGAAACAAGGGTGCCCATTATCACCATTACTATTCAGTATTGTATTAGAAATGTTAGCATCAGCAATTAGAGAAGAAAAAGAAATTGAAGGAATTAGAAGGAATTAGAATTGGGAAGGAAGAGACAAAACTCTCACTCTTTGCAGATGACATGATGGTCTAACAAGAAATCATCTAAAAAACTACTGGAAACAATTAGCAATTTTAGCAAAATTGCAGGTTATAAAATAAACCCTCATAAATCCTCAACTTTTCTATATATGTCTAGCAAGAAACAGCAGGAAGAGCTAGAAAGAGAAATCCCATTCAAAGTAACCTGACAATATAAAATATTTGGGAGTCTATTTGCCAAGACAGACTCAGAATCTTTTTGAAAACAATTATAAAACACTTCTCACACAAATTAAATCAGATTTAAATAACTGGGCAAATATCAACTGCTCATGGATAGGGAGAGCTAATATAATAAAATGACAATTCTACCAAAACTAAACTATCTGTTTAGTGCCCTACCAATCAAAATTCCAAAAAATTACTCTGAGTTAGAAAAAAATTGTAAGTAAATTCATATGGAGAAATAAAAAGTCAAGAATTGCCAGGAGCTTAATGAAAAAAAAGTGCAAAAGAAGGGGGCTTAGCCCTACCTGATCTAAAATCATATTATAAAGCATCAGTCATCAAAACTGTTTGGTACTGGCTAAGAAATAGAGTGGTGGACCAGTGGAATAGACTAGGTGTAAAAACAGGAGAGGAGTATAGTAATCTGCTGTTTGATAAACCCAAAGAGTCCAGCCATTGGGATAAAAATTCCCTCTTTGATAAAAATTGCTGGGATAATTGGAAGTTAGTATGGAAGAAACTTAGATTAGACCAACACCTCACACCCTTTACCAAGATAAGATCCAAATGGTTACAGGACATAGACATAAAAAAGAATACTATAAGCAAATTAGAAGATCAAGGACTAGTCTACCTGTCAGATCTATGGAAAGGGGAACAGTTTATGACTAAGGAAGAGTTGGAGAACATCACCAAAAAACAATCAGATGATTTTGATTACATTAAATTAAAAAGCTTTTGCACAGATAAAACCAATGTAACCAAGATCAAAAGAAATGTAGTAAATTGGCAAACAATCTTTACAACTAATGATTCTGACAAAGGACTCATTTCTAAAATATACAGAGAACTGAGTCATATTTTTAAAACAAAAGGCCATTCCCCAACTGACAAATGGTCAAAGAATATGCAAAGGCAATTTACAGATGAGGAGATCAAAGCAATCCATAGCCATATGAAAAATTGCTCTAAATCATTAATTATTAGAGAAATGCAAATTAAAGCTTCTCTGAGGTACTACCTCACACCTCTTGGATTGGCCAATATGACCAGGAAGGATAATGATCATTGTTGGAAGGGTTGTGGGAAATCTGGGACACTATTACACTGTTGGTGGAGCTGTGAACTCATCCAGCCCTTCTGGAGAGCTATTTGGAACTATGTCCAAAGGGCAACAAAAATGTGCATACCCTTTGACCCAGCAATACCACTGCTGGGTCTATACCCTGAAGAGATGATGAAAAGGGGTAAAAACATTACTTGTACAAAAATATTTATAGCAGCCCTGTTTGTGGTGGCAAA
Source organism: Macrotis lagotis (assembly GCF_037893015.1). Taxonomy (NCBI): domain Eukaryota; kingdom Metazoa; phylum Chordata; class Mammalia; order Peramelemorphia; family Peramelidae; genus Macrotis; species Macrotis lagotis. The sequence continues at coordinate 207,506,497 of NC_133664.1, read as the reverse complement.
GAATTGGAAATCAAGTAAATGTCCTTCAATTGCGAAATGGCTTAGCAAACTGTGGTATATGTATGTCATGGAACACTATTGTTCTATTAGAAACCTGGAGGGATGGGATTTCAGGGAAGCCTGGAGGGATTTGAATGAACTGATGCTGAGTGAGATGAGCAGAACCAGAAAAACACTGTACACCCTAATAGCAACATGGGAGTGATGTTCAACCTTGAAGGACTCACTCATTCCATCAGTGCAACAATCAGGAACAATTTTGGGCTGTCTGCAAAGGAGAGTACCATCTGTATCCAGATAAGGAGCTGTGGAGTTTGAACAAAGTACAAGGACTATTCCCTTTAATTTAGGAAAAAAACATATATCTTATTGTCTGCTCTTGTTACCTCTCAGACTTCTCTTCTCTTCTTTAAGGATATGATTTCTCTCTCATCACACCCAATTTGGATCAAGGTACAACATGGAAACAAAGTAAAGACTGACAGAGTGCTTTCCATGGGGAGAGGGAAGCAAGATTGGGGGGAAAATTGTAAAACTCTAATAATATCTTTAATAAAAAGAAATTTAAAAAAAGAAATAACAAAGAATGTAAGGAAATACAGAAACCCAGGAAATGGTGCAGAATAAAGCAAATAGATTCAAAAGATCAATATATATATTGATCTTTTGAATCTATTCTATAGATATATAGATATATAGATATATATATATAGATATATAGATATATATATCTATATATATAAAGAATCTTGGCAGCAATGACTAAAAGAGAGACCCCATTTGATTGTCATAGGACAATCTATTTCCTATTTCTTTATAGAGATGGACAATGGAGGTATTCTTGAACTCCTGGGGATAACCTCCTCTTGTCATATAATCCAGAAGACTTTAGTCAACTTTTGTAAAAGCAGTGAAATATATAAGGCTAGAATAGAATCATGACTGGTGTTCTGCCACAGGAGAGGAGTCTAATAACATTCAAAATAACTTCTTGAATTGGAACTTCAACTAGGGAGAAATTAAGTTCAATTTGAGATAAACAGTCAGTGAACTCAGTATTGATTGGTGACAGGTGAAAACACTAAGGAAATGGTCAACCCAGCTTTCTAGGATCTTGTCCCTATCACTAATTAATGTGACCCTATCATGGCTGAGTAGTTGAGGTGCACTATAGGTATACAGTCCATAAATAACCTTCAGGGTATCATAAAAGTACTTTGAATCATTCCTATCTGCATAAAACTAAATTTTGTCTGCCTTCTTACTGAGCAAAGAATCCTGCATATATCTAAACTTTGCTTGCACTTCTTAGAAACTGCTGCCTTTGTAGAGATAGAGTACTTCTTGCTATTAAACCCTATAGAGTTTGCATTTTTTGTTTTGCAATTTCTGAATTTCTTCATTGTTTTCATCAAATCAATCTTGATGCTTGTGAGTGTTCTAGTTCAGATGAGTAAATGTGTTGTACACCAAATCTCTGAAAGCTAACTATTCCTTTCTGCTCCACTATTACCAACTAAGTGTTGTCTCAGCTTTCCCTCCACCTAAGCAATAAACTATTCAGGTTTGGAGAAGCATTCTACTATGGTGACATTAAGTCTTCTGGTAGTCATCTTGCCATATGACTTGTTGAGCTTGGAAAGGATAAATCTGATTGATCTAGTACTCTGTGCCACACAACACCTTCATCACTCTCACATCCTGTCTATTTCTTCTCTTTACAATGACATAATCTATTAAATACCAAGGTTTGCTGTGAGGGTGCATCCATGAAGTTTTATTGCATTTAGACAAATAGAAAACAATGTTAGTGATGAGGTCTTAGATGCACAAGTCTTCAGTAGTAAGTGGCTTTTGTCATTGCTTGTTTCCCCACTACATTCCTCCTAAGAACTCACTGTCATGTTTGTTAGTCTATGCCTACTCTGGCATTAAAGTCACTCAGAATTATAAATTTATCCTCTTTTAGCACATTGATGAAATTCTCCAAGTCTTCATAAAAAAATTTTAAATTTAAACTTTTGTTTATTTGTTTATTTTATTTAAATTTTAATTTCTAAAAAAGTTTTTATTTGACTTCATTAGAGTTCATCTTGGTGGTAATATATGAATTGATGATGGTGACATGATACTTTTCTGCAAATGGCAAGCACATTGTCATGAGCCTATTGTTGACTCCTTTTGGGAAGCATACAAACCTCTTAATTAGATTAGTTTTGATTATGAAACCTATGCCAGTTTCTTGTCACTCCCCATTATTGTGGCCACTCCAGAAAAATGTGTACTCAGTTGCAACTCTTGTAATTTGGCCTTTATTTTCTAGCTTTGTTTCAATCAGGGCTGCTATTTGAATGTGATACCTGAGAATTCTCTCTCAAGAAGAGTTCTGGATTTTTTGTTATCCTTAAATGTGCACATATTTCATGTCCTAATGGTGAATGAATTCATCTGCGCTCTGTCTTCCAGAGTCATCAAATTCCAGTAGCAGGACAAAAGTCAAGTTGGCTAATAATGGTCTCAGATGGAATAAATGACCTTGGTACCTCTGACATCTGTTGAAACTCTAAGCACTCTACAATGCCTGTTTCTGCCATTTTTCTGCTTGTGTTCTCATCTGCCTATTCTTGCAGGGGAAGTCTTTAATGCTTGGAATAGATAGTCCCCTAATTCACCAATGGGTTTGAGGCCCATCAGTTACCATTGTCCTGGTTTAGGCCATTTGTCAAGATGTTTTATCAGTGTAGCTGTTGCATATACCACGGTTTCTTGGAGCTACAAATGGTTCAGATGGACACTAAAAGTGGATAAAGAGCCCTGAAAAGGGTACAGCAGCCCTCACAGAAGAGGTGCTAGTCCTCTCTGTCAAATACATAAATATAAGCTATTACTCTTAGGTCCATTATACCATAGATAAAGGACTGATATTTTGAGATAACAAGACCTAAGTACAAGTCCTCTCTCTGGCATATCCTGGTTGGGTGAAGTTGGGCAGTTTCTTTAACTTCTCATGTTCTAGCCCAGGAATCCCTAAGTCTGCAAAGGTAAAGTAAATTCTCATGAGGACAGAGTTTTCTGAATCAATTCAGCCATAGATTCCATCCTTATTCATGTGGGTTAGTCCTCTCAGATAATAAGCTTCCTGAAGAAAGAAGGGGTTCTGTCTTTCAAATCTTTTAGGATCTTGTATATCATCACTCTGAACATATTAGGTGTTAAAAAAATACTTCCTAAATTAAAAAAGTGAATCAATGATTAAATGGGGATAAAGCTATAACTTAAAAAATTTATAAAAGTGGAGAGAAAAATGCATTTTAAGTTGTAACAGGATGCTCAATAACTTTGATTTCATAATGTGTATAGCATGTTTGAGGAATCATAATGAGATTGGCCTGCCTAGAGCAAAGTATTTGTGTTATGAAGTAAAGAAAGATAAATTGGATTGATAGGATTTGGTTGGATTATTGATAGTATTGAATACCAAAGAGAACCTTGATGTTTATACTTAAAGAGATGAGGAATCACTTGCGATTTGAACTTGAAAGAAAGCAAATATTGAAGTCCTTTAACTTGAGAAAACACAACTTATTACATCTACAACTATGGTCACTCTACCTCATCTTCTGAAGACATTCAGTGTTCAAAAACTTTGCTTTAATTTCCTTGAAAGGAAGCACAACTAGTTCACACCAAAATAGGAACTTGTTTACTTAGCTTCTAAGTCAGAACCAGTGGTCCTGGATTAACACTATGTGGTTCTAAAAGTCATACTTCCAGGGACATAAGGGGAAAGGAAAGAAGCACCTTGTGAGTAGTGAGACAAGGTCAAATGAGTTGTGCAGATTTTGCTACACACTGTAAATATGTTTTGGGTCTGGTGTCTTTTTCTGTCTATTGAGTAGATTTAGCTTCCCCTACTCCCTCCTACAATAGAATCAGAGAACCTAGAATCTAAGGAAATAAAGGAAAAGTTCTGAAGAGTCAGGGAAAGAAAAAAACAAGATTTTCTTTTAACTGTTTAGATAATTGGATTTCATCAGTTATCTGTGGTTCTTATATTTTTGCTTTTTATCTACTGCTATCTGCTAAATTCATCCTTATTCCTTAAACATGGCCAGAGAGCCTAGTATACAAAGAAGAAAAGAAAACTATTAGGGTATAATCACTAACAAGATAACCATGGTCTTGCATGGCTACTCACTTTCCTCACATGACATATTCCATCAATTGCTAAATCTTATTTTTTGCAAGGCAATGGGGTCAAGTGGCTTGCCCAAGGCCACAAAGCTTGGTAATTATTAAGTGTCTGAGGCCAGATTTGAATTCAGGTACTCCTGACTCCAGGGCCAGTGCTTTATCCACTGTGCCACCTAGCCACCCCCAATTGCTAAATCTTTTGAAAAGGCAGCTTGACTTTAGTTATCCACAAAAATTATTCAAGATAAATAACCAAAAAGACAACAAAGTACTGTGACACTTTATTCAAAAAAAAAAGGGCAGGAGAATTTTGTTTTCATCTTCACAAAATGTGCTATATTTGATAGTATTGTTTTTTTGTTTTGTTTTGTTTGGGAGATTTTTTTTGACCTTCATTCCCAAAGAAGACTGGAGCATCTGGAAGGTGATGCCATGACAAGTGTTTATCAAGCACCTACTTTTTTTTATGTATTCAGTAAAAAAAAAACTTCAGACATCTATGAGACTGAGGAAAACAGGATACTCCCTACTATTACCATGGGGTTAGAGAACTACCCTTGGAGTTGGATATGTGCTCTGGATACCTACTGAGAGATATGTACAGTAGCTCTTTCTTTATCTATATGTTTTCAAAAAGGATTGGTCACTGAGAGTAAAAGATTCTTGTAGAGTAGTCACACCTCTCAGTAGACAATAAAAGACATAGACAATAAAAGACTCTACCTTTCTCTCTTTTATCTTATTTTTTTTAGCACAACATAGTGCAACTGCCAGTTATCCCTTTTACTTCCATAAAGACATCCTCTGGGGGGGGGGGGGGAGTTAGGTGACTCAGTAGATAAAGCACTGGTCATAGAGTCAGGAGTTTAAACCCAACCTCAGACACTTAATAGTTACCTGTGTGACCTTAATAGTTACCTGTGTGACAAGTTCTTAAGTTACTTAACCCCACTGCCTTGCCAAAAAAAATGATATCCCCTCTTAGGAAGCCCACCATTTGGGGAATGACTGAACAAGTTGTGGAGTAAAATGTGATAGAATACTACTATGGTATGAGAAGTGACAAGAATGATGGGTTCAGAAAAACCCAGGAAGATTTGTATGAACTGATGCAAAGTGAAATAAACAGAAAATAGTACACAATAGCATCAATATTGTAGCAATAATCTACTGTGAAGGACAAAGTTACTCTGATCAATACAATGATCCATTACAATTATAATAATGGTGGCTACAAATAATGGAAATAACAGATTCTTACCCAGATGAGCCTGAAATTGGATCTTGGGTCCTTGCAGGGTTTTTTTTTTGGGGGGGGGGGCGGGGATTAGCTATATTTTTCTTCCCCTAAGAACAAGTAGTCAAACAAAAGTCTGAGAAACAGACATTTCCAGTCTAGGAGCTACACAATGAATTTAAGAATTCCAATAGCTAACTGGGCTATCCTGGAACCTGAATCAACTAAAACTATAACTGGCTAGGAAATTTGGGCAAATTTTCTAACCAGAATAGATCTAAAGTGAAAAGAAAATATCTGTTCAGTCATCCTACAAAGTTGTTTTTACCTCTAAGAAAAGAAATAATAAATATTATAAATTATTCCTAATATTTTAAGTATTTGTAAATGTATTCTTATAAGGTTTTTTTGCATTTTGAGCATTTTTCAGGAGGATGAAGAAAATAAAATAGCTGTCCTATATTGTCCATTGAGTACCTTTTCTATAAGGGATTTTTTCATTTTTCAGGAGATCCTTTAAGACATGAGCAATACCTAAGATTTGTTGTAGAGATTTTCCCTGAAACTCAAGGATGAGAGCCTGAGAGTGAGAGAAAAAGAACAATTTCCTATTCTTTCCTTAGAACACTCCACTAAGGAATTTGAATCCACTAAAACCCCAAATTACAGCCATTTGTTATACAGGTTATAAGTAATTTATATATAAATCTAAAAACCAGAAAACCCCAATTCTAAGAGGTAAATGACCTCACTGGGTAACTAAGAATAGATAGGATGGGATCTCTTGGTTGAAATTAGGCTCAGGAAGGATATATATTCTTTCAAAGGAACTAAATAATTAAAGAGCATGGGAGTAGTAGTATTGTATGTTAAAATGTATAGTCATGTAATGAAATTCAGACATCAAAGGCAAATCCATGTTAAAGAGAATTTGAGAAACCAATGTGGAGGAATGCAGAAATTACACTGTTGCCGAGGTACACTACAGGTTCCATGGACAGGACGGGGAGGAGTTTGAAAAGCAGATCACATACCTGGTACAGAGCCATGTAGTGATATGGAATTTCAACTATACAAGCATCAGCTGACTCACTCTCTCCCTCTCTGCCAAAAGGAGAGCAGCTGATAAACTTGTGACTTGGCTCAATGATAATTTCATCCTTCAAAGGTATGGGGAAACAATGAGAAAGACTGGTATTCTGGAACTAATTCTGACAAACTAGGAGTAATTGGTTGTTGAAGTAGACATGACAGGAAACTTGGGGGTAAATGACCACAACATCATTAAGTCCATGATAGAGGAGAAGAAGAAAGCTGGGGGAAAGAAGAAAGCCTTAGCTTGGGGGCTTTGGGGGGAGTGTGTGTGTGTGTGTGTGTGTATGTTTTAAAAGCATATTTCAAAGGTTTAGAGAAAGGAGAAGTAGGACCTAATGGCTTAATATTGTATATTGGAAGCCAACTGAAAAAGAATGACAAGTTCTTAAAAATGAAATTCTAATGACACAAGCATAAATTATTCTGATCAGGAAGAAAAAAGAAAAGAATGCCTTAAAAAAATTATAGAGATGAACCAGGGACCTTCTTAACAACTTGATATTTATAAAATATATGTATATGTAAAGGGGACCCCCCCCCATGGAGTATGCTCAACATCAGGAGATCACAGGAATGTAGTCCCATGTTTCTCAATTTGATGTGATGAAGATTCCCCTTATTGGCTACAGAATTTAAAGAGCTAATGATTCTGTGTATATACAAATAGAAGTCAATACCTCAGTCTCTGAGTCTCTTTTTATTCTGGCTCTTAATTATGCCAAGATGTTTTTTGACCTTTTTTTCAGAGATGCAGTATGAGAAGGGCTGCCTGCTCACATGGCACCTATAAGATTCATTTTTTGTGTTTGTCCTTTCCTGATTATACCTGAAGGAGTATCTATCTCAAGATGTCTCAGCTGTCAAGGCGACCCTGTGAGTTTGAGAAGTCTCAGGACTTTTTGAACTAGAGTTCAGTGGCAGGAGAAGGTAGTCTAATAACTATTCCAACTCTCTGGGAAAGATAACCATCAACAAAAAAATGTCCCAAATTTGACTATTTTCTCAGCAAAACTCTTCAAGGAGGGAGTTGTTTGGAAAGTACAGAGTTCGGGTGGCTAGGTGGCGTAGTGGATAAAGCACTGGCCCTGGAGTCAGGAGTACCTGGATTCAAATCCCGCCTCAGACATTTAATAATTACCTAGCTGTGTGGCCTTGGGCAAGCCACTTAACCCCATTTGCCTTGCAAAAACCTAAAAAAAAAAAAGTACAGAGTTGAAATGATATGCAAAATGTCTAAATAACAGTCCTATAAACTGCTTTTTATAGGCTTAAGTATCAGCCTCCTAAGCAATTTTAACAGCATTAATGAATTGTTATTGAAACTTGCTTTAAATTTTTTTTATCAAATATACACATAGCATAGTGTTTTGTACATGACAGTTGTTTAAAAAATGCTTATTGACTTGTGAATATCCTATACTTGTTATTTCTTTTGTGTATAGGACTAAATTATCTGATCCATATCTAATTCACATTATACAGTTATCCCTTTCATATTGCAGAGATTAGGAATAAAACACCCCCATGATCACATAAAATTTTTTGACCCTTCCTTTGTGTTTGAAAAGAAATCTGAATTTTTTTCTTTTTCTTTTATGGGGTGTTTATGGTACCTTATTGTAAAATTTGGATTAAGTATTTGGTCACAGGCATATTTTATGCATTTTTTACTTTCTAAACTTTTTCTGTATAGACGGCTGGCCTTCATGTGTCATCTGTGACTTCTGTAAAACTCCCCAAAAATTCCATTTACAGTCATTTCTTTATAGCAATCTGTGATATAACGAAACTGTGAAAGTCGCAGTGTAGCAGGGATAACTCTATATTAAGTAATTTTTTTTATTCTCCTATTTTGAGAGAAAACCCTTGGTGTGGGCCAAAACCTAAATGTTAATTTGTCTCTAGGGAGCCAAAGTGAAGGTTGATGAACCAAAGAAGATGAAAAAAGAGAATCTTTCTCTTCTCATTAAAACCAGGCTCATTAAAGAGTACATGCCCAGGTTCAGAGCAGAGGGGATCCTCAATGGTGAAGGGTACCAACCTTTGTGGGCTCAGGTTGATCAATTATTAGATATAAAAAATGAAAGCAAAGGGAAGTAATGGGAGACTATACAAAATAATGACATCTTCTTAGAAGAACTGAGCCTGTATTTCTAAAACTAAGAATGACTTAATGCTAGAAAGAAATACTAAGGATAACAAAACTTTTTCTTTCTTTTTAAGTTGAGAGCAAGACAAGAACCAAAAATCGGGATAGAGAGGTCTGTGGATAGGATGATGAAAACAGACAATCATAAAATAAAAAACTACCACTTGGACCTCATTTCATTTCTGTTTTCTCAGTCAATGAAAATGATCTTGGGCGGGGGGGGGGGGGGGATAGATCAAAACTGTTTGGTAGGATGTAGAAATCCAAGATAAATGAGGAGATGGTACCTGGCTGCTTTCAATAAGTTCAAATCTCTAGGCACAAAGTAAATCTAATAGCAAATGTGAATAATGAACTACTCTAAGATTTTTAGATTCTTAGAGAATAGGATTAAAGAAAAACAATTATTGATACAATCCTCCAAAAAGAAAAAGATTTAGGCCTCTTCTTTTTCATTGCGAGCTTAGCAATTATCAACAAACATTTCAAGAAAAAAACTGGGAAGAGAATTATGTATAAGCAGCATTTTTTCAAAGATATATATTTATTAACTTGTAGTAATAAAATTTTCTCCATTTGCATATTTTTTCACTTCATTTTTTCTCCTGCACATTTAAAAATGCTCTGTTGATGCTCTTTTCCCCTTTAATTCTTTCACTACCCAAAAATTCACAACACTTCCCCAGTAGAAACCCCTGTAATATATATGCATTGTCAAGTAAAACAAGTCAACATATTGGTCACGTATGGGAATATATGTTTCATTCTATAACTTTAGTCCAGAGGTATCAAATTCAAGTCCTCAAACAACCTGAAAAACTCCCTTTGCAGTGTTAACCAGATTAAAATGTAATTGGTAAATATTTTTAAATTATAATATATTTCTGTTTCTATTTTATTTTTTAATTTTAGAAAGGTTTTATTTATTTTGAGTTTTACAATTTTTCCCCAATCTTGCTTCTCTCCCCCACCTCCCACAGAAGGCAGTTTGTTACTCTTTACATCGTTCCCATAGTATGCATTGATCTAAGTTGAACGTGATGAAGAAAAATCATGTCCTTAAGGAAGAAATATATAGTGTGAGATATAGCAGAATTACATAGTAAGTTGACATTTTTTTAAAAAGTAAAGGTAATAGTCTTTGATCTTTGTTCAAACTCCACAATTCTTTCTCAGGATACAGATGGTATTCTCCATTGCAGAAAGACCAAAATTGTGCCTGATTGTTGCCCTGTTGGTAGGAGCAAGTTCATCAAGGTTGATCTTCACTCCCATGTTGCTGTTAGGGTGTACAGTGTTTTTCTGGTTCTGCTCATCTCACTCAGCATCGGTTCATGCAAATCCTTCCACACTTCCCTGAAATCCCGTCCCTCCTGGTTTCTAATAGAACAATAATGTTCCATTACATACATATACCACAGTTTGTTAAGCCATTCCCCAATTGATGGGCATTTCCCTCAGTTTCCATTTCTTTGCCACCAAAAACAGAACTGCTATGGACATTTTTGTACAGGTGATATTTTTACCCTTTTTCATAATCTCTTCAGGATATAGAGCCAGTAGTGGTATTGCTGGATCAAAGGGTATGCACATTTTTGTTGCTTTTTGGGCATAATTCCATATTGCTTTCCAGAATTCACAGCGCCACCAACAATGTATTAGTGTCCCAGATTTCCCACATCCCTTCCAACATTGATCATTGTCCTTTCTAGTCATATTGGACAGTCTGAAAGGTGTGAGGTGGTACCTCAGAGATGCTTTAATCTTCATTTCTCTAATAATTAGTGATTTGAAAAAAAAAAGGAATGATGAGCAGGCAGATGTGAGAAAAGCCTGAAAAGATTTACATGAACTTATGCTAAGTGAAGTGAGCACTACTAGGAGAATATCCAGAACAATTTCAAAAGACTCATGATAAAAAAAAAATGCTAATCACATCCAGAAAAAGTACTAAATTCTGAATGCAAATCAAAGCAAAGTATTTTCACTTTTTTGTTTTGATTCTTCTTTCACAATATAACTAATGTACAAATATGCCTTAAATGATGTACATCTATAACCTATATAAAATTTATTGTAATGTTGAGGAGGGGGAGGAAGAAGGAGAAGAAAAATTTAGAACTCAAATTAAAAATGAATGTTGTGTCATGCACTGATATGGATGACAAGCTTGTACATCCTAGTAGATGGTTTTGAGAAGTTGTTACAATGGAAGAATTTGACCACCTTGTGGTCAAACTAATGGAGAACTCTCAAAATTTAGCTAAGTCAGTGCTTGGAGCATGAGCCTATAGTCTGCCCCCAAACCCTACTGAAAGCTCTTCTCATTTAGCAAGACCTGCAAAGGTTTGTGTTCAGCTGAAACAATCTTCAAAAACTCATCCTTTTGGGGGTGGCTAGGTGGCACAATGGATAGAGCACCGGCCCTGGAGTCAGGAGTACCTGAGTTCAAATCCGACCTCAGACACTTAATAATACCCAGCTGTGTGGCCTTGGGGTTAACCATTTGCCTTGCAAAAAAAAAATCTAAAAAAAACCCAAACTCATCCTTTTTTGCATTCTTCAGTGAGACCTTGGAATAGGAATTTTTAAATTCTAAAAATGTGCATTTCTCTTAATCTTCTACTTCAGAAAGGAAAAGGAATATATAAGAGAAGACTGCATTAAAAGAAGGTAACCTTCTGATATGATTTCTCTCTCATCACATTCAACTGAGATTAATGTATACCATGGAAACAATGTAAAGACTAACAGAATGCCTCCTGTGGGGGGTGGGAGGAGGGAAGCAAGAATGGGGAAAAAATTGTAAAACTCAAAATAAATAAAATCTTTCTTTAAAAAAAAGAATGTTGTGGGGGTGGCTAGGTGGCACAGTAGATGGAGCACAGGCCCTGGAGTCAGGAGTACCTGAGTTCAAATCCTGTCTCAGACACTTAATAATTACCAGCTGTGTGGCCTTGGGCAAGCCACTTAACCCCATTGCCTTGCAAAAACCTAAAATAAAAAAGAGTGTTGTGACTAGTAGGAAATATATTAAGCATGACTATACATGTGTAACTTATAACAGTTTACTCATTGTAATAGAGTGAGGGAGGAGGGAGAGAAGGGAGAGTGGTAGAAAAATATGGAGTTCAAAAACTTACAAAAAAGATAAATATTGAAAACTATCTTTGCATGTAATTGGAAAAATAAAAGGAAATAATATTTTTAAAAATGAAAAACATTATAATACAACAGAGGCAGTGTTAATTTTTCAATTTTCTAAGATAATGTTTGGACTACAAAAATATATTTTCTAGAACAAGTTGAAAATTTGTTCTCTCATCAGTCTTTTGGAGTTATGATTGTGCTTCTATGGTATCTGGTAGTTTTTCTCTTTCCTTTTTCTTCCTTGCATCATCACTGACAATTTGGTTTTTATATACTCAGGAGTTTCTTCCTTCGCTTAAACTTTACCATTTACTATCTGAAGGATTATAAGGGTTTTGCCTCCAAATAGAAGTAAAATGGTTTTGTTGCATTTTGAGTATTTGCTATAAAGGAAGGGAAGGTCAAGTGCTAGGGAGGGAAAGTCAAAATGGAACCTAAGACCACTTGACTTAGACTTAACTGCAAGCCTGTGTTAAGCTCCCTTATTCATTGTACAAAGAAGAGCTTCATACATGTAGATAAGATATATATAAGTTAGAAGATACTGTGGTTTGGAGTAGATTGGAACTGGTTGAAAATCTAGACTCAAAGAGTAATTATTTAGTTTGGGTCAGATGTGGGTCTATCAGAACCTAGGTCTTGTGAACTTTCTATTCATTAAATCATGGCACCTCCCTGGCAGTTATAGTCACATATTTGAAGGTCTGCTGTGTAGAAAATGAATCAGATCTTCTGTCTGGCCCCAGGAGGCAGATGTAGGATCAATGGGTGAAAACTAACAGTGGATTTCAACTTGGTGTAAGGAAAAAAAATTCATTATAATTAAAGCTATCCCAGAGTGGGGATTCTTTCAGGAAGTAGTGAGTTCCTCTTCATTGAAAGTCTTCAAAAGGATGCCAGATAGCTACTTGGAGGCATTTCTTAGAATGCATTCTTCATCAGTAAAGGTTGGAATCTAAGGTCCCTTTCAGTGCTGACTCTGACTCAGGGTTAATATGGCAATTTATAGAGGGGTTTATATTTGTAGCGACACAGCTTGGAGAAGAGAAGATTCAAGGGGAATGTGCTATATACTCATGTGGCTATCTACATGTCCATATATACATCAGCATCATATAGTTGGAAACTAACCTGGAAGTATGAGTGACTAAAAGAAACTGTTATCCCCATGTGGATAATCCACATATGAATAATGCATAGTTGAGACCATACCACTTATATTTCTAATGAGCATGTCTTTCTTCCCCACACTGAGAAGCCAGTCAGCTGGAAAAGCTATTTGTCTATAAAGCATGTGGAATAGGAAGTAGGAGGCTATTGGAAGAATGCTTGTCTGGATACTCAGCCCAGCTGGGGGAGAAGCCTGGATGGTTGGAGGTCTAGAGAGCCAGAGCAAATATTTAACTTACATTTTGAAACATTGCACTTGGGTAGCTCTCACCATTGTTGAAGACAAGCTGTATGGTCTAAATATTTACATTTTCTAATTGTTCTTACCAAACTCCCAGAAGCCTCAAATAGCACTATATGCTATTTATTTATTTATTAGCTTGGGAAGTAGTAGGTTTATGAGCACAACCCAAGACAAGGACAGCCTTTGGTTCCATCTTATATATAGTAAATAAAGCCTCAGACTAGAAAGCAGAGGTGAAAGAATGGCTGATGGTGTTTTTAGATCTTTTGACTGTCTTTGTACTCTCCCCAAGAAGTTTGTAGAATGTTTTTCTAATAGATATTATTATCTGTTTCTAATAGGTGTATTCTATTATCTAATAGATGTTATTATTTATTTCTAATAGATATATTTTGAATAAATAAATATATATATATATATGTATATATACTAGTCAAATTGAATTTTATGACCTTGGAATTGTTCTTTGTACAGAGGGCAATTTTTTGTTGTCAGGAAGAGGCTCATATTCCAACATCTATTCTCAATATTTAAAATCCATCATACATCTTTAAATGTTGAGGGTGGAAAAAAGCATTTTTATAATACACAGTATTTCTGTGTATGTGTATCTGTGTGTGTGTGTGTGTGTGTGTGTGTGTGTGTGTGTGAGAGAGAGAGAGAGAGAGAGAGAGAGAAAGCATGTACTCATGAGCACATACCAGATGATGCATGTGCATGGTATAATAATCTTTTTTATTGATAAGAGATAATGTGCTAAAATAGTGCTAGGCTTGAAAAATTAGTATTTGAGAATGGCCCTTCTCTCTTAACTAGTTGTATAAGGTTGGACAAGTCACTTGATCATTCGAGTCTTCAGTTGTTTCCTTGTCTTTGAGAAGGTAATACAATATTTGTGCAATCAATCTCTGGAGATTTTTGTGATAAAGGCATTTATTAAACCTTACAGCACTATAGAAATTCATTATTATTAAAATAATGGCAAAATATAATCATTTTTTAAAATCTATAATTAAGAAGTAGATTTTCTAGCAGTAATTGAAAAGCAGTCTAAAACCAATTTAATCAACTATATTCATTCAAAAATGGATAACTACACATCTAGTGGTTGTTATTGAGCAGGTCTTCCCAAGTTAATGAAGATAACCAGAATTTAACAGACTGAACTTTTCTCAAGAACTCTGAGGCATATTTCATGTGGGCACAGCCCAAGTTCAAAGTCCAGATTTGCATAACTGACAATGGCTCAGTTTTAATTTCAGCAATTTCATACTTTTATAGATTCAGTTAAGCTCTAAACATTGTTCAGAATATGATCACATAGCTAGAATTTTCAAAAGGTAAGCTATAAAGTAGATGTTAGTTAATTAGGTATAACCCGTGTTCATGAATTCACCTCTCCCCTATTTGAATTGCTGTTATTTTTTCCCCTGGGACCAGCAGAAAATAATAATTATTTAAAGAGAGCATCACCTCTCCTTTCTCTCAACAAGTGTCTGGTCTCTGTCACCATCTTCCTCAGAATAAGCAGTCATGACAAGAAGCACAATGAGTTAGAGAACAGAGCAGTGATTAATTAGTATGTGGATATAGCAAACTGGATATGGTCCTTACCATTCCTCTTGAGATTTAAACTTGCCACAAATTCGTATGGACACATTTGGCTGCTGCCAGGTGAAGGTGGCATCTGACTGTTACATGGATTAGCAATAAATGATTTTGGGAATCAGAACTGTGAAACAATGGGGATGCAGCTGCTGTTTGAGAGGCTTTTTAGATGGGCTGGCAACTCTTATCCTATCAAGGATCTAGTTTTCAAACATGGAGTCTAGTATGTTGTCCTAAGAAATGGACCAATCTAGGATCTAGATCAATCAATCAGGAAAATTTTGTGTGTAGAAAATCTTATATCAGACCTTGTCATTAACCAGAGTGGTTAATGAAACTGAATAAGAAGGTCAAGAGGTCATTCCAAACCCCAACATTTCCCTTTAATTTACTTTCTTTCTAGTACTGCTATTGAGTCCCTGAACTTGAGTGGGGTCTCAGACATAATTTGCAGATTGAAGGTATTTCAAAGGATCACCAGTCTGGGATTGGAAGGAATATCAGAATATCAGAAACCATCAAATCCAATGTCCAAAGATAATTTTACAGATGAGGTAGACAAGACATAGATTTATACAAGATTGGACAGCTAACTAGTTAAATATCTGGGTCAGGATTTAAATTAACTTCTCTGATTACAAATCTATTCCTCATCCTAGCTACCTCTTTTCCAGGAAGTGCTACAAAAGATGGGAATAAAAGGGAATTTTAGAGACAATAGACAGTTTCTTTGAAAATTTATTTAGTAAAATTACCAAAGAGATTGAGATCAAAGTAAGCATCCTCCTCAGTCCTCCCCATCCAGAAACTCTCAAGTCCTAACCTATCATTTCTTCCTTTTCTTCTTATAATCAATCTCTCTGCATATGCCCTTAACCATATTTCCTCTAACTTCATACAGATTTCCCACATAATCAAAATTCCCCTTCTATATTTTAAACTTTTTTGATCATTATGTCACAAAGCCTTATACATATGAGGATACAACCTGGTTGTGAGTTTGCCCTGGTACAATCTAATGTCTCAAAAATATTTGGCACACAGTGTCTTGTTCTTTTTTTTAAGTAAAGTTTAATCATTAACTTTTAAAAGTTTAGTTATATTTTAAGTTCTTTAGTTTGATAATTAAAAATAATATGCTTTATGATATTTGTTCACCTTAAAAATATTTCTAATTCCCTAGGTGAAAAACCCAATAAAAGGGGAAATGCACATCTATTCTCAGAAATAAAAATGTTTACTGAAAAGACTGCCAAATACACTGAGAAATAAGAAAATTATGGACTATGAACACTTCTATTATTTTGTGATAGGAGTCATAATATAATAGAGTACTAAATTTGGAACATATATTCAAGTAACTTATCCATCATTCATGAGCAGTATGACCTATGAGGCAAGACTCTCTGGGTCTCAGTTTCTCCATCTATAAAACAGGGGTAATAGTTTTCATAATCTCCCTCATAGATTCCCTATTGCAAAGACCAGATAAGATTGTGTTTGTAAAGACCTTTGTAGCCACAAAATAGCATGTTAATGCAAGCTCATTTGTTAGGCAGAGGTATTTTTCAATATTCTGAAGTTTTGAAATGAGAATATATGCCCAGGGTCAGACCACAAAAGGCAGGGCAAATTCCCATGAAGCTAGGCCACTGTGCAGAAAT
The DNA here is from genome assembly GCF_037893015.1 of Macrotis lagotis. Taxonomy (NCBI): domain Eukaryota; kingdom Metazoa; phylum Chordata; class Mammalia; order Peramelemorphia; family Peramelidae; genus Macrotis; species Macrotis lagotis. Next base: position 207,489,986 of record NC_133664.1, on the reverse strand, counting down.
TCCAGCAGCTCAGGCCACAATAACTCCCTCCTCCCTCCTCTACCCTCCACCCTCGTGTTGTAATACAAAGGTTAGCCATGCCCTCTATGGTTAGCCACCATAATCATCAAGATGCTTTAGCCAGAGTCCACAAACGTTACAAGAGAAGACATCTTTTCTACAATATAGGTATGGTGCATGAAGACATTTACCCACAGAGATCTGTCACAAAATGAAGAGCTGCAAAACCAAGAGGAATTTTGGATCTCTTCCCCAGGGACTGTCATAGGCTCTGCCCAGACCAGCCTAGAGTGAATTTCCAATCCAGGGCATACTATCAGCTACTCCACCCCCACCAGCCCCCCCCCCCCCACACACACACAGCCACAAGGCCTCCCCAGCGTGGGACCCACAAGACCTCCCCCCCACCCCAAGAGCCTCTGTGTGTACATCACGTGAGAGAGAAAAAAATGTTCCTGACGGACTGCTCTGAGAAATGTTTTCTTTTCCCAGGAGATATATAGGGTACAAGATAAAAGGTCTGTGTGGAAAACAAACTGTACAAAGTTGTGTTTTGTAGTCCTGCTTGCTTTATGTGTTTGTGTGTGTGTGTCTGTGTGTGTGTGTGTGTCTTGTGTGTGTGTGTCTGTGTGTGTGTCTGTGTGTCTGTGTGTCTTTGTGTGTGTATTTCTCCCTTTCTCATTTGAAGATATAAAACTGTAAATCTGACTCCCTTTCTGGGGAATTCTCTTTGTTGGAAGCCCTTGTCTCTCACAGTAATGTTGATAATGTTTTTGGTCCATCCTCTTTGGGTTCTGAATGGACAAAAATCCAAACTTTACTCATAAGTTACAATATTTCCAAAGAAAAAAAATTGCCCTGAGATAAACTGGTTGCTATATGTTGGTATAAGTCCATTAGCTCTGCCCTCTTAGCAGTGGGAGCCAAATTCTCTTGAAGGCCACTGCAATTTTTAAGTTGACTTGGTTTTGGGGCGGCTGGGTGGCGCAGTGGATAAAGCACCGGCCCTGGAGTCAGGAGTACCTGGGTTCAAATCTGATCTCAGACACTTAATAATTACCTAGTTGTGTGGCCTTGGGCAAGCCACTTAACTCCATTTGCCTTGCAAAAATAAAAAAGATGATTTGCTTTTTTCAGGCTTCTTCAATTTCAAGTTCTTCTCTAAGCAGGCCAGAAAGACTTCTAAACTTCCTAAGCAACAGGACACTGTTGCTCTCTCTCCCTGCCCCAGAAATAAAGTAAACACTATTAATAAAAATTTGTTGAATGAATGGATGAAGGGCCCAAAATATATAGGTTACTACCTGGGCTACTCATCAAATTTAATAAAAATAAGAGAGTCGTGCTATTCATACAGTTCTTTAAGGATTACAAAAAGCTTTCCTATAACACATAACATCCTTCAGGAGGAGTCACACCAAAGAAAAGACCACTCAATTAGCAACAAATATTTATTAAGCTTCTTTTTTGTTTGAGTCACTGTGCTAGATGTTATAGACACAAATACAAAATTGAGACTATCCCTTTCCTCAATGAGCTTATTGTAGCCTACAGTGGGATTCAACATAGTCTCAAATACATGAAACAAGATACACAGAAGATGGGAAATTGGACTGGACCTAAAATTTCATGAGTATAAGGAACTCTGTAGTGAGGAAATCCCCTCTACTAATGCAGGTCAGCACCTTCTCTACACCTTAGAATGTTACAGTTGCTTTAGAACACTGAAAAGGTAAATATTTTGCTCAGGCTCACACAACCAGAGACTGTCAATGACAAAACTTGAACCCAGGTCCTCCAGGATTTTCCAACCTGCTTTCCAATCATTAGGCCTACTAGCACAAAAAAACACAGCAATTTTGTGGGAGACTCTAATGTAGACCCTCCTTTGGTACTAGGATTCATACTCATTGACTTAGTACCCTAGGGGATAGCTACCACAAGGCCTATAACTTTAAAGCCCCCATTGGTGCAATTATTTTAATAATCAGTCTGTTGTCACAATTATCTTGAAGGAATTTTCTTATACAATATCATAAAAAAGCTCCATACCCTCCATAAACCTTTTGCAAACTCTACCACACTGAATACACTAATAATTTAAGGAATATGAGAATACAATTGAACAAGGTAACTCCCATATCCAACATTTCTATGTCCTAATTTCTTCATAGAATATCCCAAGTATCAAGTTGTTTTCTTTTTGGGAATGTGTTCTCTGCTAAACACCAGGGGCATGTTCTTTCTCACAGTACAATTTGACTCCACAGTTGCTCACTCTTAGCAACTAACTTGAGCAAGTGAGGCTTGGGTTAATATCTATTATTGGCCAATCAGTGAGAGCCAGAGTGATTTGTGTGTAAAGGATAGTCAGATAGCTCCTTTGAATCCCAGCGGGTTTTATCAAAGGGTGTTTTCCAGAGCTATATTTCAAGAAATAATAAAAATTACAAGAAACAAAAGACTCAATTGTCCCAGTTTTTTTTAAAGCAGTGATAGAATAGAGAAGAAAAAATCTAGTCCCCAGACCCAAAGATACTTTCTAAGGTATAAGTGATCAAAATTTATATTTTTTGGACAGAGCACCCACATGTAAGGTTATGATCCCCAGGTAGGAAGAGGGAGAAGAGGAAGAAGAAAAAAAAGGAGAGGAGGGAGAAAAGGAGAAAGAGGAAGAAATAGCAGCATTGCCCAACTGGAACTGGCCAGTTAGATGCCCAGGGGGACAACTACTACTACTACTCTCACATTGTTGTTTATCATTCATTCCCAAGGATATTCAGGAGGGTGATGTCCTATCAGCAGTTATTCCAGATCTCAGAGCTTGGAACTCTTTTGCAGATAGAAGATATTTTAATCCAAGGTAGCTAATCAAATGAGTGTAGAAGAGTGTAGAGAATGTGTGAAAAAAAGAAGAGAAGGGTCTATTTGAAAGCCCTGAGATACACTCTAACATAAGAGATGAGATACAGGGGATGAATCTTCAAAGTGATCTGATAAGCAGGAAGCAGACCATGAGAAATCACTTTCATGGAAACTCAAGAAGAAAATATCCCAAGGAGAGGGTGTTTTAACAGTATCGTATCAAAGAAAGATAATGAGTGACAAAAGAAAGACCACTGAATTTAGCAAGAAAGATTGTTGGTGATATTGAACAATAAGGTTTCAGTTAAGTGGAAAGGACTGAAACTGAATGCAAGTATCTGATTGATCCCTGAGAATTCTGAGAATTGTGGTAAATAACATTTGGGAAGGAGTAGAGGGACAGAGAATTCAGGATACTCCAAAGCTGATGTGCACTGTACTTGTTCCTGATCCTATCTCTGATCTTGGGTGATCAGAAGCATGGATCCCAAGAGCAGTCAGCATGAAGTCTTGCCAGTCAGATACAGTCACACTAGTGTAGCTTCCTCTCTGAAGCAGCTTCAAGTTCTTTTGCCATCTCCACTATAATCCCTGCTAGAGTGGCATAGCACTCACTCCCCATTTTATAATGATTCTAGGAGTGACCAGTTGTATTGACTGTACCATGACTTGGAACTTGGGAGCATAGAAACATAGGGTTAATTTCTTGCAGCATGCAAGATAAAATTAAGTCCCTCCACTTCTCAGTATTTCCCTACTTCACCTCAATTTGCCCTTTAAATTGAGCTTTTCTGCATCTAGCTCATGGGCATTTAGTATACATTATCTGTAGTCCTTGGTTATTCTTCATGGACCTGTGTTATATCTTCCTCCAAAAGACTGTAAACTCTTTGCAAGCAACTGTGTTCCTTTCACTTACTTGTATCCCCAATAACACTAGATCTTACCCACAGAAGGTACACAGTTCATTCTTGCTAGTTGAAGAAACTGATAAGTCTCAGCTGGGCAGAATGATCTCGTAGATAGACAGCTAAATGGAGAGTCAGGCCACTTCTTACCATTATATTCTTTCCAAGCCTTAGATTATTGACCTTCTTCACATTGCTCAATTTTTTTTATCCACAAAATGGGGTTTCCCCTTCTAATAAGTAGGACCAATTGAGAAGTAATGGGTAGATGCACAAGGACCTTGGTATTCCTGCTGGAGCATTGTTCTTCAAAGGATGGTCCTTTCACTAACTTAGTTTCTTTTTTAGTGGAAACATCAGAAATTTGGTTTAATGCAATATTTTCCAAGCAGTGGGATGAGCTCCATTGACAGAGGGTGGGGTAGAATAAGAATCTGAAAAGGACAACATTAAGCAATGGACAAAACTGTTGGGTATTTTTTAGGTCAATTTCAATACAAATATAGCCTCTTTTTCACAATGAAAACAAAGTTGAATTCAAAGTCTGAACAGTGAATTTGCTTCAACTAGTGGGAGTTTATATACCATCACCAAATCATGGACAACTGACCTAGCCACAGGCATCAAGGAATAGGTTGTTTTCCTGCTCCCTACTTGACTTGCAAGTAAGTCTGTTCTCTTCCTCCCACTTGATGTTGTTGTCCTTCATTCTCAAAGAAAACCAATTTACTTATGGCAATTGAATGCCCTAGTGGTGATCTGATATTCTTCTTCTTCTTCCTAGTCATTCTGTGATAGTTGGGCCTAAAATCTAAAATCTATTAAATCTATTAAAATCTATTAACACAGACCTATGAATATGGGGGTCCATAAGTGATTCCACTTATCTCTAAAATGTCAGCCTACTCTGCCTTAGTCCTGAACCTCCCATCCCCCTCCCCACTATGGGTGAAAGAAGTATCTAAATGTAGGCCAGAGATAAAATAGCTCAAGTCCTCCCAGATTCTGCTGGTCAGGGGTGCAGCAGCAACATTTCTTCCATTCCTGGTTATAGGTATTCGACACATCCTGGTGAGCTGGTTTAAATTTAAAGAGGAGCAACCTGATACTTTTGTATTGGCTTCCTTGCCCTTGGGAGATATCATATGACACTTATAAAGAGAGTTAAATTTGTATTTAGAGGATCTGGGTTCAAATCTATACTGTACCAATTAATAACTGTGGGACTTGACCTGTTTGGGACAAATTTTCCCAACTTAAAAATGAAGGGATTGAATTAGATGACCTCAAATATCCCTGATACTATGATTGTGTGACAGTGAATGCAGTGAAGCAATTATTTATGTTATTTTACACTGTTTTTATTATATTGAAAGTACTCCTCAGGGTGGCTAGGTGGTATAGTAGATAGAGCACCAGCCCTGGAGTCAGGAGTACCTGAGTTCAGATCCCACCTCAGACACTTAATAATTACCTAGCTGTGTGACCTTGGGCAAGCCATTTAACCCCATTGCCTTGGAAAAAAACCTAAAAAAAGAAAAAATAGGAAGTACTCCTCAAAAAGACCATAGAGGATTGGAGGTTTGGGAGTGAGATGGAGAGTTAGCATTTTACACCTGGAAATGATGTCTAGCTTTCTAGAAAAAGCTAGCATTTTCACCACATCAAAACCAAAAAAATTATTGACTCTGTGTCAGTCCTCCTTACTTGAATACAAGTTCTTGGAAATCAAGGAGACAACAAACCTCAGAGAGAAGGAAATCTAAGTTATTGAAGCTGTAAACTCTAATCTTTTTTGCCAGTACATGCTGGATAGGGCTCAAGAGGCACATACCTAATAGACATGAGTTTATTTTAGAGAAATTGAAGAAAATGAAATGTCATCTGAACTATACAGTGCAGTAAATCTGAGCTAAGTGAGCAAGGTAATCACCATTTTCTTTTTCTCCTGAAGAAAGCCCAATAACCCAAGATGAACTTTGAAAGAAAACTATGTCCATCTAAAATTGCTGAATTTCCCAGGCTTCACTTTCTTCATCTACAAAAATTCTTTCGGTATTTCCCTTGAAAGGTTATTATGAGGAACCCTCCTGAATTCCATTCCTGCCTTACCAATTATATATTAGATCTCTCTCTTCCTAGGTATCCTGCAGGCATCTCAAGATCAACTTATACAGAACAGAACTAGTTATCTCCTTTACTTAAAGTTATACCTTCCACATATTTCCCTATTTCTGTTGAAGACACCACCACTTTCCCCCATTAAAATTCATGACTATATCACCATTCCTAACTCTTCCATCTCTATATTCTTTAATGAAGAGTCTCTTAATACCTACAGTCCTGAGAATGCCCTGAGCTAATATATCTAGGGAGCTTCATCCCTGGTAGCCTGGGAGAGTTGGTGAAATGAGACCAATTAATCTAAAGGTTCAGGGTTGTTTTATCAATTGTGTCTGACTTTTCATTGGGGTTTTCTTGTCAGAGGTTTGCCATTTCCTTCTCCACCTCATTTGACAGATGGGAAACTGAGACAAACAGAGTTAAGTGATTTGCCCAAGGTCACAGTGCTAGTAAATGTCTGAAGCCAGATTTGAATTCAGAAAGATGAATCTTCCTGACTGCAAACATGGCACTTTATCTATTGAGCTCAGCTGCCCTAAAAGAGCATTAGGTCAATTCTTAAAAAGGAACCCCAGTGGCCATCCAAGAACCTTGCAGCATACTTTTTGGAGTGCTTATGTGTTTACAAATCCCAACCAGCTGGATGACATTCTCCTTCCAATATATGTATGGTTCCAACAACAAGTAAGGGAAAAGGCCTTGGCACCAACATGGTGGGTTAATTCCAATTCAGAGCTTTAAGAAATAATCAAAACTCTTTTTGACCTCCTCAACAAATTACATATACAAACCCAGCAGGAATACTCTGGATCATCAGAGATTCCTATTCTGTAAGTCTGTGGATTGCTAGTAGGCAATAGGTAAATGATTAGAAAGCTAGACATCATATCAAATTGTTACTCCCATTTCCAGTTTAAATACTCTCATGGGTAATATTGAGTAAAGAAATCAACAGAGTGAGAAAAAGATCATTTTGGAGTCAGGAGACAAAGCTTTTTATACTGAGCCTTTCATTATTTACCTGTGAAACAACTAAGGTAAGTCACTCCACTCTGTCTGGTCTCAGTTTCTCCATCTGTAGAAAAGAAAGAATAACTCCTCTGTTCTCTCAACCTCATAATATATTCTAAGAAGAAATCAAATAATAATGTAATAATAATAATAACACCTTAAATTATAACTCTAGATTGTGTATATAAAATTTAATGCCTTATGCTGTTGGAATGAAAGTGTTTTGTAAACCTTTAAGAATTATGACAATATAGACATTTTTCATTAAACATTTTTATAACCTGAAAAAAAAGAATTATGACAAAACTTTAACCCATCTTCTCCTTTACCTTTGTCTCTCAGGAAGAGATGACTAAAGTTCTTGTCAAGTTCAAAGCTGTGCCTTTGATCCTATCCCCTCATTTCTCCTCTGAGAGTTCACTCATTAATCATTCCCTCTCTCTCATATTTATCTTCAATCACCTATGAACATGTTCAGGTATAATCCATCCTTGAAAAATCTTCATTTAATATTGTCAATCCCTTACACTATTATACTATACTCTCCTTAGTTTGATCTCTTATATTTCCAAAGATATAATCCTAGAAAGAATCATATATCCAGTTGAAAACACTACCTCTTCCAGCATTTGCTTTTTAATCCCTTATAACTTGGAGCTTGAGTCCACCACTCTACCAAAACTTCTCTTTCCAATATTACCAATGACTCAATTCTTTGCTTGTGATGATGTCATCTCCTCCTTTTTCCTGGAGACTCTTCTTGGCTCACTCTCCTGACTTTCCTCATACCATGCAATGGGGCTATTTCTTGACCTGTATCTGCATTGCAGTATGAGTGTTTCCCAGGGTTCCATCTTGAATATTCTCTTCTTTTGTCTCTCTAAACATTTTCTCTTGGTAGTCTCATCAGATCCCATGAATTCAAATATCATTTAAACTCAAAGGCCACCCAAATCAATATATTCTACACTAATCTCCCTCCAAAATTCATGTCCTATGTTGCCAGTAGCATGCTAGATCCCTCTTCCTAGGTATTCTGAAGGCAACCCAAATTCAGTATGACCAAATAGAATTTTCCTACTTCTGCTAAAGATTCTAACATCTTTCTGATCACCCAGGTGCCTAACCATAGGATCATCCTTGATTCTTTCATCCTATAATTCTCTCCCTTCTCTGATCAGTTAGTGTTTTATCACTCTATGACATTTCTTGTAAGATAATAATAATAATAATAATGACTAATATTTACATAGCATTATTATATGATAGGCACTGTGCTAAATGCTTTACAGTTAACTTATTTGATCTTCACAACAAGGTAAGACAGGTGCTATAGTTATATTAGACCCATTTTACATATGAGGAAAGTGAGGCAAATAGAAGTGAAGAATCAAAACCCAAAGTCACATAGCTGGTAAGTAACTGAGACTGGACTGTAAGTCAGATCCTACTGACTCCAGGCCTGGCTGTCTATCCACTGTACAATCTATATCAGCCCCCTTCTCCCTTATTCATCCACTACCCTAATCAGGCCCTTATCACCTCTTTCCTAAACTATTGTAATAGCCTCCTAATTGATCTCCCTGCTTTCAGTTTCTTCCTATTCCAGTTCATTCTCCATATAATAATCTTCCAAAGGTATAATTCTTACTGTTCCACTGCTTAAAAACTGCTTTGTCTTAAGGATAAAGTACAAGTTCCTTTGCCCAGTGTCTACAACCCTTCACCATCTGACTCTAACCATCTTGTGCACCTCATTTCATTCTCCCTTACATAAACTCTACATTCCAACTCCCCTGTACTATTCATCGGTCCCCAAATTCAACTCTTTCATCTGTCTCACCTTGGAACATTCATACAAACTGTTTCCTGTGCCAGGATTGTTGTGACCTCCATAGCTATACCTCTCTTTCTTTAAGACTCAGGTCAAGTGAGAGGAGGGTAGCATAGGTACAGGGGATCCTAGATCCCAGACAACAATCCATCAGGGTTTAGAGATGCATTACCCTATAAACAGAGTGAATCATTGCTATATTCTCCTTCCCCATTTATAAATCTAGAGGGGCCCCCAGAGTCCTGCAAAGTCCTAGAATAAAAAACTACTGGAGCAAGTCTAAGGCAAAGTGCAAAGTGGATGATTTGATTAAATCATTGTGGAGCCATATTCAAGTAGAAACCAGGGCTACAAGATGTCTGCTAGCTGCATATTAACTTAGAAAACAATGTCTATGTTTTATCATAGTTTTATGATTTTTATTATATGTTTCCCAATTACATTTTAATCTAATTTAGGTAGTATTTGAGAGTATGGTGGGTCACGGTGAAGCCCTCTGTTTAACTTTTAGGGATCATTTTTGCTCTAAAAGTCCATGACCTAAATAGAGAGTTGGTGCAGGAGAATAGTGTAAAATTAGACTGGAGAGGTAAGTGGTGATTGTATTCTTGAGAGTCTTGAATGCTTGCCTAAGGAGTCTGGACTTCATCTTGTAGTCAGTGGAAGCCACTGGAGGCTTTTGAACCCATGAATTCAATGACAATTCCATTCTTGATTTACAAATACCTTTTTTCCTCTGGAGTTGTTCCAATGTCTTCATTTTAGACTGCAAAGTGTTAGGAGTCATAACTTGAGAGGAGCAACTAGGATTTTTGTTGCAGAGGTAAAATAGGGAAACCCTGATAGCAATGCTTTAGAATCTGAAGAAGAGTATTTTTTAAGTCAGTGAACAAGTATAATTGTTTAAAATAGGAAACTTCTAGATGGCAGGTAACTCTTCTCATATCCTCCCCTCCTACGTACGTGGAGAATTTCCTAATAAAGACCTTGAATTAATGTCTAAGCGTATCTTTCTATCACCATCTCTATTTCCACTCAGAGAATGCTCTTTGACTATTTCCCCCAAATGTTGTTTTAGATACTTATACCCTTCAGGAACAAAATTCCCTGCTACAGTTTTGAATGTGTTGCAAAAAAGAAAGTATTATCATTATGTTTCTGGGTTCTGAATTTTTTCCCTCAAACTAAACTCAGGAATTCAGAGACTATAAGGTGGAAATCGGTCAAGGTTGGGGGAGGAGGAGCTTTTTTTCCCCTTATTAGTTACTATTTCTATTTGTTGAATAGTTAAGAGAAAACTTACTGACATTTTAAACATCTCTTCTTGGCTGCCAACTTCTTCATTCCTTCAATCATTCAAAAGGCAATTATTTATATTAAATGTCTAGTTTGTGCCAAAAACTATACTAGGCTCTGGGGATGCAAAGAAAAAAAAAAGTCCTCTTCAAAGGAGACAGTATATATGAATACATGGGTGTACCAAAAAGGGCAGGATTTTTTAGACTCTTTGGATCCCTGTCTAAGTAAATAGGTAATATATGTGAAGTAAATATGACTTCCAGGTCAAATGAGCAACAAGATGATGGACTGGATATTTTCTCTGATCACCTGACCTCACAAACTCCTCCAAAACAGAAAGTGTGCAGCAAAGATAAAGCAACTTCTGCTATCTCCACAATATTAAAATCCAGAATCCAAAATGAAGTTTTAAAAAATACATAAATTGACATCCATTCAATGTCCCTCTCCTAACTCCCATGCTACTGGTAGGAAGTTACCCTGGCAAATCCAAGGATATGAGACAGATTTACCACAAAAACCAACCTTCCATACTTCAATCCTCCTTCCATCTTTCCAGTGCCATGAAGGCCCCAGTTCTAGTCTACAGAATTTTACCCTGGTCAATCCAGACAAGAAGCTACAGTCCCTCAACAGAAAAATCTATTGGAGCCTATAATCTCATAGTACCAAGATTACAAAGTTCTGAAGTTTTAGTGCTAGGCCAAAGAACCAAGAGGAGATGAGATAAGTCACCAGGATAGAACCTTAAAGATGGAAGTCTGAGCAGTATCAACTAAGCCCAAGGAAAAGAGCACAGCATCCATATAGGGTCAAATCTGGACATCCAAAAGTCATTTGGGGCAGAAGGTAAACTGGTGAACTATGAAGAGCCTGAGGTCTTCTAAGATTCAGATTCCAAGGAAACCACCATTAAAGGGGAAGGAGTCAGGAAGTAAACAATAGGGTAAAGTAAGGATTAAAAAAGACTAAAATTACTAAGATTTACAGAAGTAAAAATTCAGAGACTCTGAATAAACATAACTCAACAGGAAGTGGTAACAGGAAATAATAACAGAAGAAAATAGCTTAGCCCCCAGATCTAGTAAATTTGTTTGGGCATTTTTGAATAAATACTGAAGAGCAAAGGAAAATGATCCAACATTTGATAAGACAGAGAAGCCTATGGAAGTTGAGGAAAACATGGATTTACAACACACTGTTCCTAAATAGTCCAGAAGAGAAATGAGACTCAAGAGAGGAGACTTAATGTCCTGCATAGCAAAAAAAAAAAAAAATATATATATATATATATATATATATATATGTATATATATATATATGGGAAAACTGGAACCTTAATGGTAACCCTCCTCAATGAAACAAAAGAGAAAATAATAGTTTAGAAGTGCAAATATATAGAGGAGAAAAACAACCAAAAAGAGGAGAAACAAAAAAAAAACATTAAAAGAAAATATTCTCACTATACAAACAAAATCGACAGATTTCAAAGACAGGTTGTGTAGAAGCAACCTAAGGATTAGAGATGTCATAGAAGATTATGACAAAATGAAAAATTGTGATAGCATAATGAAGAAAATAATGGAAAAGAATTTTCTAGAACTTTTGAACATGGGAAATAAAATTCCAGTTGAAAGAATTCACAGATCACCTCCAGAAAAAAAATTAAAAATCCAAGGCTGCAAACTCTAAGACATGTGGTGTTAACAAATCAAATGAGAAAATTATAAAACATATCACACAGTACCCCAATCATAAGAAGACCTATACAAATGTAAGTTATTCTTACTATTATTTTAAAAACAATCAGTTCTTGGGGCAGCTAGGTGGCGCAGTGGATAGAGCACCGGCCCTGGAGTCAGGAGTACTTGGGTTCAAATCCAACCTCAGACACTTAATAATTACCTAGCTTTGGCCTTGGGCAAGCCACTTAACCCCGTTTGCCTTGCAAAAACTTAAAATAAAAAAAAAATCAGTTCTATTAACAATCAAGAGATTGACCTTCAAATACAAAGAAAAATAATCCCCATAGGTGGAATTGGGGACTAATCCAACCCTACTGGAGAACACTTTGGAACTATGATCAAAGGGGTATAAAACTCTGCATACCCTTTGATCCAACAATACTACTTCTAAATCTTTAGCCCCCCAAAAAAACTTTTTAAGAGAAAAGGACCTATTTGTACAAAAATATTTTGTAGTGTCTCTTTTTCTGGTGGCAAAATAAAAGGTGGAAATGGAGAGGATGACCATCAATTGGGGAATGGCTGAACAAGTTATAATGATGTATTATTGTGCTTTTTAAAAAAATATAAATTGGTGATTTAAGAAAAACCTGTAAAGACTTACATTACCTGATGCAAAGTGAAATGAAGTGAGCAAAACCAGGAGTACATAGTAACAGTAATACTGTATAATGATCAACTGTGAATGACAGCTATTCTCAGCAATACAATGATCCATGATAATTCCAAAGGACTCATGTTAAAAATGCTATCCACATCCAGATAAAGAACTAATGGAATCTGAATGCTAATCAAGATATGCTATTTTTCATTTTTTTGTTTGAGTTTTCTTTCACAACACAACTAATATGGAAATATATTTTGCATGATTCCACATATATGACCTCTATTAGGGAGGGATGGAATTTGGAACTCAATATTTTAAAACAGTGAGTGCTAAAAATTGCTTTTAGATATAACTGAGTAAAAAATAAAATGTTAGTTTAAAAAACAAACACAAAGAAAAGGAAATTCAAATACCACAAGAATATTTTGTGCCTACCAGAGGCATTTAAAATAGTTTTAGAAAGAAGACCAAAGCTGAAGAGATTATTTGATTTTCAACCACACCAAACAGCAGAAATGCAGGAGGAGCAAATAAATGCAGTAGGCAAGAATGGTAATAACAGTAGGGTAACAGTTGACTAGGAAGAGGTCTTTCTAAAAATAGATAGAGGTGATAGAAGTGATAGAGGTGATAGAGAGGAAGGCAGCAATTTGGTAGAAGTAACAGTGAAGAGATGGATAGGGTGCTTTATGGACAGAACCTAGTGATGCCCTGCCTCCAGGTGAATCAATGCTTTTTTTGTAGAGCTATATTACAACACAGGAGGATACATAAAAGGGTAGGGAGGAGTTAGAGAGGTATGATATGTTGCCTGTACTGATTCTCACAAAGCCTTTGGCTTAATTATGTACACAGTATTTAGTTATATAAAGCAAATATATAAAATAGACCTAACCATAGTAAGAACACTAGAGTATTATTATTCCATGCCCACGCAAAAAACTGTTCTCTCATTAAAATATGCTACCATCATAAAAATGTCAAGATTATAAAATATGGCACTTTCAGGGAAACAGTTGAAAACCATTGTAAACAGTAGCATCCATTATCATCTCTTTCGAATAGAAGCTATTCAAAGAAAGAGTTGTATCAGAATCTCATATAAATCATGTAATGTATATTGTTGGCATCAAATTCAGGATTTACCTAAAAACCCATTAAAGATTTTTTCCAATCTTGTGAGAACTTTCTCCAGGGATATCAAAATGTTATTTGGGTTCTATAAGTATAAACTTTTTAATAAATGTCTCATGTCTCCATTGCTGTAGAGATGAGAGATGCTCAAGCAGATGCTTATCCTTTTCCAGAGTCCATCAATTAGTGATATTTTAGAACTGGGACTTCTATATTGTTAAGAATAATTCAGAGATGCTTTAGAGGGCTGGTTGTAGGAGCTTCGTGCAGTGACTTTTTTGGAATGCCAGTCCCAGGAGAGGTTAGGAAGAAGAGCAGACCTTTGAGAAGTCATGAAGTTGGGACTATGTGGGCATTCACAAGGGTCTGAGCACTTGTTCCCTAGCTCTTCTCTCTGGAAGATAGACCAGCTGCCACTGTTGCCACTGTTGATGCTGGGGCTAATGATAGTGATTCTATGCTAGATGATGGAATCAGGACTGAGAAACTACAAGAGTGGTTAGTGAGCTAATCCAAGTGTTTCCTCCCCCAACCCCAACACCACCCAAGGACACTTTCTTTGGTCCATACTGCAGGGTGGGAGGAGGAAGTCACTGCCCCTCAACTAAATGCTTCAGAGGTATGCTCCCTTCTTCCTTTAGAGAGGGAAGGAGTTAAAAGCAAGTCACAGACTTCCGGCCAAGATGGCGGAGAGAAGACAGGCACAGTTCTAAAGTCTCCTGATCTCTTCCCCATCTATCACATGAAACAAACCTCTTAAAAGAATTCCGAAACAGGAAACCCAGAAAGAAAAGCCAGGAGAGGAAAATCTACCTCAGTATTTGTCTCCCGCAGCAGCCTTGGCTGAGTACTGGCAGGTGAGTCGGGGCTCCGAGGGAAGATCAGCCCAGGATCAGCCAGATTAACAGCTGAATTGGAACCAGGAGTCTGAGGGCCCGAGAGCCAGACTTGCTGGATCAGTGGTAGGGCTGTACGAAGGGGGCTTGAGTCCACAGGGAAGCAGAGGCGCTGGTGTTGGTGCTGTCCCCCTGGAGCTTGGGGAAGGGGCTGTGGGGAGAGGTCTGGTGCAGGAGAGCTGAGGACACCATCCCTGGGCTCCTCAGGTCTGAGAAACTCTGAGTCCATGCTTCCATTGCACAAAGGCCTCCTCCCAAACAAATGCAAACTACTGATGCCTCAGGCCCAGGTGTGTGAGCAGAAGAACCAGCCCAACTGAGGAATGACCTCAGGCCAGGGTAAAGCCCACCATTGATTGAAGGCAAAAGAATTCAATAGTTCCAACTCCTCCCTTCGGGCAAAGGGGGAAGGCCTCTCAACCAAAGTCACAGACACTCTACAGAGGGCAACCAGCACTTCCTACTGGCCAGCCAGGGAAACTGCACTCAGTAAAGCCTTTAGCGATCCCAAGCCCAGGTGAACCAGCTCCAACCCAACTCAAGGTCTTAGCATAATGAAGAAGGGTCAGCAGAAAGGTGGATCCATAGAAAAATCCCTGGAAAGGAAAGACCCCCAACTCAGAGAGACCTGGAACCTCTGAGGAGAATAAAATCTGGTCTCCAGCACAGAAAGACTTCATTTTTTTTTATAATGCAACAGAATCACTTTAATGACAAATAACTTTGAAAGCTATAAGAACAATGATCAATGAAATGAATATGTGATTCCAGAGGACTAATGATAAAGTATGTTATTTACTTCCTGACGGATTCAAAGGCAAGAGTTTTGTTAATGCTATACATAGTATATTTATCTTTTTTTAAATTTTTGTTAAAGATATTATTTGAGTTTTACAGTTTTCCCCCAATCTTGCTTCCCTCCCCCAACCCCCATGCCACAGATAGCACTCCATCAGTCTGTACTTTCTTTCCATGTTGTACCTCGATCCAAATTTGGTGTGATGAGAGAGAAATCATATCCTTAAAGAGAACAGAATTCTCAGAGGTAACCAGATAAAACCATAAGACATCTGGGGTTTTTTTTCCGAATTAAAGGGAATAGGCCTTGTACTTTGTTCAAACTCCACAGCTCCTTATCTGGATACAGATGGTACTATCCTTTGCAGACAGCCAAAAATTGTTCCCAATTGTTGCACTGATGAAATGAGCAAGTCCTTCAAGGTTGAACATCACTCCCATGTTGCTGTTAAGGTGTACAGTGTTTTTCTAGTTCTGCTCATCTCACTCAGCATCAGTTCATGCAAATCCCTCCAGGTTTCCCTGAAATCCCGTCCCTCCTGATTTCTAATAGAACAATAGTATTCCATGACATACATATACCAGTTTGCTAAACCATTCCCCAATTGAAGGACATTTACTGGATTTCCAATTCTTTGCCACCACAAACAGGGCTGCTATAAGTATTTTTGTACAAGTAATGTTTTTACCCTTTTTCCTCATCTCTTCAGGGTATAGACCCAGTAGTGGTATTGCTGGGTCAAAGGGTATGCACATTTTTGTTGCCCTTTGGGCATAGTTCCAAATAGCTCTCCAGAAGGGTTGGATGAGTTCATAGCTCCACCAATAGTGTAATAGTGTCCCAGATTTCCCACATCCCTTCCAACAATGATCATTATCCTTCCTGGACATACTGGCCAATCTGAGAGGTGTGAGGTGGTACCTCAAAGAAGATTTAATTTGCATTTCTCTAATAATTAATGATTTAGAGCATTTTTTGATATGGCTATGGATTGCTTTGATCTCCTCATCTGTAAATTGCCTTTGCATATGCTTTGACCATTTGTCAATTGGGGAATGGCTTTTTGTTTTAAAAATATGACTCAGTTCTCTGTATATTTTAGAAATGAGTCCTTTGTCAGAATCATTAGTTGTAAAGATTGTTTCCCAATTTACTACTTTTCTTTTGATTTTGATTACATTGGTTTTACCTGTGCAAAACCTTTTTAATTTAATGTAATTGAAATCATCTAATTGGTTTTTAGTGATGTTCTCCAACTCTTCCTTAGTCATAAACTATTCCCCTTTCCATAGATCTGACAGGTAGACTAGTCCTTGATCTTCTAATTTGCTTATAGTATTGTTTTTTATGTCAATATCCTCTAAGCATTTGGATCTTATCTTGGTAAAGGGTGTGAGGTGTTGGTCTAATCTAAGTTTCTTCCATACTGACTTCCAATTATCCCAGCAGTTGTTATCAAAGAGGGAGTTTTTATCCCAGTGACCTGACTCTTTGGGTTTATCAAACAGCAGATTACTATAATCCTCTCCTGCTTTTACACCTAGTCTATTCCACTGGTCCACGATTCTATTTCTTAGCCAATACCAAACAGTTTTGATGACTGATGCTTTATAATATAATTTTAGATCTGGTAGTGCTAAGCCACCTTCGTTTGCATTTTTTTTCATTAAGCTCCTGGAAATTCTTGACTTTTTATTTCTCCATATGAATTTACTTACAATTTTTTCTAGCTCATTAAAGTAATTTTTTGAAATTTTGATTGGTAGGGCACTAAACATATAGTTTAATTTTGGTAGAATTGTCATTTTTATTATATTAGCTCTCCCTATCCATGAGCAGTTGATATTTGCCCAGTTATTTAAATCTGATTTAATTTGTGTGAGAAGTGTTTTATAATTTTTTCAAAAAGATTCTGAGTCTGTCTTGGCAAATAGACTCCCAAGTATTTTACACTGTCTGAGGTTACTTTGAATGGAACTTCTCTTTCTAGCTCTTCCTGCTGTTTCTTGCTAGTCATTTATAGGAAAGTTGAGGATTTCTGAGGGTTTATTTTATAACCTGCAACTTTGCTAAAATTGCTAATTGTTTCCAGTAGTTTTTTAGATGATTTCTTGGGATTCTCTAGGTAGACCATCATGTCATCTGCGAATAGTGAGAGTTTTGTCTCTTCCTTCCCAATTCTAATTCCTTCAATTTCTTTTTCTTCCCTAATTGCTGATGCTAACATTTCTAATACAATATTGAATAGTAGTGGTGAAAATGGGCACCCTTGTTTGACCCCTGATCTTATTGGGAATGCCTCTAGCCTCTCCCCATTGAGTATAATGCTTGTTGATGGTTTCAGATAGATACTGCTCATTATTTTAAGGAACAGTCCATTTATTCCTACACTCTCTAGTGTTTTTAAAAGGAATGGATGCTGTATTTTGTCAAAAGCTTTTTCAGCATCTATTGATATGATCATATGGTTTCTGATAGGTTTGTTATTGATATAATTGAGTATACTAACAGTTTTCCTAATATTGAACCAACCCTGCATTCCTGGAATAAATCCTACTTGATCATAATATATTATCCTAGTGATGACTTGTTGTAGTCATTTTGCTAAGATTTTATTTAGGATTTTTGCATCTATATTCATCAGAGAAATAGGTCTATAATTTTCTTTCTCTGTTTTAACTCTTCCTGGTTTAGTTAGCAGTTCCATATTGGTTTCATAGAAAGAGTTAGGCAGAGTTCCATCTTTCCCTATTTTTCCAAAGAGTTTATACAGGATTGGAACCAATTGTTCCTTAAATGTCTGGTAGAATTCACTTGTGAATCCATCAGGCCCTGGAGATTTTTTTTAAGGAGTTCACTAATGGCTTATTGAATTTCTTTTTCTGAGATAGGGTTGTTCAGGTATTTAATCTCTTCTTCATTTAACCTGGGCAACTTACATTTTTGTAAATATTCATCCATTTCACTTAGATTATCAAATTTATTGGCATAGAGTTGGGCAACATAATTTTGAATTATTACTTTAATTTCCTCCTCATTGGTGGTGAGTTCACCTTTTTTTCATTTATAATACTAGTAAAGTGGTTTTCTTCTTTCTTTTTTTAATCAAATTAACCAGAGGTTTATCAATTTTATTGGTTTTTTCATAATACCAACTTTTGGTTTTAGTTATTAACTCAATAGTTTTTTTGCTTTCAATTTTATTAATTTCTCCTTTGATTTTTAAAATTTCTAATTTAGTATTTGGGGATTTTTGATTTGTTCTTTCTCTAATTTTTTTAGTTGCATGTTTAGTTCATTGATTTCCTCTTTCTCCAATTTATTCATATAAGCATTTAGAGCTATAATATATACCCTGAGAGTTCCTTTGAATGAATCCCATAGGTTTTGGTATGTTGTTTCATTATTAACATTATCTAGGATAAAATGTTTAATTCTTTCTATAATTTGTTTTTGGGTCCACTCATTTTTTAAGATGAGGTTATTCAGTTTCCAATTTGGTCTGGGTCTATATCTCCTTGGCCCAGTATTGCATATGACTTTTATTGTATTGTGATCTGAGAAAGATGTATTCACTATTTCTGCCTTTCTGCAGTTGATCATTAGGTTTTTATGTCCTAGTACATGGTCAATTTTTGTATAAGTTCCATGTACTGCAGAGAAAAATATATATTCCTTCCTATCCCCATTCAGTTTCCTCCATAAGTCTACCATATCTAATTTTTCTAACAATCTATTTACCTCCCTAATTTCTTTCTTGTTTTTTTATGATTTGATTTATCTAGATCTGATAGTGGGAAGTTGAGGTCTCCTACTAGTAGAGTTTTGCTGTCTATGTCTTCCTGTAATTCTTTCAGCTTCTCCTCTAAGAATTTGAGTGCTGTCCCACTGGGTGCATATATATTCAATATTGAAATGACTTTATTGTCTATGGTACCTTTTAGGAGGATAAAGTTTCCTTCCTTATCTCTTTTAACACTATGTATGTTTGCTGCTGCTTTGTCTGAGATAAGCATTACTACCCCTGCTTTTTTTACTTCCGCTGAAGCAAAATATATTTTGCTCCAACCTTTTACCTTTACTCTATATGTATCTCTCTGCTTCAAATGAGTTTCTTGTAAGCAGAATATTGTAGGATTGTGGTTTTTAATCCACTCTGCTATTTGCTTACATTTTAAGGGAGAGTTCATCCCATTCACATTTAAGGTCATGATTACTAATTCTTTATTGCCCTCTGTGCTATCTTCCCTCTGTTTGTATTTTCCCCCTTTCCCCCCCTTTTATCCATATTCCCCAGTATTTTGTTTTTGAATACCACCCCCTTCAGTGTGTTTGCCCTCCTATATCACACCCTCCCCTTTCTTTCCCCTTTCCCTGTTCCCTTCCCTTCCTTTTGTTATTTCCCCTTACTTCCTCCACTCCCCT
Organism: Macrotis lagotis; assembly: GCF_037893015.1. Taxonomy (NCBI): domain Eukaryota; kingdom Metazoa; phylum Chordata; class Mammalia; order Peramelemorphia; family Peramelidae; genus Macrotis; species Macrotis lagotis. The sequence continues at coordinate 207,470,339 of NC_133664.1, read as the reverse complement.
TCCCTTTCTCTGTCCCCCCTTCCCTTTTTCCCTTTTACTTCTTGAAAGGTTAGATGTTTTATAAGTTAACTGAGTATGTGTAGGTTGACTTTAAGCCACGTCTGATGAGAAGAAGATTCAGGTGTTTCTCCTCTGCTCCCTTCTTCCCCTCTATTACCATAGGTTTTTTGTACCTCTTAGTGTAATGACAATTGTCCCATTCAGTCCCCTCCCTCTTCCCGTCTCTTTCCTGTCCCCCTTTATAGGGAAGTAGTGTATTTTTTTTAGATCATTCTATCGAAGTCATAGAAAATTCTGAGTGTCTGACCCTTCTAGTTCAGTATATTCTGTTGAATAGAGTCCAAACTCCTGAGAGTTATTAAAGTCTTTCTCCGCGGTGGAGTTAAAGCCAGTTACATCCCATTAGATATCAGTTTCATGGATAAGTCATGGATGTCCAGCATTTCTGGCGAGGTATATTCTCTCTGTTAGAGTTACATTTCTCAGGATTCTCAGGATTTATGAGAGTCTCTACCCCCACCCCCACCCCATGCTGGGATATAGCCAGTTTCAACTTGCTGGATTGCATTTTTTTCCTTGTACTGCCCCCCCCCTTTTTTTACCTTTTCATGTGTCTCTTGAACCACCTGTTTGATATCCAAATTTTCTGTTTATCTCTGGTTTTTTCATCAGAAATTTTTGGAATTCTTCCATTTCATTAATATCCATCTTTTTCCTTGGAAGAGAAGACTCAGCTTTGCAGGAAAGTAGATTCTTGGCTGCATTCCAAGCTCTCTTTCTCTTCGAAATATCTCGGTCCAGGCCATTCCATCCCTTAAAATTGATGCAGCCAGGTCCTGTGTGATCCTTACTGTGGCTTCTTGATATTTAAATTGTTTCTTTCTGGCTGCTTGCAGGATTTTCTCTTTTATCTGATAGTTCTGCAGTTTGGCCACAACATTCCTTGGTGTTTTCCTTTTAGGATCTTTTTCTGGTGGGGATCGATGTACTCTTTCAATAACTACTTTGCCCTCCGATTCCATGATGTCAGGGCAGTTTTCCATCACTAGATCCTGTAATATTAAGTCCAGGCTTTTTTTCTCTTCAATGTTTTCAGGAAGTCCTATAATTTTTCAGGTTTCCCCTCCTCGACCTATTCTCGAGGTCAGTGGTTTTGTTGGTGAGGTATTTCATATTTGCTTCTATTTTTCTATTTGTTTATTTTGTTTAACTGACTCTTGCTGTCTCGTGTAGTCACTAGTTTCTGTAGACTCCATTATTTTTTGTGGGGAGGTGTTTTCTTCATTAACCTTTTCCAATTGATCGATTCTATTTTTGAAAGAGCTTTCCATTTGACCAGTTGAGGTTTTGAGAGAATTAATTTCTTTTTGCATTTGCTCATTTGAGGATCTGAGAGAATTATTCTCATTTTGCAAAGTATTAATTGTCTCCCCCAAATTTTCCAGTTGATTTTTAAACTCCTTCCTTATTTCTTCAAGGAAGTCTTTCTGTGCTGGAGACCAGATTGTATTCTCCTCAGAGGTTCCGGGTCTCTCTGGGTTGGGGTCTTTCCCTTCCAGGAATGTTTCTATGGATTCACCTTTCCGCTGACCCTTCTTCCTTATGCTAAGACCTTGAGTTGGGTGGGACTGGTTCACCTGGGCTTGGGATCGCTAAAGGCTTTACTGAGTGCAGTTTCTCTGGCTGGCCAGTAGGAGGAGCTGGTTGCCCTCTCTGGGGTGTCTGTGACCTTGGTTGTGAGGCCTTCTCCCTTTGCTTGAGGGAGGGAATTGGAGCTATTGAATTCTTTTGCCTTCAATCAGTGGTGGGCTTTACCATGGCCTGAGGTGATTCCTCAGCTGGGCTGGATCTTTTGCTCACACACCTGGACCTGAGGCAGCAATAATTTGCATTTGTTTGGGAGGAGGCCTCAGTGCAATGGAGGCGTGGGCTCAGAGTTTCTCAGACCAGAGGAGCCCAGGGATGGTGTCCACAGCTCTCCTGCACCAGACCTCTCCCCTCAGCCCCTTCCCCAAGCTCCAGGGGGACAGCCCCAACACCAGTACCTTGGCTTCCCCACGGACCCAAGCCCCCTTCATCCAGCCCCACTGCTGATCCAGCACGTCCGGCTCTCGGGCCCTCAGACTCCCGGTTCCGATTCAGCTGTTGGTCTGGCTGATCTTCCCTGGGAGTTCAGACTCACCTGCCAGTACTCAGCCAAGGCTGCTGCGGGAGACAAATACTGAGGTAGATTTTCCTCTCCTGGCTTTTCTTTCTGGGTTTCCTGGTTTGGATTTCTTTTAAGAGGTTTGTTTCATGTGATAGATGGGGAAGAGATCAGGAGACTTTAGAACTGTGCCTGTCTTCTCTCCGACATCTTGGCCCCGCCCCAGGAAGACTTCCTTGAAGAAATAATGAAGGAGCTTAAAAATTTGGGAGAGACAATTAATACCTTGCAACAAGAAAACAAAACCTTAGAAAGTACAATTGGACAAACACAAAAGGAGAATAAATCTCTCAGATCCTAAAATGAGCAAATGCAAAAAGAAATTAATTCTCTCAAAACCTCAATTGGTCAAATGGAAAGCTCTTTCAAAAGTAGAATTGACCAATTGGAAAATGAGTTGCAAAAGGTTAATGAAGAAAACTCCTCCCCCCAAAAAAGAATGGAGTCTACAGAAACTAATGACTCCATGAGACAGCAAGAGTCAGTTAAACAAAATCAAAAAATAGAAAAAATAGAAGCAAATGTAAAATACCTCATCAACAAAACAACTGACCTCGAGAATAGATCGAGGAGGGGCAACCTGAAAATTATAGGACTTTCTGAAAACATTGAAGAGAAAAAAAACCTGAACTTAATATTACAGGATGTAGTGATGGAAAACTGCCCTGATATCATTGAATCAGAGGGCAAAGTAGTTATTAAAAGAGTACATTGATCCCCACCAGAAAAAGATCCTAAAATGAAAACACCAAGGAATGTTGTGGCCAAACTGCAGAACTATCAGATAAGAGAGAAAATCCTGCAAGCAGCCAGAAAGAAACAATTTAAATATCAAGGAGCCATAGTAAGGATCACGCAGGACCTGGCTGCATCAATTTTAAGGGATGGAAGGGCCTGGACGGAGATATTTCGAAGAGCAAGGGAGTTTGGAATGCAGCCAAGAATCTACTTTCCTGCAAAGCTGAGCCTTCTCTTCCAGGGAAAAAGATGGACATTTAATGAAATGGAAGAATTCCAAAAATTTCTGATGAAAATACCAGAGCTAAACAGAAAATTTGGATATCAAACAGAAGGTTCAAGAGACACATGAAAAAGTAAAAAAAAGGGGGGGGGGCAATAAAAGGGAAAAAATACAATCCAGTAAGTTGAAACTGGCTATATTCCAGCATGGGTGGGGGGGGAGACTCTCATAAATCCTGAGAAATATAACTCTAACAGAGAGAATACACCTAGCCAGAAATGATGGACATCCATGACCTATCCATGAGACTGCTGTCTCATGTGATGTAACTGGCTTTAACCACACTTGGGAGAAAGATTCTAAAAACTATCAGGAATTTTGATTCTATCCAATAGAATATACTGAACTAGAACAGACAGACACACAGAATTTTCTATGACCTAGACAGAATGATCTAAAAAAATACACTACCTCCCTAGAAAGGGGGACAGGAAAGAGATGGGAAGAGGGAGGGGATTGAATGAGACAAATCTCATTACACTAAGAGGTACAAAAAACCTATGGTAATAGAGGGGAAGAAGGGAGCAGAGGAGAAACACCTGAATCTTCTTCTCATTAGACTTGGCTTAAAGTCAACCTACACATACTCAGTTAACTTATAAAACATCTAACCTTTCAAGTATTAAAAGGGGAAAAGGGGAGGGGGGGACAGAGAAAGTGAAGGGGAGTGGGGGGAATAAGGAGAAATAACAAAAGGAAGGGAAGGGAAAAGGGAAAAAGGGAAAGGGGAAAGAAAGGGGAGGGTGTGATATAGGAGGGCAAACATACTGAAGGGGGTGGTATTCAAAAACAAAATACTGGGGAATATGGATAAAAGGAGGGGAAAGGGGGGAAATACAAACAGAGGGAAGATAGCACAGAGGGCAATAAAGAATTAGTAATCATAACCTTGAATGTGAATGGGATGAACTCTCCCTTAAAACATAAGCAAATAGCAGAGTGGATTAAAAACCAGGATCCTACAATATGCTGCTTACAAGAAACTCATTTGAAGCAAAGAGATACATATAGAGTAAAGGTAAAAGGTTGGAGCAAAATATATTTTGCTTCAGCTGAAGTAAAAAAGCAGGGGTAGCAATCTTTATCTCAGACAAAGCAGCAGTAAAAATACATAGTGCTAAAAGAGATAAGGAAGGAAACTTTATCCTCCTAAAAGGTACCATAGACAATAAAGTCGTTTCAGTATTGAATATACATGCACCCAGTGGGACAGCACCCAAATTCTTAGAGGAGAAGCTGAAAGAACTACAGGAAAACATAGACAGCAAAACTCTACTATTAGGAGACCTCAACCTCCTGCTATCAGATCTAGATAAATCAAATCATAAAACAAACAAGAAAGAAATTAGGGAGGTAAATAGATTGTTAGAAAAATTAGATATGGTAGATTTATGGAGGAAACTGAATGGGGATATAAAGGAATATACCTTTTTCTCTGCAGTACATGGAACTTATACAAAAATTGACCATGTACTAGGACATAAAAACCTAATGATCAACTGCAGAAAGGCAGAAATAGTGAATACATCTTTCTCAGATCACAATACAATAAAAGTCATATGCAATACTGGGCCAAGGAGATATAGACCCAGAGCAAATTAGAAACTGAATAACCTCATTTTAAAAAATGAGTGTACCAAAAAACAAATTATATAAAGAATTAACCATTATATCCTAGATAATGATAATAATAAAACAACATACCAAAACCTATGGGATTCATTCAAAGCAACTCTCAGGGGATATATTATAGCTCTAAATGGTTGTATGAATAAATTGGAGAAAGAGGAAATCAATGAACTAAAAATGCAAGTAAAAAAATTAGAGAAAGAACAAATCAAAAATCCCCAATCAAATACCAAATTAGAAATTTTAAAAATTAAAGGAGAAATTAATAAAAACAAAAGCAAAAAAAACTATTGAATTAATAAATAAAACCAAAAGCTAATATTATGAAAAACCCAATAAAATTGATAAACCTCTGGTCAATTTGATTTAAAAATAAAGAAGAAAACCAAATTGCTAGTATCATAAATGAAAAAGGTGAACTCACCACCAATGAGGAGGAAATTAAAGTAATAATTTGAAATTATTTTGCCCAACTCTATGCCACCAAATTTGATAATCTAAGTGAAATGGATGAATATTTACAAAAATATAAGTTGCCCAGGTTAAATGAAGAAGAGATTAAATGCCTAAAGAACCCTATCTCAGAAAAAGAAATTCAACAAGCCATTAGTGAACTCCCTAAAAAAAAAACCTCCAGGGCTTGATGGATTCACAAGTGAATTCTACCAGACATTTAAGGAACAACTGGTTCCAATCCTATATAAACTCTTTGGAAAAATAGGGAAAGATGAAACTTTGCCTAACTCTTTCTATGAAACCCATATGGTACTGTTACCTAAACCAGGAAGAGTTAAAACAGAGAAAGAAAATTATAGACCTATCTCCCTGATGAATATAGATGCAAAAATCCTAAATAAAATCTTAGCAAAATGACTAGAACAAGTCATCGCTAGGATAATACATTATGATCAAGTAGGATTTATTCCAGGAATGCAGGGTTGGTTCAATATTAGGAAAACTGTTAGTATACTCAATTATATCAATAACAAACCTATCAGAAATCATATGATCATATCAATAGATACTGAAAAAGCTTTTGACAAAATACAGCATCCATTCCTTTTAAAAACACTAGAGAGTGTAGGAATAAATGGACTGTTCCTTCAAATAATTAGCAGTATCTATCTGAAACCATCAACAAGCATTATATTCAATGGGGAGAGGCTAGAGGCATTCCCAATAAGATCAGGGGTCAAACAAGGGTGCCCATTTTCACCACTACTATTCAATATTGTATTAGAAATGTTAGCATCAGCAATTAGAGAAGAAAAAGAAATTGAAGGAATTAGAATTGGGAAGGAAGAGACAAAACTCTTACTCTTTGCAGATGACATGATGGTCTACCTAGAGAATCCCAAGTAATCATCTAAAAAACCTACTGGAAACAATTAGCAATTTTAACAAAGTTGCAGGTTATAAAATAAACCCTCAGAAATCCTCAACTTTTCTATATATGTCTAGCAAGAAACAGCAGGAAGAGCTAGAAAGAGAAATCCCATTCAAATTAACCTCAGACAATATAAAATACTTGGGAGTCTATTTGCCAAGACAGACTCAGAATCTTTTTGAAAAAATTATAAAACACTTCTCACACAAATTAAATCAGATTTAAATAACTGGGCAAATATCAACTGCTCATGGATAGGGAGAGCTAATATAATAAAAATGACAATTCTACCAAAACTAAACTATCTGTTTAGTGCCCTACCAATCAAAATTCCAAAAAATTACTAGAATGTGTTAAATAAAATTTTTAGTAAATTCATATGGAGAAATATAAAGCCAAGAATTGCCAGGAGCTTAATGAAAAAAAATGCAAATGAAGGTGGCCTAGCACTACCCGATCTAAAATTATATTATAAAGCATCAGTCATCAAAACTGTTTGGTATTGGCTAAGAAATAGAGTGGTGGACCAATGGAATAGACTAGGTGTAAAAGCAGGAGATGATTATAGTAATCTGCTGTTTGATAAACCCAAAGAATCTGGCCACAGGGATAAAAACTCCCTCTTTGATAAAAAACTGCTGGGATAATTGGAAGTTAGTATGGAAGAAACTTAGATTAGACCAACACCTCACACCCTTTACCAAGATAAGATCCAAATGGTTACAGGACATAGACACAAAAAAACAATATTATAAGCAAATTAGAAGATCAAGGACTAGTCTACCTGTCAGATCTATGGAAAGGGGAACAGTTTATGACTAAGGAAGAGTTGGAGAACATCACCAAAAACCAATTAGATGATTTCAATTACATTAAATTAAAAAGCTTTTGCACAGATAAAACCAATGTAATCAAGATCAAAAGAAAAGTAGTAAATTGGGAAACAATCTTTACAATTAATGTTTCTGACTAAGGACTCATTCCTAAAATATACAAAGAACTGAGTCATATTTTTAAAACAAAAAGCCATTCCCCAATTGACAAATGGTCAAAGCATATGCAAAGGCAATTTACAGAAGAGGAGATCAAAGTAATCCATAGCCATATGAAAAAATGCTCTAAATCATTAATTATTAGAGAAATGCAAATTAAAGCTTCGTTGAGGTACCACCTCACACCTCTCAGATTGGCCAGTATGTCCAGGAAGGATAATGATCATTGTTGGAAGGGATGTGGGAAATCTGGGACACTATTACACTGTTGGTGGAGCTGTGAACTCATCCAACCCTTCTGGAGAGCTATTTGGAACTATGCCCAAAGGGCATAGTTCTCATCAAATGTGCATACCCTTTGACTCAGCAATACCACTACTGGGTCTATACCCTGAAGAGATGAGGAAAAGGGGTAAAAACATTACTTGTACAAAAATATTTATAGCAGCCCTGTTTGTGGTGGCAAAGAATTGGAAATCCAGTAAATGTCCTTCAATTGGGGAATGGCTTAGCAAACTGTGGTATATGTATGTCATGAAACACTATTGTTCTATTAGAAACCAAGAGGGATGGGATTTCAAGGAAACCTGGAGGGATTTGCATGAACTGATGCTGAATGAGATGAGCAGAACCAGAAAAACACTGTACACCCTAACAGCAACATGGGAGTGATGTTCTACCTTGAAGGACTGGCTCATTCCATCAGCGCAGCAATTGGGAACAATTTTGGGCTGTCTGCAAAGGAGAGTACCATCTGTATCCAGATAAGGAGCTGTGGAGTTTGAACAAAGTACAAGGACTATTCCCTTTAATTTGGGAAAAAAACATATATCTTATTGTCTGATCTGTTTACCTCTGAGAATTCTGTTCTCTTTAAGGATATGATTTCTCTCTCATCAAACCCAATTTGGATCAAGGTACAACATGGAAACAAAGTAAAGACTGAGGGAGTGCTATCTGTGGGGTGGGCGTGGGGGAGGGAAGCAAGATTGGGAGAAAATTGTAAAACTCAAATAATATCTTTAATAAAAAAACACAACAACAAAAATAAAAAATAAAGAATATTGATGAAAATATTTAAAAAAAATAAAATGAAGGGGTTGATTCAAAAAAAAAAATCAAGTCACACTAATTTAAGCTTCCACATTAGCAGTACTGCCTGAAAGTCTCATAATCAATGACCATTACCATTCTCCTTTGTCCTTTTTCTTTTCATTACTATCATTTCATTTTTCTTTTTTTATATAAAAGAAAATTTGACAGCTGTTAATCCTAGTTGCATTATCAATTCTAGCAACAGTGAATAGAGCTTTGGGGAAGAGTTGATCTAGTCTAAAGGGAGGTAGAGGATGTATCCTAGTTGAGAATCAGGTGTAAGGAGCATTCAACATTAGAGAGGTACATTCAGATAGTATTCCTGAACCAGTTTATGTTTTAGAAGCAAGAGAACTTTTAAGCAGAGAGAAATTAATAATTTAAAGTGAATTGAAATTCCCAGGAAAATAAGAGAACTCAGCTCTTGGAGCATAAGCATAATCAGGAAGTGGGCATAATTTTCATGTGGATTTTTTTGGTTTTTTGCTAGCCCCAATTGCCTTTAGGTGCATGGATCATCTTGAACTCTGGCAATTCTTAACCAGTCTGGATCCTGTGGGGTAAACCAAGAGGGCTGATCAAATAAATTTATTACTTATGGGAGCATCATTCTCATGTATTTGTTACCAATAGGTCTATCTCATATAAAATTACATGAGAATTCCCTATAAAGACCTGGTTGTTTGACAGAAGCAGCTCCTCTCAGCAGTCCAGAGAGCGAGGACATAATTTGACTGGTTATGGGCTAAATTTTGTCCCCAACTAGAGGAAGAAAAACAAAACAAAACAAAACACAGAAAAAAAAAAAACAACCCTTCCAAATCTGATGAATACTTTATAAAAATTATCTCTTATGTATCTCTTTCCCTCAATCCTAATTCTTGATGCCAAAAATTACTAATTTGTAAATAGGTTTAACAAAATATATATGTAAAATGCTAATCTGACTGTTCCCTGCTGAGGGGAGGGGCATGGGAAGGGAGAGTGGAGGGACATTTCGTAACATAGAAATATGTATGTACAAGTGGATGAAAATAAAGAAATAAATTTTAAATTTTAATAAAGCAAATAAAATAAAAATAAAATAAAGCACTGATTGTAGAGGGGTGATGATCAACCTTAATGGACTTGTTCATTTCATCAGTGCAATAATCAGGGGCAATTTTTAAACCTATGGTAATTTTTTTTAAAAAGTCGCTTTATGTACTACATGATTTTGCTATATGTAATATTTTATTTCTTCCTCAGAGATTTGTTTTTTTCTCTCAACACATTCAATTTGTTCAATGCATAGCATGGAAACAATGTAAAGATTCTCAAATTGGCTTCTGTAGTGGAGAGGGAGGGAAGAGAATGTGGGAGGAAAATTGTAAAATTCAAAACCTTACAAAAAATGATAGGTGGAAACTACTATTTTATATAATTGGAAAACAAATAAAATATTCATATGACTTAAAAAAGAAAGTTAAAAAAGAATTGGTTGTTAAATTGTCAATGTAAGCATCTGAAATTGATAAATGCTTATTTTTTTTGTCGTGATTGTCTAGACAACAAAATGTGAATAATACCGAACAAACTTTTAAAATGTGTATTAGGTACATTTATTTTTCAGAGAGATGTTTGTTAAACATTTACCAGATAAAGACTTTATCTAACATATATATATATATATATATATATATATGCATATATATATATATATATCAAAAAAAATAGAGATTGGAGTCTTAGATCTCGAAGCTAGAGGTCAAATTGAACTGACACAGAAATGTGATAGAAAGACCATAGTCTCCTCAAGGCCAGACATGCTGAAAGTTGTGACTGATGGATGTCAAAAGACTAACTAGCATCCTAAAGTCAAAAATTAAAAGGAAAGAAGAATAATTAGTACCTGTACAATAAAAATCATAATCTACACTTTTAGAATTAAAAAGGACAATAAAGCATTTAGAAACTATTCAAATAAAAATCCACATATTAATAAGAAATAAATTCATAACCCCAAAGCACCTATAGAAAGATTAATACCTCTTTATCAAAAGAGATATCAGAGGTTTTCAGAGCATATATAAGTTAAAAACTTAACAGTAATACATCTGATGTAGATATCACTTATCAGAGCAATAGTAAAGGTTAACAATAGATATATCCTGACTGATTTGTCAAATGTAACCAAAGGTAGTTGACCTCCAGAGGGAGCCTATGAAACAGGTAAAGTCCAAGAATAGAATCCAAAGGTTCTCCATGGGCAATATCCTCATAAACTCAACTAATAATATGTTAACTAAAAATCATTAAACAAATGACTGAGTAGTACAGATTTGTATATAGAAAAGGAAAGGTTTATGATAACAAATCAAAGTCAGTTCATTGCCACCAAAAATTATGGAGCCTGGACTTACTGATTGATGTAGATTATGTAAGTGTGTCATCCTCTAGGGTGATGAGGTCCACCAAATGCTCCTGTTTGTGGATGACATTGTCTCAATGGCATCAAATCATTGTAGAGTCTCAAAAAATTGACATCATCTACAGAGAGAGGGATAAAAAAAATGTCTGTAGCCCAAATTTCAATATGCATCTGAATGAACACCCTAGAGAATTTTTCCAACAGACCATATATATGTATATATATATATATATATATATATATATATATATATATATATGTATATATATATATATATATCCAGGACAGATTTCTCTAGATGGATGATGAGTTAGACTTGGGTTAAAAAGGAATTGATTTGGAAGCTCTTTTATGACTCCAAGTTTCCTATTATAACAAAGATGCATATTCTTAATGAGAATGCTTGATCAGTGTTGCTAAATGTTTTAAAATCCCACTACCATTTAAGAAATGAAGATTAGCATCCACAGAGGAAAATGGAAAGGTACATGGTGAATGTGAGAAAACTGCAACATATAACCAAGGAGGACTCAAAAGATGACAACAAAGAATTGTGTAACAGAAAGAAAAGATGGAGTGGTCATATGGCTAGAGTGAGAAATGAGAGGTGGTCAGCCATATGCTCTACTGCTACCTTTGTAATGTCAGGAGAAAGGGAGAATGGTCTCCAGCACATAGTACTCTGGGGGTAAACTTTTAGAAGGACATGTTGTTGTTGTTGTTGTTTTGTTTTTTCCTTTGTAGAGTCCTCATGACATAGCCCTCCATAGGACTTTGCTTTCTAGAGTCCAAGCCAGAGGGCCACCCTCTGAAGTTGCCATTATGCTCAAGTGATTATTTTCACATGCATCAAAGGTAGTCCCACTGCTATCAGCCACTTCTATTCCAGGGGATGCTTCTACCATCTCTATGGTGCGTTGCTACTACAATCATTCAACTCCAACTACTGATGGAAAGTTTGGATTTCTAAGCCTAACAGGTTGCCTAGACATTCCCATTCCAGCATACTTGTACATTTAAGATCAGGAAAAAAAAAATATGGAGGTGGCTTTGTGCTCACAGAGCCACTATGTCTGGGTGGAATATAAGGCAGCTCTTCCCCCCCTCCTCAACCTCAGTAACTTCGCAAAGTAATCTTGCCTCCTTGCAGCTGCAAAGAAAAAAATAGGACATAAGTGAGGGCTGACCTCTCCATATACCCATTTCATTCTAATTCAACATCCTCTGAGTCATCAGTTCTTTCAGCCAATTCGAAGACTTTTGTCATTACACAGTACCAACTCCTCGGTTATGCTTAGCCAGAAACAGATTTCTTTTAAGTCATTTGGACTGGAACTAGGCAGGAAATATTTGCACATGCTCTGTTTAACCCTCTGGGAGGGGCAAATATGAGCATGCTTCCCCTACAAGGAAATGTTTAAAACAGAACAATATGTTACTTCAGTTTTCCAAAATTTAGCAACTCCCAAAAATCCTAGAAAGACAAGATCAGGTGGCCAGAATTTTATGGAAGAAGCTCCTTACCCTTTGTAAACCAAGAGATAACAAATTGCCTTGCAAATCCAGACTTCAAAGTACCTTGAGAATTCAACAACTAAATGGCACTAGAACCACAGTGCCCTCTTATCACACAGTTGCCCAGACATAACACTGATCCATAAAAATTCAAGAACAATTTTTGAAAGGTTTTAGTATATTTAATACTCATCATCTCCAAACTAGATGGCATAAAAATGGTTCAAAAGTATAGAATAGGAGAAATCAAAACTGTGTGAAAAGATCAGATAAACATCCTCCCAAACTTGACTGCAACAACAATAATCTTTTTTTTTTCTTTTTTTAGGTTTTTTTGTAAGGCAAATGGGGTAAAGTGGCTTGCCCAAGGCCACACAACTAGGTAATTATTAAGTGTCTGAGACCGGATTTGAACCCAGGTACTCCTGACTCCAGGGCCAGTGCTTTATCCACTATGCCACCTAGCCACCCCACAACAACAATAATCTTGAAAAATACTTTTAAGTGAGTTTATAGAAGAGTTTACTTCCCAATGCTTTAATTAATTACAAAAAGCAAGTTATTTTACCCACCTATGCAATAGTCCACAGAACATTAAACATGAAAGAAAGATAGAAGAATAGTAACTTTTGCTGTGGCCATTTCTAATTGACCTCCATCAAAAAATAAAATAAAAGTGGCAATAATAATCATTTATCCCTTTACTTTTATATAATCCCTGCCTATAGCTTCTTTTCTGTGAAAATTGTTCAAATTTGGTATGTGCTCATAGGCAAAGTCTGCTTTTTAGCAGAAGGTTGACTATAGAAAATTAAAATTTTCAGCCACAGAAATTCACAATGGTTAAGTTCTAATAGTATTGCTATCTCTCTTAGTAAAAGAATCTCTATACCAATGAAATCATGGACACTTAAAATATTAGTAAAAGAATCTCTATACCAATGAAATCATGGACACTTAAAATATTTAAGTATTTAAGATTTACAAAGTGCCTTCCATCAACCCAAGAGGTAGATCATTCAACTATGATGTTCATATAAAAAGAAGAAACTGAGGTTCCAGGAGGACCCTGACTTGCCCACTACTAGTAAGTGTTTGAGGTATCATTTGAATTCAGGTCTTCAGATTCCTAGTCCAGTCTTTCCATACATTGGTCACAATGGAAGTGATTTTGTCTTTGATCTTACCAGGTGACTGACTAGCCCAGAAGCTTAGTTAGACAGTCAATTTTCTGGCTACCCTATCTCTTTAGCAAGTATAGACAAAGCAGACACTTTCCCCTGTCTGTCACTGAAGGCAGAGCTCCACTTGAGCTCATTTGTCTCAGGGAGATTTATGCAGCTTCCCTTGCGATAGAATCTGATCCACTGATTGGTTGTGGAGTGACAGCCTGGGCAGTTAGCCATATAGGACACTGCATGAGGTTAAGATAAGCTTTCAAATGAATTCAAAGCTCCTATCTTGCTTTGTGACCTTGAGACCTTGTGACCTTGATCTTCTCTGGACCACAGGTTCTAAACATTGCATAGCCTTCCTCTTCAGCTATATAAACACAGGGTGAATGCTAAGAATGGTTTATATGCATTGTTGCTGTTATGGTGGTTGTTTTTATTATATTACAAGATTTGTATATTTGTTTTTTTCTGAAAGATTACATTGGGTTTTTATAGCTATGTTTTATATTCTTGTGTTTTGGGGGTTTGAGTTTGATTGGATTTGGGGGGCTTGGGGGTTTTGTTTGTTGCTGTTGTTGAATTGGGGGGGGTTTCAGAAGTAGGGAGATTAGGAATTAAAATACTGTAGTTCCCTAGTGTATATAAGGGAAAGGCACTGTAGGTAATTTAGCTCTAACAGATGAAAGTCCAATAATACCTTTCATATAGTGTGTCCTTCCTAATCTCAAGGATCTCTTGAATTTAATATTTCTATTTATTATCACAATAATCTCCTGAAATAGTCAGGGTAGGTATTATTCTCTTTCTTTTTATTCTTGAGGAAACCTAACTTGACTAACAATACTCAGCCAGCAGCAAGTTCAGATGAGAACCTAGGTCACTACGGACAATCTAACAGTTGAAGAAGCTGCCAACAGAATCTAGGAAATTGTCATTCCATGAAATCTTTTTCAGAAGAGAATAAAAAATTCCCATCTGGAATGGTTTAGATTCATGCCTGCCTAGAGGCAGGAGGATAGACTAAATGACCCTGGAATTCCCTTCTAGCCCTGTGCTTCTCCAATTACCTTCTCTAATTTCTAGAGAACACTCTTTCTCTAGGGAAAAATGAATCTCAAGTCTTTAGCTTCCCTTGGGAATCTGCAAAAGATTTCATTTTCCAGTTTGGGGAATATGAGCTCCATGGGAGAAAATGTTTAGCAGGCTGTCAAAAGAAAACATTTCAATGACACACTATATATTTAGATTGTTGCTAGCAACAGATGCTTCTAGTGGGTACAGTGTGAGTCTGGGAAGCCAAAGAAAGACATAGGTTCTATTCCTGGCACTACACTGTAACCCAAATCAGGTTGCACTATGGCTCAGTTTCTTCTTCTATAATTTGGACATAAAAGTCTTGCCCTGTCTATAACTGGCAGGGATATTGGACAGTAACTTCAATTCAATAAATATGGCACAAAGTGTCTAGTATCTTCAGGGTTCTATAAAGAGTATTATGTTAGTTCCTAGATGCTAGGAGAAGCAACATACAAGGTTTAGTGACAGTACAGTCCCTGCCCTTATAGGACTTTAGGCTTAGCTATCTACAGATATTTAAAGGTCTATCACATGGATGAGGGACTAGGCTCAGTCACTGAGGCAAGGACAAAGAATAAGAACAGATTTCTGATTGATTTGTGGAAAACTCCCTAGAATTTCATAAAGGTTGAAGGAACTGCGTCAGCTGGCAGCAGATTCCTCATTACTGGAGTTCTTCAAGTTAAGGCTAGATGACCAATGGCCAAGAACTTACTTTGTGTTGGGCATTGCACATGGATAATACAGAGGGGATAGGCCCTGTTCAGGTGCAGATTAGGATAGATGACTACTGAGATTATATCCAACTCAGATTCTGTGATTCCAATAATTTATATAGGTATCTAAATCATAAGAGAAAAGTGCAAATAAAAATGAGACAAGTTCCTGAAGGAAGGAGGGAAAGAGGATCAGGGTAACTTCTTGTAAGAAATAGTGTTAAAGACTTAAAAGCTCTCTAGGAAGTCAACAGCGCTAAAGGAGAACAGACACAGAGAACATTGAGAGGCTGGAATTCAAGGGCTAAGGTCAAATTCTCAGTTCAAAACTATGATTGTTCCTGAGCAAGTTTTGTAACCACTATGGGCCACAATTTCTTCTTTAAAATGAAGAGACTGGATCTCTAAGGTACCCTCCAGCTCTAAATCTATGATCCTATGGTGCTATGAAAGACAGGAAGGCAGAAGATGCTAAGAATGATGAGTAGTCTAATTTGACTTAAGTATATTTATAGAGGAGTTGTATGTGAGAAGGTAGCAGATTAGTGACAGTAAATAGAATGTTGGACTTGGAGTCCAGAGTCCTGAGTTCTAATCCTATCACAAACATTTATTAGTTGTGTGACCCTAAACTAACATTTAACCTTTTCCATTTCAGTTCCCTCATCTATAAAATGGGGATAATCATAGGATCTATCTCCCAGTACAAGAATCAAAAGAGATCATATATGTAAAATGCTCTACAAATCTTAAATCACCACATAAATGTTGACATTATTATTACAACATTAGGAATAAAAGGTGAGTCCTAGTTATTGGGAGTTGGGAGGCAGAGAGGGTTAAATGCTGAAAAATGTGTTAGAATTTTTCTCAATTGAAAACAGGATACCATTGAAAATTTTGAGTATTAAATATAGAAATATAAATTTCTATATATGCATAAGAAAGATTACCCAGAGGTATGCAGAAGGAATATGCTAGATGAGGGATAGGGACTTGAGTTGTAATACAACCAAAACATGGCAATGAGGTTTATATTCATGAGGCAACAAGGGAAAGAAAGAGAAATTATCAAAGTTTTGATAATTGTAGAATTACTAGATATTGGCAATGAATTGGATATTAAAGGTAAAAGAGAAAGGGATCAAAAATAGCACCAATTTCAAACCTGGGGGATTGGTAGAACCAGTGACAAAGAATGAAGAAGTCATCACTTTGATATAAGTTGAGCTACTGGCAGGAAGAAGGTCTTTTCCAGAGTTAGAGATATTGTTCTGGACCCTGAGAAAAGGCTATGTTTGAAAATAACTTTCAGTCCTCTCCCTTGTCAGTTCATAATCAGGTACAATTGACTAAAATCATGAATCCTAATGCATGAATCCCTCCACAACATCTCAAGTGATCTTAAAACCTCAAGAATCCCTGGCATAAGGAGATAGCTGGGGTGGGGGTGGGGGGGTACTGGGGGGAATTCACCCAGAATGGTCCATGCAGAAATTTGCAGCAATGGGACAAGACTGGGACCTGTAACTGTCTACCAGGGCGAGAAGAAGCTGTGAATCCCAAAGAATTGGCTGAGAACAGAAGTAGGCTTGCAATGAAATCCCATTGACCTCTAAGAGAGGAATGACTAAAGTCTAGGGCTATGTATCAGCAAGAGGTCATTAAACTCAGATGGTCTAAGGAACGAATCTGTAGCTCTGCTTCTCTGACACCATAACATATCCTTGGATTTAGCTCCAATATACAGAAAACAAGGAAATAAGAATTTATTAAGCAGCCATAATGTGCCAAGCACTTTTCAAATATTATTTCAGTTGATCCTTACAACAGTCTTTTGAAGTAGGTACAATTGTTATTTCCATTTTACAGTTAGGGAAACTGAGGCAGACAGATCAAGTGACTTGCCCAAGTTCATACAATGAGGAAGTATTAGAGGCTGAATTTGAACTAAGAGGCTGGGTCTTCTTGATTCCTTGTCCAACATTCTTTGTGTTGTATCAGACCCAAGCTCAGAAGGCAGGGACTTCAGATCAAGAGTAAGACTTCAATTCTCTCATTCTGAACCTGTAGAACCTTCCAGATAATACAAAATAATACAAAATCAGACCAAGGGGGAAGTGATCTGACTTCATTCTAGATAAGACCAAGTAGGGTTCACTGAAAGTTTGTAGCTTCCTAATCTGAGTCATCTTTGAAATAATTAAATGTAACAAAGGATTCAATACAAGAGAAAGACACCAGGTCAAGACCACTTAAAGAAAGTTCCAGTATTTCCTCCAGAAGTACATAGAGCCTGGATCTAAGGTAAAGTTCCTTTTTAAGAAATGAGACTTGGGGCAGCTAGTTGGTGCAGTGGATAGAGCATGGGCTCTGGAGTCAGGAAGACTTGAGTTCACTCTTTTTTTGTTGTTTTGATTTGTTTTCTTGCCAAGGCAATGGGGTTAAGTGACTTGCTCAAGGCCACACAGCTAGGTAATTATTAAGTGTCTGAGGTCACATTTGAACTCAGGTCCTCCTGACCAGGGCCAGAACTCTAAACACTGGCAAGTCACTCTTAACCCCATTGCTCTAAATAAATACAAAATTTAAAAAAAAAAAAGAAATGAGACTCAATGAACAAGGAATAAGAAAATCATACTAATAATAAAGAACTATTCTGTAGTCAAGGGAAATTTAAGACAAAAACACAGAAAAAGAAGATAACTCCACAAAATCTACAAGCAAAGTCTCAAAGAAAAATAGCTGAAATTATATCATCTAGAATTTCTGGAACAAATGGAGTAAAAGATTTCTGTTTTCTTAATTAAAATTCCCTTGTAGGAAATAATATCTCTAGAGGAAAGAACTAGAAAAGAAATTAGTATTATGAAGGAAAAACTGAAGAGAATTAAAAGATTAAAAAATTAATTTAAGTAACCAATTCCCTGGAACAAACAGAAAGCAATGAGACAACAAAAAAAATTTAAAAGAAAAAAATCTGAAAATATGTAGGGAAGTATTTTATTTCAAAAACAACTGACTTGGAAAACAGGTCAAGGAAAGATAATTTAAGAATTATTGCATTATCAAAAAGAAATTTCAAAAAAAAGGAAAACTAGATATCATCTTTGAAGGAATCATAAATGAAAATTACCTAAATCCATTAGAAGCAGAAGAATTCTAAAAATAAAGGGGGGACATTAATCTGTTACGTCATGAAAGAAATCTTCAAATGAAAATTTCCAGAAACATTATAACCAAAATCAGAGCTTCCATTCACATTAAAAAAATTTTTTTTAAAGTAAAAGTTTAAGTACTGAAAAATCTCAGTCAGGTTCATAGAAAATATGGAATCTTCCACTCCAAAGGAGCAGAGATCATTTAAAACCAGAAGACAAAACAAAAATAGGAAAAAAAATCCTCTAATCATCTCCTTTAAAAAAATGAATACTTTCAGGAATATTATATCCAAAATTCAGAATTTCCAGATTAAAAAAATACAATTAGCTAAATAGAAGAGATCGAAGATTTAGCTTACAGAAGAGAAATAACACCAGAGTCAAGAGAAAAACTAAAACATTTGAAGAATCTAAAGGATTCCCTTCAAGAAAAAATATCTTTTAATGTTGGAGTGGTGGAAGGGAAAGATAAAACAAGTGCCCCATTCAATAAAACAAAGAACTTGGTACAAAACTTGGTTGTTTTTTTTTTTAATGATTTGATTATCTTAAAAGAAGTAAGAAAGGGGGGTAGGGGGTAGGTACATACTAGAAAAAATGTAAAGGAAGGAGAGGGAACTTATTGTTGCTTACATAATTAGGACACACAAGGAGAAGACTATATACAAAGGAGGAAAGGGTGGGGGAGCAGGCATCACCTGAAACTCATTTTCATTTGAACCAGTCAAAGGAGAGTAGAACACACACAGAGAGTTTGAAGTCGAAAAACATTCAATTTAACAGGAAAAAAAGAACAGGGAGAGGGAGTGAGAATAGGAAGATAGATTAAGAGAGGGATTAGTTCTAAGCAAACCATTCTAATTATGGTGGGTGGATAGTGAAGTAGGATTTAAAAAGAAAGAATGGATAAGAACCTATGGTTGTTACTTGGGTGAAGGGAAGAGAAGAGTAGAAGTCAATTTTCAAGGTTAATTGGTATGGAACACAAACTTGTCTCTGTAAAGAGGAGAGAATGATGAGTAAAGAGACAGGGAAGTCAAAGAATGTAATAGAAGAAAATACACAATGAATGATCACAACTGAAGGTGAACTGGATGAAATCATCCATGAATTGGAAGAGGAAAACAGAATGAATTAGAAAGGATAATCCAATATGCCCTTAACAAGAAACATACTTAAAATATAGCCATACACAAAGTTAAAATAAGGGGCCAGAGCAAAATCAATTATTCTTCAGCTAAACTCAAAAAAGCAGTAATAGTAGTCATGATTTCAGTCAAGGAAAAATCAAAAATAGACTTAATTGAAAGAGATAAATTGGAAAATATATCATACACCATAATACATTAAAATTTATAGATAGTGAATGAATTTCAATGCATCAAATGGCTTTAGCAGCAAACTAATTTAAGGAAAAGTTAAATAAATTACCATAAAATTTACCATAAAACTATAATCCTTGAGAATTCAAAGTATGTCTCTCAGCATGGATAAATGTAACCAAAAAAAGAATAAAAGAAAGAAATTAAGAATCTGTATAGAATTTCAGAAAATTTAGATATGACAAAACTGCCAATTAATGAATTAAAACTGTGCATGGCCATTGCAAAAACAAACCAAATGCTAATTCATAAAAACCTTGCAAACAAATGCAAAAAATATTGAACACAACCTTTACTGACCTCTTTGTAGTATATTTTATATTCAGTAAAGAGATGAAGAAAGAATTAAAAATTAGTCAGATTCTAAACAAGTTAAAACTAAAGAATTTTGGGGTCAAACTGCAACTAAACTTATAAGGAATGTAATAAGTTGGGAAACAATTTTTACAATTACTATTTCTGACAAAGGATTCATTTCTAAAATATAGGGAGAATTTGAGTTTAATTTATTAAAAAAAAAGTAATTCCCCAATTGATAATTGGTCAAAGGATATGGAAAAGTGATTCTCAGATGAAGAAATCAGTTATCTACAGTCATATGAAAGATGCTCTAAATCATTATTGATTAGAGAAATGCAAATTAAAGCATCTCTGAGATACAACCTCACCTTTCAGATTACCCAATATGACTAGAAAGGATAATGATGAATATTGGAGGGGATGGAAAAACTAGGATACTGATGCATTGTTGGTAGAATTGTGAGCTGATTTAACCTTTGTGGAGAGTAATTTGGAATTACATCCAAAGGGCAATAAAATTATACATACCCTTTGATCCTACAATACCACTATTGGGTCTATATCCTGAAGAGATCATGAAAAAGGATAAAAATCCCACATGTATAAAAAATATTCACAGAAGCTCTGTTTGTAGAGGCAAAGAACTGGAAATTGAGGGGATGTCCATCAATTGAGGAATGGCTGAACAAATTATGGTATATGTATGTGATAGAACACTACTGTTCTATAAGAAATCATGAGGGAAGGGATTTCAGAAAAGTCTGGAAATGCTTGCATGAATTGATATTCAGTGAAATAGTAGAACCAGAAGAACATTATATACATTAACAACAGCATGGGATCATAACTATAATGGACTTATTCATTTCAGTAGTACAATAATCAAAGACTTTTTAAAAGACTTATGATGGAAAATCCCATCCATATCCAGAGAAGGAACTGTGGAGTTTAAATGAAGATCAAACCTTATCTTCAGTATGTAAAAGATGTCCTATAGGGGAAACTAGGTGGCAAAGTGGATAGAGCACCAAACCTGAGTTCAAATCCAGCCTCAGACACTTAATAATTATCTAGCTATATGATGTGGGGCAAATCACTTAATTCTATTGCCTTGCAAAAATCAAAAAAAAAGTTGTCCTATGTGTTATGTAATTTTTTTTTCTCTCTAATGTTTTCTTTCTTCCATTTGGATTTCATTCTTCTCTCACAATATGTTCAATATTGATCTATTTTTATCAAAGCTATAAATGTAAACACTATATCAGATTACTTTCTGTTGAGGGAGGAGAAAGGGAAAGGAGAAAGAAAAATATAAAACTCAAATCCTTGCCAAAAAAAATGATTGGTAAAAATTACCATTGCACAAAGCTGGAAAATCAAATAAATAAAATATTTTTAAAATAAATAATGAGACAAAAAATAATTTGTGGGTCCTAAAATAAAACAGAGAAACAATGCATTGTTTCTATTCAAAATTCATCACAATAACAAAAATATATAGAGCAAACTGAAATTTGGGAGATGTAATCAACATAGTGTTCAGATTAAACACTTTCATCAAAAGAAAGAACAGATCAATGCAATTAAAAATCTAGAAAAACAGGGGCTGCTAGGTGGCGTAGTGGATAGAGCACCGGCCCTGGAGTCAGGAGTACCTGAGTTCAAATCCGACCTCCGACATTTAATAATTACCTAGTTTCGTGACCTTGGTCAAGCTACTTAACCCCACTGCCTAGCAAAAATCTAAAAAAAAAAAAAAAACAAAAAAAAACTAGAAAAACAAAAAATGTAAAACCCCAATTAAATATGAAACTAGAAATTCTGAAAAATCACAAAATTGAAAGTAGAAAAAAGCCATTGAATTTATAAAATTAGGGATTGGATTTAAAAAAAACAATAAAATAAGCTTATTAGCTAACTTGCTTATGCTATTGTCATTCAGTTGTGTTCAACTCTATGTGACTGGGGCAGCTAGGTGGTATAGTGGAACACCAGCCCAGGAGTCAGGAGGACCTGACTTCAAATCTGACCTCAGACATTTAATAGTTACTTAGCTGTGTGACCTTGGGCAAGTCACCTAATCCCATTGCTTTGTAAAAATAAAAAAAGAAAACAACTCTATATGATCCCATGAACTTTGTCCATGGTGTTTTCTTAGCAAAAATACTGCAACAGTTTGCCATTTCCTACTTCAAAGTGTCCCCATTTTACAGTTGAGGGACTGAGGCAAATAACAGTTAAGTGACATTCTATAGCTAGAAAGTGTCTAAGACTGAATTTGAACTCACATCTTACTGACTCCAGGTAAGATGTTCTATCCAGTGCAACATCTAGTTACTCCAATTTGATTTTAAACAATAGAAAAAAACTAAAATTACTAGGATCAAAAATGGACATGAAGAATGACCAACAAATTAAGAAGAATCAAAGGAAATTATTAGATACTATTTTGCCTAACTATATGCCAATAAAACTGACAACTTAAATGAAATGCATAAGTATTTACAAAATTATAAAATGCACTCATTAAAAGATGAAGAAACAGAAAATTTAAATAATAATCTCTGAAAAAGGAGCTGAAACATAAATAAATTCCCAGGGGAAAAAATACCCAGAACCAAATGGATTTATAAGCAAATTCTATAAAACATTCAAGGAACAATTAATTCTAATATTATAAAAACTACTTGCAAAAAATAGGAAGAGATCCTTCCAAAATGCTTCTATAAAACCAATCTGATCTTAATTACTAAACAGAGAAAGGAGACTTTAGAATAATATCCCCAGGATATGCTAATAAATAACTACCAATTGATTTCCTGGGGAGGAAATAAAATGCAATACAATTTTAGCTTAATCTGCATTATTTTTAAAATTTATTTATTTATTTTGAATTTTACAATTTTTCCCCAGTCTCTCTTCCTTCCCCCCCCACCCCCACAGAAGACAATCTGTTAGTCTTTGCATTGTTTCTATGGTATACATTGATCTAAGTTGAATGTTATGAGAGAGAAATCATATCCTTAAGGAAGAAAAAGTATAAGAGATAGAAAAATTACTTCATAAGATAACAAATTTTTTTTAATTAAAGGTAATAGTCTTTGGTCTTTGTCCAAACTCTACAATTCTTTCTCTGGATACAGATGGTATTCTCCAATGCAGATACCCCAAAATTGTGCCTGATTGTTGCACTGATGGAATGAGCAAGTCCATTAAGGTTGATCATCATCCCCATGTTGCTGTTAGGATGTACAACATTCTTCTGGTGCCACTTTCAGCATCAATTCATGCAAATCCTTCCAGGCTTCCCTGAATTCCCATCCCTTTTGGTTTCTAATAGAAAAATAGTGTTCCAACATATACACAGTTTATTAAGTCATTCCCCAATTGATGGACATTCAATCAATTTCCAATTCTTTGCCACCACAAACAGGGCTGCTATGAATAGTTTTGTACAAGTGATGTTTTTACCCTTTTTCGTAATCTCTTCAGGGTATAGACCCAGCAGTGGTATTGCTGAATCAAAGTGTATGCACATTTTTGTTGCCTTTTAGGCATACTTAATCTGCATTTTTAATATTTTCTTCATTTTCTTAAGTCTAAATTATAAACAAAACCACAAATCAAGCCTTAATTTGTAGCACTTGCCTATTTCCCAGGATAAATGCACACTGAAAATTTAACAATTGGCCCTAGAGAGCCAAGAGGAGTCAACTCCAATCTATTGCTGAATATACCTAATGAAACTAAAGCAAAAATTGTAAACAAAATACTATCAAAGAAACTGTAGCAATTTCATCAGAAAAGATAATACATTATGACCAAGTTGGGTTTAGACTAGGAATGCAGGGTTAGTTCAATATTAGTCTACTAAAGTGGCAAAGTAGATAGAATGCTGAGCCTGGAGGCAGAAAGACCTGATTTCAAATCTAACCTCAGTGGTTTACAGTGTGACCCTGGACAAGTCACTTAATCTGTTTCTTCATTTGTACTTCTGCGGTACCAAATCATATCTCCATATCTGCCTATTCTTTCAGTACCCTAATAAATAATTCATCTGAACCCGGTATCTTGAATTCAAAGTCAGATCAAGGTTAGAGCCTTATATAGCTCAAATTTCTCTTCTTTATTAATCATTTTTGCTCTGTAGTAGGAATATTGCTTTTGACTGGAAAGACAAAGAGACAGAGAAGACAGGAAGAGGAGAGAAGGAGAGACAGAAATGCAAAATCATAATTAAGAATTTGAGAACTCCTGCCTTCTCTCCCATAATGATTCACTCATTCAGAGCACCATTCCTGTCTCCTCTTTGAGCTTCCAATTTTTCCACAATAAATCTAATGTTTACTTTATTATCTTTATAAAAAGTGTTTCAAACACCTCTACTCCCAAATAACATAAATAATAAGATATTCTTGCTTAACAAGTCTAGCCTAACAAGATGATACCTTATCAGGTCAGTGTTACAGAATCAAAACATGACCAATTCCTTGATATCTCTACTAGCTCAATCAAAAATGTGGACTAAATGTAAGGAGTGGTTATTTAAGCCATTTAATGAAAAATACTGGGACTAATTTAAAAAAACTAGACTCTGAGCCTGTTTATCAGAGGAGTTTCCAGCAAAATCTATTGAGATATTAAAATTGTGAGTCACTTAAAGGACAAAAGAGAGGTATATTTGGGGTGTGAGTAAATAGATATATTACCAACTGGAAACTGCTTACACAAAGTGGCATAAAATTTATCAAAAACATATATTTAAAAAAATAAATCTAGTCATAAACTAGTCTAGTCTAATCTAGCCAGAAAAACCTGGTCAATCTAGACAGTCTACTATGTATAGAAAGTAAGAGGTATGAGGTATGGGGCAGATATGTAGTGCTATGGATAGAGCACTGGTCCTGGAGTCAGGAGGACCTGAGTTCAAAGCTGACCACAGATACTTAATAATTCCTTAGCTGCGTGACCTTTGGCAAGTCACTTAACCCCACTGCCTTGCAAAAACCCTCCCCAAAAAAGGAGGTAAGAGGTAATAAATTGATAGGGGCAACTAGATACCATAGTGGATAGAGCTCAATTCAAATTTGACCTCAGACATCTACTAGCTGTATAACCTTGGGCAAGTCGCTCTATGTGGCTTCCATTTCCTCATCTAAATAATGAAATTAAAGAAGGAAATGACAAGCCAAGTCTTTGCCAAGAAAACACAAAATGGAATCACAAAGAGTCAAACATGACTGAAACAACTGAAAAACAACAAAAGATTGACAATCTGAGTGTTTTATTGATGTAATATCAAGAGGTCTAGAGCAAGGCCTCCAGAACATTGATAATTCTTCCATGATGAGAGAACAATAGTCATTAGTTAATAATCATCTATCAAGCACTTATCTAAACACAGGGATACAAACACAAATAAAGACAGGTCCATTGGATCAGAGGGGCAGAAGGTCCCAATTAAATGTGAGTACCAAGACATATTACTTCTAACAAACTGATGAACTTTCCCAAAGATGATGAAATGATGGAGAAGTCCAAAAATGGTACAAATGAGAAATGAGGACCTGACTTTCCTGGATCCCTCCTTAAACAGAAAATATAGACAAGAGCTCCAGAGAATAAGGAGACATGGATGAGTTATGGTCAACACTGTAGAAGGGACTCCTCTCCAACATTAATAAAATCATGTAATTATTGAAATAGCAAAGAAACTTTTTTAAAAAAGCCTTTTCTGGCGCATTCTCACCACTATCTCTCAGCTCATTATAAACTGTCCTGTTCCTGACCCTCTGTTTGAAGCTCCATTGCCTATTTCCCTTTCCTATTCTGTACATATTTTTTAGTCTTTTTTGAGCACTTTATGCATGCACATCGATATTTGGACAATTCTCCCTCTTTTCTCTTCATCAGAATTGTACTTTATAAACTTTCAAGTGTTCTCTCTATTATGTATGGGTAATATTGTTATTACACTCAAGAAATGGCATAAAAAAATCCCCAAGAACAGAAAACAAAGTGGATCAGTCATGTAGCCAAAGTGAAGGAAGGCAGATGGACAGTTGGAAAGCTATACAGTTATCCATGAAACATGAAAGGAACCATACAGTTCACTGGGTAGACATGGGCTTGCTTTAATGGTGAAACGGGCAAGATTAAAACTGGCTGTTCAGTAGACGTGTTATGACGCTAACAACATCTTCTTAACCAGTTGTTCAGTTTCCAAGTATGCTTTTCCCTTCAGAGGCCCCTGCCTTCAACTGGCAGCAGTGATGAAAATACCACCTGTGTGGCTTGGCAGCCAAAAAAGCTAATGCTTCCTAAGCTGTATTATGCAGAATGAAGGAGGTAAGAATTCCACAGTATTCTGCTCTGTCCGGACTAGATCAGGGCCACTGCCTTCAATTCTGAGGGCAACATTGTAGGAAGGACAAAAAACAATTTGGATCATAATCCTACAAGAGTGATCAAGATCACAAAGAATTTGGAGATCATGATATAAACGGCTGACAGACAATAGGCATTTTAAAGTTCTTTACAAAGTGCCACGTACTATGCTAATCACTGGAGATACAAATAGAAGTGAGGGAAAGCTGTCTACATTGGAAAGTAATGCTTCAGGAGATGGATAGTTCCCTCTCCTTGATGTTCTTCAAGCAAACTATGGATGACCATTTGTTAACAATAATAGAAGGAAGTCATAGGTTCAATATGATCTGTGAGGTCTCTAAGATGGTGTGAAATATGGGGTTTTTTGCAATCTTCAACATATTTTATAATCAATAAACAATATATATGTAAATAATATATAGTGGAGTCATACTCTCTACACCTCCATCAGTCATGTAAACTGTGGTATTCAAAATTCTTGAGAGACAATTTCTGGGTAATTAATAATTTTATTAGTAAAAGAGCCAATGACACTCTACAATGCCAAAGACAAATCATGGCAGTGGGCTCACAGTTCATATGCCCTTGTAAGAATGGGTATTACTGAGGTGGCAATCAACTCTGGATAACAATTAATGAGAAGAATAGTGCAACAAGATGTGGATATATTCTGATGAATGGCTGGGGAATTTAACTTTGATTGAGTCATTTACTTCTAAATTGGCCAAACTAGGGCAATCTAATCATAGATTTTATATCACCCCCAAGTCTGAACAAAAATTAATGGACTGGGAGTTTCACCTTAGATTATTCTTGTGAAATTGGGTGGAGTCTGAACAAAATTGAGGAGGTTCTTAATCCCATCTGCTACATCAACCTTCTTTCAGAGGCTGAACTTTGAAATGAGAACTTCCAAAAAAAGGAGTTACTCTGGATCTCCCCAAATTACTGGTTATTAATAATCATTTCTCTCTGTGAATCTATTCTAGAAAACCATCTGCAGAAGACTGTTTCTCCTATTCCTATGCTTTCTTCAAGAATACATGGGGGGGGCAGCTAGGTGGCACAATGGATTAGAGCACCAGCCCTGGAGTCAGGAGTACCTAAATTCAAATATGTCCTCAGACACTTAATAATTACCTAGCTGTGTGGCCTTGGGCAAGTCACTTAACCCCATTGCCTTAAATAAAAAAAAAGAATAATAAAAAAGAATACATGGACATATGCATAGACCATTTTTATAAAATAGTGTTGGAAATTTGGAAATAAGCTGTCTTTATTTGGTAACAACACTACTGACAATCTTTTTCATTCAAGAAAACTTGAAAAATCTATCCTTAAGTGCCTAAGTTTTTAGCATCTACAGGCTGTTGATGTTTGTCCTTCCATTCTGAAGAATACTATATCAGGGAGGTGATGTCATGACATGCATGTGAATTGGATTTGAGTGAGGGGGGCTGTGCTAAGTCACCAGCTCACTTTCTCCTCCAGAATCATCTGGGTCCAGTGGCCAGATAGGAATCAGGATGACTGGAAATGGCTCTGAATATGAAGCTATCAGGATTAAGTGACTTGCCCAAGGTCACATAATTAATAAGTCTCTGAGACTAGATTTAAACTCAGGAACTCCTGACCTCAGAGTCAGCACTCTACCCACGTCTACTTTTTCTTCCTGATTTCAACTTTTCTAATTGTTATTTCTTAAATTGCCCATTAGTAATTCTAAGTTCAAAGAATCAAAATGTCGCATCTCCACTATCATAGAAGACTGCTTTACAAATATTGACAAATCACCTCCATATTGTCCTTAGAATGTTTTCTATTTAGATACTATTGTCATTTTATGTTTATAATTAAATTTTATCTGGTATAGTTACTTGTAACAATAATGGACCTAATTGTCAAATGAATAACAGTATCTCCTGTTGCAGAGCTTACATAGCTCCTAGCAGAAAAGTCATATAATTACAAGATTTAGAGTTTGGAAGAGATCATAGTGAACATCTGACCCAACCCATTCATTTTACAAATGAAGAAACTGCAGTCAGGAGAGGTTAAATAAATTTCCTACAGTCAAAATATGTAATATGTAGGAGTATTGTTATTCAAACTTAACTCTATTTGACTGCAAATCCAGTACTCTTTCCATACATGATGCTAGCTGAAATTTTGCAACCTGGTGTAACAGAAAGGGTGAGTGTAATTTCAAACTTTTCCACTGGGTAGACAAAGATGACTGCAATACCAACTGCCAGGGGGGTGCTGGTAGATGTTTAACAACCATTTTGGGGGTGAGGGTGAGGATGAGGGGAAGGGGAGTCTGGGATTTGTCAAGACTCACTTTTTAAATTTACTCTGTATGACTAACAATCAATAAAATAATGAATCAAGGCTTACTGATTTCTAAGGTGTAAATGATCATATTGAAAATTAATTAGCATTGGCTTTTGAGCTTTCTCCATCCAGTACATCTCTGCCAGGAGTTGATTTTCATAATACTTTACAAAGATATTTTCTTGACATTCACAACAGCCTAGTGGCATATATGTTTCTATTATTCCCAATTTATACGTAAATAAACTGACTCAGAAATGTCACCTTGCACAGGATTGAAGTTACAAGAGACTGAAGCAGGACTCACACCCAAGTCATCTAGCCTCCAAAGCCAATCCATTGTGACACACTACCCCCCTTGCAAGTCACTAAGTCTTAGCTTCCTAGATGAGATAATCTGAACCATCCTTTCCAAGTCCAAATTCTATGATTTTAAAATCTCTGAGGTCCCTTCTAGTTCTGCTATTCTTTGATTCTTCAATGATTCTATTAGGTTGACCCTTGCCCCAGTGCTGTTCTCCTTAGATACAGCTGGTAGGAAGCAGACCTCAAAGCCTGCTGTTTAAGCAGCTTCTGAGGAATTGAGACCAACCCAGCCCTATTAGCTCACTGGCAGCTGCTTAAATAGAGACTGGAGGGCCCCTTGCTTCTCACCGGCTGTGGCTGCTAAGAGCAGGGGTGGAGAATTTTGACTGCCTGCTGCATTAGTCAACTCCAATTTGCGAGGAAGATTTTTTTTAACCGGAAAAGTTAACTTGAGAGGCAACATGGTATGGTTAGAACCTGGGTTTAAATCTAAAACATGTATGAGTTATTTCTGTGATTAATGAGCATCTCTTATTTATCTTCAAATAAGAGCCGTAGGACTACTTGTCAGATATATTGTAGAGAAGATTCCTATCCAGGTGCAGGTTGGTTGAGAAGACCTTTAAAGATACTCTAAAACTCTGAGTTTGTAAGATTCTGCAGAATCAGAGGCTCAAAGGATGAACCTTATGCAAAAGTATGCCTTAAACATAAAGCAATTATGCTGGTCCACCCAGGGTGATCCTTTACGTTGGTCCTTCAGGGTCCTCCTTATCCTCCAATAGGAATGCTTCTCAAGGTGTGAAGACAAGTATCTATAATCCAATGGGTATGTCTCATGTTTAAACTTGAAGACATGAAAGGACATGACCTTAAGGGTCTTGCTTGAATGGAAATTTAACTTTCTCCTGTCCTATTTTCTATTTGGGGATTCTGCAAAATCACAAGCATTCCTTCTCTGCCACTTTGTAGCTGGAACTTTGGGTAAGTTATATATACTCTCAGCTACTTGTTTCAAGGAAAATACTTTAAAGAACTTTATAAATAAGAGCATAACATTCAATATATTGTTGAAATCTGCTTTCTAATCCACTCATCTACCTCTCTTTTATCAGTGAATTCACATAATTTACGTTCATTATATGAATTATTTATATGGTAAGTTTATTTATTTGGTAAATTTATATGGCAAGTTCTGATCTGTTTGGAATGGCTGAGCATTTTGATTAATGAATTATGTGGTTAGTAGAAATACCAGAAATAAAAAAGAACTAGGACCAATAGAGATCTCCTCTCAATATAATGAACTTCCTAACTGTCAGAGGTCCAAAGGTCATAGGATCATAGATCCTGGGAGGGACTTTAAAGATCATGTAATCTAACTCCCTTCTTCTAAGAGATGAAATGAATTATCTCAGAAGGCAAGAAGTCATTTTCTTTTTTTTTTATTTGGAACCGTACAATAATAAATATTTCATTATGCAAAGAGTAGAAGAGGATTGTATATGAAACTATGAACTTATATAATTTTATTACATATTAAATTTAATGCAGTAGTAATTAAATCTCTCTGCTTGTCTGGACTTTGTTGTGTTTTCTTCTGATTTTTTTTTTTAGTGTTTCATCAACGTTCATTACTTTTTCCCTTCTTTTATTTTTTTACATTAATGTTACTCCCCACCATCTTAATCCTCAAACCCAAATGAAAGCTTCCCCTTTTAATAAATAAGTTTAATCAAGCAAAACAAATCAATAATTTACCTATGTCTGAAAAGATATGCATCATTTTGCACCTCTTAGTTCATTGTTTTTCTGACAAGAGGTGAGAAATATGCTTACTCAGTCTTAAGAATTCAATAGATCACCTCATTGATTAGAGGTCTGCAGTCTTTACAAGTTGGTTTCTCTTACATCACTGTAACTATTATATAAATTGTTTGCCTGGTTCTTCACTCCATATAAGTTCACACAAGTATTCCCAGGTTCTTCTGAATCTATTATACATGTCATTTACTATGAGAAAATACTATTCCATTATATTCTTGTGTCCATAATATGTTCAGTCATTCTCCTACTGAAAGACATATATCTTAAAGATGTTTACCAAAACAAAGAATGCTGTTATAAATATTTTATGTTTTGTTTTTTAATTATTTTGTATATTCATCTAGTGTTGCTATTATTATTATCTAGTGGTGTATCAAATGCCATATTGTGTTAGTGACTTTTTGCTGTTTATCGTTTCTATGATTTGTTCTTTTACCTATACATTCTTTATTATTGTAATAGTAAATCTCCATGTGATGAATCTTTTTCCCAAATATCACCTTATCAGTTTTAATTTTTATTACTCTGTAATCTGAAATGATACATTTAATATTTTTAGGTTTTTGCTTTTGTAAATGTGTTTTTTTTAATTCCACAGTATAGAGAAATTCTTATAAAGCAGTCATACACCTAATAAATATGTCTACCTTTTTTTTTAGCTCCCATTCAGAGATTGCCAGAAGTCTATCTCATTTAATTTTTCTAAAATTCCATCCAGGTTCTTAGATTCTTCTTTCCTTTCTCTTTCTTTCTTCATAAAAAAAACATATTGTTGAAATCTGCTTTCTAATCCATTCATCTACTCTGTTTTATCAGTTAATTCATATAATTTACATTCATGGTTATGAGTTATGTTTTTCATCCATCATAGTTTTTAATCAGAAGACTATCATAATTTATTTTTTCTCTTTGTTTTATTTATTTTTTCAATCACATGCAAAGATAATTTTTAGCATTCATCAACTTGCAAGTTTCTGAGTTCCACATTTTTCTATCATGCTCCCATCCTCCCCCTTCCCATGTCAGTGAACAATGTGACAAAAGTTGTATGTGTACAATCATGTTTAACATATTTGCATATTAGTTATGTTGTGGAAAAGGGATTAGACCTAAGGGGAGAAAAAACGAGAAAGAAAGAAAAAAAACTTAAAAAATTTAAAAGTGAACATAATATGCTTTGCTCTGCATTCAGACTCAATAAGGTTTTATATTGTTTTTCTGGATATGGATGTCATTTTTCATAAACAGGTCTCTCAGAATTGAATTGATCATTGAACTGCTAAGAGGAGTTGTATCCATCACAGTTGATCCATCTCATAATGTTGCCATTAATATGTATAATGTTCTCCTGGTTCTACTCACTTCATCAGCATCAGTTCATGCAAGTCTTTCCAGCTTTTCTAAAGTCCAGTCCTTCATTATTTCTGACAGAATAATAGTATTTTATAACGTTCCCCAATTGATGGGCATTCCCTCAGTTTCCAGTTCTTTGCCACTACCAAAAAAAGCTGCAATAAATATTTTTGTATATGTGGATCTTTTACCCTTTTTTATGATCTCTTTGGAATACAGACCTACAAAGGGTATCCACAGTTTTATTACCCTTTGGGCATAGTTCCAAATTGTTCTCCAGAATGGTTAGATCAGTTCACAATTTCACCAATAGTACATTAATATCCCAGCTTTCGCACATCCTCTCCAACATTGATCATTTTCCTTTTTTGTCATCTTAGTCAATCTGATAGATGTGAGGAGGTACCTCAGAGTTGTTTTACTTTGCATTTATCAAATTAATCATGATTGGGAGCATTTTTTCATGTAGCTTCAATTTCTTTGTCTGAAAGCTGCCCCTTTTGAGGATTTGTCTTTTGAGCATTTATCAGTTCATACATTGTATATTATTATAATTTGTTATCTCTTTGCCCCACCTCCATCTCACTCCCTTTCAAAAAAAAAGGAAGATGGTGAAAGAAAGGGATTGAGATCAACACTAATAATCTATAATTGGAGTGATCTAATCCTACTACTCTACCCTTCTCTTCACCCAGCCCAGACCTATGTCACATATTTTAACTTTTATACTTTCTCTTATAATTTCCATTTCCTCTCTGTAGAAGTTCATATTTTAAGACTATTCCCACCCCAAATCTACCCACACTTTTAAACTCTTTCTTGTCTCTCCCAACTTCCCTTTTAACTTTAATGCATTTCTTCACCAAATTCTTTGTCTGTATGTGTACATGTTTTCAACCCACCTTTGCCCAGTTTAGATAAAACTGAAGTTTATGAGATACCCACCCTGGTTCAGTTATTTTTACTGAACTCCTGAGCATCTCCTTCTCTTTGCACATCCACATACCAGAAGTTGCCTCCAATTATCTTCAAACCTCCCCAAAGAAAGGTCTTTGATGGCCACAGGCTTCTGGATATCTCTTTGTGTCTTCTTCAGTTGGATGGAAGTGCTTACTGGTGTTTCCTTTGGTTTCAGGCTTTAGCTTTTATCATCTTTGCTGGGAAATTTTTCAGTGGATCTGGACTTGATTGGATCTTTTGAAGTTCCAACTTCTTGGTCAGAGGTTCCCAAGTAATAAGTTTTCCAGTAATACCATTTTGTTTGTGCTTCTTATATGTGTTGCTAATTGGAGGTATGAGGATATTGAATGGGTACTCTAAACGACTAAGTACGTTAAAGTTATTCCAGGTGATTTTTTTTTTACATTGTCCAAGATCTTAAAGATTCCATTTCATTTACTTATATTTGGTGCATAATTTAAGGGTTAATGTACACTACAATAAGTTATATATTAGGGATGAATTTCTGAAAACAGCATGACTAGTCATCATTAATCCATGAAATGAAAACATTTATTGAGCAAAGAGCAGCATGGAATAGTGTATAAAGGGAATTAAGGAAACAAGTTAAAATCCTACTTCTGACAAACTAACTGTGTTACTTGTGAGCAGATCACTTTATTTCTCAGTGATTTAAAAAATTCTTTAAGATGGTAAATTACAGACAAGTTGAATATCTATGTTAATGGAAAGAGTTTCCACATCAGAAGTTACCTCCATTGACAAATTTGCAGGTTCAGAACAAAAAAGAAAATACACATCCGTGTGTGTGTGTAACTGAAATGTCAAATGTGTTGCTTTCAGACTGCATTAGGAGACACACACATTCCCAAGTGCTGAGGAACTAGATTAAAATGTAAGTGAAAAATATTTATTAAAATTGATAAAAATACAAGAGAATATAGGCAATATTAATATGTGTTGTTCTAAGTCATGTTACCCTCAGAAATCTTTTTGTATGGTTTAATGGCTCCCCCCCCCACTTTCTATTTGAGTTTGAAACCCCTGGGGTACAGCACTGTCTCAAGAATCTTGGGGTATGCAAATAAAGGATGAAAAAGGCTCATTGTCCTCATGGAGCTTATACTTTCTTATTCATTCATTTATGCATCATTCTTTTGACATTTGTTCAATAAATATTAAATACTCACTCTGCACACAATGGATGTCCTAGTCCATTGTTTTATCAGGGTACTTTGGTCACCTTGACTTTTTAGAGGTCATGGAGTCCAAATTCTGCTGGTCCTACCAATTTCAAAAGATTGTACATATCAGCCAAATGATGAATTATATGTCTCAGCGGAAGACAGTCCTAGACTAGCTTCAGGAAAGCACATTTTTCAATCATAGCAACTATCAAAGACATAGAAGGGTTATAATAACAATGATAACAGTGAACTTTTATATGGTACTTTAAGATTTGCAAAGCACTTTATAAAAATTATTTGATTTCACTTAGTCCTAACAACAAGCCTATAAAGTAGGTGGTATCTTAGAAGACCTGGTTCTGTGGTTTCATTGATATAGGAAACTCTCTTGATCAAAGTCAGTAGGCATTTTCTCTGAAATTTATATCATCTTAGAGAGTTTCTGGCAAAAAGTTAAGTGACTTGCCAGAGTCACGCTGCCAGACTATATCAGTCAGGACTTGAACCTGGGTCTTTTTACCTTCAAGACTGACTCTCTACTAATTGCTATTATTTTTATTATTTCCATTTTACAGGTGAAGGGATTGAAATTCAGAAAAGTTATATTATTTCCTTGCCCAAGATCACCCATCTAGTAAGAGGCTAAGGCAAGTTTGATCCCCTGGTACAAAATTATAGGGGTGGGATGTATTCGAGATCTATATGTTGTGTTAGACACATTGTACTAGATGGGGCCTTTCTCATAGGAAGTGCATAAAATATAGACATTTTTATTTGAGATTTACAGCATTTGGATTCAAACTCAACACAAGTATTATTATTGCTGTTGTTGATTTTCTACATTAAAGCTACCCGGAATCCCAGGCATAGTCTGGAATCTCAGCTCTGTTGACTTTTGCTCTCCAATAAGAGGGGGAAGGGAGAAAGAGAGAAAAGAGACTGAGAAACCAGACTCCAACAGACACAGGGGGAGGAGAATCCAGATTCCATTTCAAGAAAAGGAAAACATGAATAAAGCCCTCCTAGGGTCCACTGGCATCTCAGTCTGCTTTAGTCTGAACATTCCCCACACCCCCAAACTCTGGGCCTCCTCAATTCTGCTAGCAACTTGGCCTCATGATACAGGAGACTGGGGACAGGAATTGCTTCAGCTGTAGGCCAGTTCCTAGAAAGCCTGATGGAATGGATGTTATTCCTTTAATCTGTGTAATCAGTCCAAAGCCTGATGGTATTTCCGAATCCATTCCCAGTGCCCAGAACTAGGCTAAGCAGGAACGTCAGCTGCTCCCTGGTGTTGGGAGGGATGGAATGTGGCTCTCCAGCAATGGACCTTCAGGGGATCCTTCTGGTCAGAGAAAGGATTCTAGGGTTCTCTTGATCACTCTTCTGCTTCTAACACACACACACACACACACACACACACACACACACACACACACACACACACAAAGTAATCAAGGTGTGTCTGTGGGTTTCTGTGTAGCAATTTAAGGATACAAAGCACTTTCTCTACAATGACCTTGTAGGTAGGTAGGTAGTGTTTATGCTATTGTGTCCATTTTTCAGATTAGAAAACAGATTTAGAGGTATCAAGTAACATGCCTGTGGTTAAATACCAGAAAGTTTCAGAGCTCAGATTCCATTTCAGGTCTCCTGATTTCCTATAATCCACCACAATTTCCACAATAACATTGCTTTCATAGTTACCTAACTTTGACATGATCACCCAAGGAAATCAGGAAACCAGCCTAGGGAAAAATTAATGGGAGGTGAGAGATAGGGAAAGAATGGCAAGAATGCTCTGACTTCCCTCAGAAGGAAGGAAGGAAGGAAGGAAGGAAGGAAGGAAGGAAGGAAGGAAGGAAGGAAGGAAGAGAGAAAGACAGAAAAGGAAGAGAAGAAAAGGCAAGGAAGGGGAAAAGAAAAGAGAAGAGAGGACAGGAGAGGGAAAAGAAAATCTAGAAAACTCTCTTCAAGTAATCAAAGTACTATTCTGTCAAAGAGGGATTGGACTTGTTCTGTTTAGTAGAATGAAGTTCTGTGAGCAGTATTTAGAAAATGGATGGTTAGGGGAAAATGAATTTTGGCTTGATATAAGGGGAAAACACTTCCTAAAAATAGAATGCTTTCTAAAAAATGGAATAATGAAATAAGGGACAGTGGCATTATGGATAAAAACAAAGCATTGGGAGCCAGAAGCACCAGGGTTCAAATCAAATCTGGAACATATTTGAACTACAGCCCCTTGGGCAAAACACTTGACCTCTCAGTGCCCTGACTAATTCTCTAATACTATACAGGTCCTGATCTGCATTGAGAGTTTCCCCATCATGACCTCCCTTTACCCACAAGACTGACTTAGAAGAATGAAATGAGTTGAGTGGGTAAGGAAAGAATGATGTTCACATTGATGGAAAACTTCAAGATAGAAGCAGGATGACAAGTAGGAGGATGGAGGTGGTGGCAAAGAGTCAAGAGTTGAGCAGAAGGTCCTTCAGCCCCTGAGATTCCACATTTCAGTGATTGTCAAAGGAGAGAGCTATAGGAAACAGAATTCAAGTGCATCCACCCTCCTGACGGTTCCCCTCTTCCTCTTTCTGTGGACAATACCCTGCTCCAAAAATGCCTGGTCTGGGTATTCCTCTCATCCTCCAAAACACCCTCCACTCCTTTTGAGAACAATTCCAAAATCTTCTGTTAACTGTCATTCTGAAAAAGTATTTAGCCAGAGCACCTCTGGATTCTCCAAGACATTAGAACAGCTTTAAAAGAATCCAAGAATTGGTCCAAACCATCTATGAACAAGAATTACCTCTGCAGCATGAAAGTTTGTCCATATCTTTAAAGTAGAGGTCCATAGCAGAGTAAACTAATGCTTTGCTACACTGACTGGCACACACCTTTATGGACAGGGACTATATTTTATGCATCTGTAAATTTCACCTCCTTGATAAATGCAATGTTTTAATACAAATTTGGGAGAGGGTACTTGGTACCTTTAATATCTTGAAATACAAAACAAGAGCTGAAAGGAATCTTAAGAGATGATTGTACAGTTTCCTGATGAGGCCCTTGAAATGGAGGGCAGGACTTTGGAACATAAAGAAGCCAAATATCCCAAAGGCATTATAACCTAGAACCTGCTTAAGGAATCTAAAATTGTGTTAAATAAACCAGGGGTGCGTATGTTATAAACAGTTCAAGAATACTTAGTCCAGGGTGATTAAAATGGCTTTTTATTAAGACATCTTAATAAAAAGGCACACCTTTATCAAGGTGGGAGAGGGGCAAGGAATTCCAGAAATATTAGGTCTTTTATACAGTTTGAAAGGCTTTGTTCATGCCCCTTTATGGCAATCATTGGCTGAGGTCACAATCTAATTGATACATTGGTCCCCAAACATTTTCCCCACCCTGCTCATTATACTAATGAGCAAAAAAGCTACCTCTTTGAGCATGCACAAAGAAGATCAAAGAATGTAGGTTAATTTAGAACCAAGTTGGGAAGACCTGGCTTAATCTCAATTTTTGATAAGATTGAGGCTAAATCTTTTATCTTAACTCAGTACCTACATATAGGAAACAACATAGGCAGACCCCAGTCTATATAATGTAAACTAACAATTCTCCCCTCACATTCTTGTGGAAAGCAAACACACCCATATTCCTCACCTATGAGCCCTAGTTTTTGTTTTTTAAAGGGGCTATGACATTTTGCTGAGTTAGTCAGGAGACCTCAGGAAGGAGTGACAACCTTAGAAAGAAACACAATAGACAGGCATGCCACTAAGACTACAGGAGAAAGCCAGTGGGGTCCCAGTATCAGCAAACTCTGTGAACAGAATCAAACAACAGTGAGGACAGAGGCAATGATAGAGACATTGAGAAGAGAACCTCCAAGCACAGAGGGAAAGGAAAAGGATCAGTACAGCAGGGACCTCTGCCAATAAGGACTGGAGGACCCAGCCAAGGAGCATGAAGCAACAGAGCCCCTAAAGAGAGGAGCAAACTCAGATTCTGTCCCTCACCCAGGACTAGAGGGCAGAGTTGATTGAAACTCGAGTTCTTTCCCCATATGAAGAAGCTGTGAGGGCTAGCTCTGTAAATCACCAAGATTGCTAGGGAAAGAGGAAGTGGGAAGTGTGGCTTAACATTGTATTGATTCTGATCTTTCCCTATAGGGAGTGTTGTAATTGGCACAGGATAGTATTGAGTCTTTGAAAGGGCAGAGATCCATCAGAGAGACAAAAAGAATTGTCTTGTCTATTATGGAATCTGCTACAATTCTTTTCTGAGTTCAAAACTGTACCCCAGAAATACACACACACACACACACACACACACACACACACAAATATATATAAATATATATATACATATATATATATTATATATATACACACACACACACACACACACACACTAACTGTGTGACTATAGGTCACTTAATCTGTCTAATTCTCAGCCAATGATCTGAAATTAGAAGCTATATGAGAAGTTCATTGGTAGAGAAAAATTCCCTTATTAGAGAATTCCCTATTCCAGTAAAATCACAGGTCCAGTCCCTATCCTTAATGTAATAAGAAAGGCTCTTCTGGACCCCAAGGTAAGTAATCCTTGGCTGGGCTCATTTGCAGAAGCATTTTCTGGCACGTTATGTATTTTACCTCCAGAGTTTCCAGAGGACTTTAGCAAGCCTCCTCCACTGGGATGCTCAAAGGAAATGCCCTCAGGATCCTTGCAACTGGCAAGCACCCTGCTCCCTTTGTCCTGGATTTCCAGCTCAGAAAATGAGCTGCCTTGGAAGCAACAGAATCGCCTGGGGAAAGAGCTGACCTCCAACCACTCCTTGTTTCTCCTTATTCCCCCCACCCACCCTCTTCTCTACCATCCCAGCTGCCTTGGATACCCTGAAAGTGAAAGAACTTTACTGAATGAGGAGAGAGGAAACTACAGGAAGCCAATTTAAGCAGCTATTTCCCCATTCATAAAATATATCTCACTTCCTCTTTGCCAGAGTGTAGTTCTCACTTTCACAATCTCCTGTCTCTCTGCCTATTTGTATCTCTATCTTTACCCCTCTCTTTCTTTTCCTGACCTTTTTTCTCCTCCCTTTCTATGTCATTTTATTTTTCTTCCTTCTCCCTTATTTTCCCTTTTCCTGTCTCAGTCCATTCCTCCCTTCTTTGACTTCTCTTTCTCTTCCAAAAACCTCACTTTTCTTCTCATGAAATTCAGAGTCAAAACTCAGAAACCTTCAAAATAGGTCTGAAGGAATTATGAAAAAAAGAAAACTACACGAAACCATCCCCTTCTGAAACTTGGTTTGGAAAGAATGATAAATGAATGATCGCCAGGTTAAACTCCAGGATTACCAAGATGACAGTCATATTTCCTGACTCCACTAAGATCTCTCCTCTTGTAGTGTCTGGGGTACCCACTGTGCTGATCCCTCTCTTTTCCTCTGTGCTTGGAGGTTCTCTTCTCATATCTCAGTCACTACTTCTGCAAAAGAAAATGAAGTCAGACATGCAAGAATTCAGCCTAGACATAAACTGTGCTGAGAACAAGGATGGAGGCAAAGTTTAGCAAATACTTAGTCTCAAATCTAACTAAAGAACATGGATGGCTCTTCCACTGATGGAGAAATCCGCAGCTCTCTTATACTTGTACTAAAAAGTTAGGGACCATTCCTATAGCCAGCTTGTAAGGCCTCTAGTTGGTCCAGTCTTATGTGACTCCTGAGACTATGCAAAGGTCCAGCTCCAACCCAATGCTAATGGTCCTTGATTTAAATTCCACTAATAGAGATTCATTTCTTTTCCTTATTTAATTTTTTAATTTTTAAATTATATTTATTATTTTTTAATTTATGGAATAAAACAAGAATTTCCATAGTATAATAAAAGATGATTTTTATGAAACTACAAATCTATTATGTTCAACTTACTAAATATATAATAAAGTTATGTAAATATTCCCTTTTTCCCTCTCTCCTCCACACTAGAGAGAACTACCATAAGACACAAATAGCCATATTTGTAAAATTAAGCCGTATATAATTATTCTATATATATATATATATATAAGATTATTCTATACATATTTCTATTTATCAGTTCTTTCTCTGGATGTAGTATTATTCTTCATATATCCTTTATAGTTGATTTGGTATTTATAAAAACCATTTTTAAAACAATATTACTCTATTACAGTGTTACTCTATTCCCTTTAACTTATTTTGTTGATCCTGATAGATTTTTTTAAATGGATAGGAAAAGCCTCACAGGGGAGAGAAGGCCTCATTTAATAAGAATCCCTCTAAAGGTGAAGGAAGAAAGAGCAAAAGTCACTGAATTTCAAAGTTGTATGAACCTTAAAGGACATCTCAATTCATGCCAGATGAAGCCCAGGGAGGAATGATATAAAGAGACAAGGCTAGAAATCAAACCCAGGTCCTTTGACTACAAAAGGAAGCAATCCCCTTTCCACTGAAAGGGTAAGGAGACTGTGGAAGAGAGGATGAGAAGATCCCTTTCCATTTCTACCTTCACCTCCATGTACTAATGAAGAGATCTGTAGCCCTTCAGGGCTTTTCTATTTTGGGCTGTTTCCAGGTGTGTTGAAAGTAGTGGGGCTGGGCACATTCTTTTCATTCTAGATTGTTCTGAAGTAATTTTCTAGTCTCCACTCCTAAAAGGAGCCCTCTGTCCTGAAGTCTTCTCCAAGAAGTAGATCAGATGACATTACAAGAAAAAGAAAAGAATCCTGGTCCTGGATAAAGTAGATAAGAAAAGAGCAGCCTATATAAGGCAATGACTTGAAAGCCTCTTTAGCAGAAAAATCTCTTAGAGAAGCAACTATAGATCTAAACTTAATTCAAATGGTACTGCCAATATATTGAAAATGAACTTTAGAGTTTACATGAGAAATGTGCTTTCTTATTTTGAAGTTGAATTCAATCATACTTTACCAGCAACTCTAAACAATTCAATTGACTTTCCAGATCAAGGAATTAGTCACAGGATAAATAAGACAATATTTGGAAAAGTACTTGGATCAGTGTTTGGTGATAGTAGTAGTAGTAGTAGTAGTAGTAGTAGTAGTAGTAGTAGTAGTAGTAGTAATAGTAGTAGTAGATACAATAATTTTTTTTTCTTTCCTT
The DNA here is from genome assembly GCF_037893015.1 of Macrotis lagotis. Taxonomy (NCBI): domain Eukaryota; kingdom Metazoa; phylum Chordata; class Mammalia; order Peramelemorphia; family Peramelidae; genus Macrotis; species Macrotis lagotis. Next base: position 207,428,751 of record NC_133664.1, on the reverse strand, counting down.
TGTTGACTTGATGCAAAAACTTTTACCATTCTGGTTATCTTCCTCTGGAAGCTCTCCAGGTCATAAACACCATTCCTAAAATATGGGGTCCAGAATTGAAGATGATATATCAGACATGGCCTGGCCATGGCAAACATGGCAAGTTGAACACCTCCTTAGTTTTAATCATGCTGCCTCTCTGAATTCAGCCTAGGATTGCATGAGCCTTTGAGGCTGCCCCATTATCCTAATGACTTACTTTGAGCTTGTGATCCACTGAACTCTTAGTGCTTCCCCCCTCCCAATACCATTCTTTTGAAGTTGTTTTAAGTCAAGTGAAGAATTCAACATTTGCTTCTATTAAATTGCATCTTATTTGATTTGGTCCAATGCTCTATCCTGTCCAAACTTTTGTGGATTTTGGCACTACCATTCCAGGCTTTGGATCATTTGAAAATACTGCCTTGACCTTTATCCAAATCATTGAGAGAGAGAATATAGAGGCAAGCACACATCTCAAGAGCACTCCACTAGGGACCACCTTCCAAGTTAGCATTGAATCATTTGACTCTGGTCCTTTAGCCAGTAAAAAATCTACCTAACCAATAATATTTATATCATCAAGGTGGTGGATTGAGTTCTGCCCATTTGAAGTAGATATGGTTTCAAATCCCACCTTAGACATTTACCAGCTATATATAAGTCACTTTTATCTTCTATGGGACTCAATCTACTCATTTGTAACATTAAGGGATTGGGCTCAATATATACTCCATACTCTATACTCTATACTCTATACTCTATACTCTATACTCTATACTCCCTTCCAGATCTAAATCTATGATCTAAGGACTTGTAAGTCAAGTTTACTGACCTAGAGCTTTCAAACCTCATTCTCTTTTTTGAAAATGAGGATGATGTTTGCTTTTCTCCAGGTTGATGACAACCTTATGTTCTTTGCATTCTTTCAAAGATTGTTGACAATGACAAAACAATGACATTTGCCAATTCTCTTAGATGATAGGCATGTAGTTCATTCTAGTTTGTTGACTTGAACTGGTGGGCTGCTGACTACTCTCTTAACAATATCTTTTTTTTTTCAATTACATATTAGCAATTTTTATTCTATCTTTTCTCATCCAAAGATGATTCTTCTTGGCAGAAAGAAGAGAAACAAAATAAAATTTAAAGAGTTCTGCCTATTCTCTTTCATTCATTATCATCATCCCATCTGCTCTAGGCAAAAGTCCTAGTTCTCTTTAATTCCCATCTTTGCTTTAGAAAATTTTAACAACAACAAAAGCACTCCCAATTTCTGTTTTCTTGGTATTCCTTGCCAGGTTCAACTAATCTTGAGCTCTGGCTCTTCTGACACTATTATTTCAGTTTCATAACCTGTCTTTGGTTTTATCTCCTGCATAATTGCTTTAAAAAAATCTTTTAAATTTTCAACTATGTGTTCTCTACTAGGTGGCACAGTAGATAGAACACTGGCCTTGGAGTCAGGAGGACCAGAGTTTGAATTTGACCTCAGACGACTGACACTAACTAGCTGTGTGATCCTGGGTGAGTCATTTAACCCTTATTGCCTTGCATCCAGAGCCATCTCCAGTTGTCCTGATTCATATCTGGCCACTGGATTAAGATGATACTGGGGCGGGGAGAAAGTGAGACTGGTGATTTAGCACAGTACACCCTCATTCAAATCTAATTCATGTGCTTGTCATGGTATCACTTCTCTGATGTCATGGTCTTCTCTGAGAATGAAGGACTATTGTTACTAATCAGTCCCTTTCTCTGGTCAGTTCCCTTTATCTTCCCCATCAGGACTGCTTATCTTTGAATCTTAATTTTAAAATTTTCATTGCTAAATTCAATTTTACATCATCTATGATTCCAAATGAATTCTTCCCTTTATTCCTCTTCTTTATCCTCAGAGAGCTGTCTCTGATGAAAAAGAATGTAAAGAGGAAAATACCATTCAACAAAACCAATCATCACATTCAACATCAGAATTTCATTTTTGTGTATTTCTAATGCCTCTCACACTGACTTTCTTCTAAAAAATTTTACTCCAGAAGATCCTTTCTGTCTTTTCTCTGACTGCTTTGAAATCTACTCTCCTCATATCAATAGAACACTATGATCAGCTCCCTTTTCCTCCATTATAAATTCCAAGTTTAAATGAAATGAAATGAAATCTCCCTGAGATTACCTTTATGTCTTTCTATTTCATTAACTAGTCTCTGCTTGTTGGTCAGGTTCAGGTCCAGTATAAAGGTTCTTCTTGTTTTTTCCAACTCTGAAAGACTGATATTACCATTAAGTCCAGGCAAGAAATGATTAATGGCTCTACTTTTGGAATAGGGGGAGAGGAAGGAGGAGAACAAGACAAGACAGAGCAAGAGGGAAAGACAAAGAACAGAAAGCTGTTAATGCTAATATTTCTTCTGTTTCTGATGCCATTGATCTTTACCTAAATGTTCCCTTCCTTGTTTATTCTCACTAGTTCCTGTATCTCCTCATATGAGTATATCTTCTTAATAAATAATTCTGCTTAGCCCCCATTTTGTCTAACATTTTTCCCTTTTGAATGCTATATTCTCTTCAGGGAGTTTGTGGGACAGCCTTGGAGTCAGAAGTAGCTGGGTTCAAGACTTGCCTTTAATCTATAACAGCTATGGACAATGGGTGAATCATTTAAGCTCTTAATATATAGGAGAACTCTCAGAATTATATATGATGGGGCTGTAGTACAAGTGCAGAGCCCATCATCTAACTAAGAATGACATCTTTTCATACTCAGGATATTAGAGAGCTGCTTCTGGGAGACTTGTGATGACAGGTAAGGTACATATCTTTAGAAAGAATGGAGCTTTTATGGACATTGGGTAACTGGTTCTAGTCAGTTAACCACATGGGAATCTCTCTGATTTGTTTGGGAGACATCAGCTTTGGCTACTTCCTCTTTGCTGCTTTTCACTTTGTTGTCTTCAACTGTGTTCTGGTGGTGTGGGAGTATTCAATGACAGATTACACTTTAAGGAAAAGGGTTGTGAGGCCTTCTCTCCACCACCTTCCTATTTGATGTCAGATGGCCTCATGAGAAATGAGACCTTCTTGGTCTTTTCATTTATTCTTTTTCATTCTAACTAAAGGGAATGGAGTTTCTAATCTTGGTTGAAAGAAAGAGCTCCATGAATACAGGAGTAAGAATCCAGGCCAGTTTTGGCAGATATTAAAGCATCAATTTTGTTACCTTTGGGATTCTAGTCCAGAGAAAGGATTCCTCTGGAAGTCATGCTACATCTGGGCATGGACGGTGAATCCAATGCAATATAGGAACTTAATTAAATTATGAGCTTAATCTCCACCCATTGAGGAAGATGGTGTAGGTGGGATTATTCCCAAGGTGATGCATATAAATGTTCATACAAATGTTTGTTCATTTGTTCTTATCATATCTTTGGAGTAAATATCCCTTTGTGAAAGTTAATTGATATTAAATGGTTAAATGGAACCAAGAGAGATTCTAGTCACTGACTGAAAAATAAGGGGATAAGAGTAAGGAAGAGGAATATAGCCAGTATAGGCTACAGATGATAGAAGTAAAGAAGAAAAATCTATAAATCCCTGAGGTTCTCAAAGAACAGGTCGGGGAAGAGGGGGAAGATATAGTCGACCTGAGTGGGGTCAGAATATGCCTGCCATAAATTGAGACAAGTTGGTGATCTTAATCAATGAAGGGAATTTCTATATTAGGAGGTTCCATCTACCAATACAATCAGCCTATATTTGTCTTCTTAAATTAAGATGACTAACTCACTTTGTTCATAACTCTTACTCTGTTTAGATATACCTATACCTATCTAGATAACCAGATATTTTCAAGCCATGTTATGTTATATAAATGTCAAATATTTCTGTTGTTACAACTGAAGTTTGATTGTAACTCCTTTCTTGAATTGTGTCTACTATGAATTTCTAAGCATTTCTATTGTTATTTTTAATATCACTAGACCCCCTTTCTATATCATCTGCTTCTGTAGATATGTTATTTGTTTTAACCTCCTTTCATTACAAGCCCTCCATTTCTGGCAAGAGACCAGCAATCTTGTATTTTGCATTATGGTCCAGAAATGTAAAACTTGTTCTCAGATTTTTGTTGTTATTCAAACTTTTCATGACCCTCATTTGGGGTTTGCATGACAAAGAAACTGGAATGGTTTGCCATTGCCTTCTAAAGCTCATTTTACAGATGAGTAAACTGAGGCCAACAGGATGAAGTCACAGAGTCACACAGCTAATGCCTGAGGCCAGAAGATGAGTCTTCTTGACTTCAGGTCTGGAATCCTGTCCACTGCACCACTTCATTGTCTGTTTTCTCAGATGCCATTCTCTAAACTTGCTCTCCATTTCCCAAATGTATGTCTTTTTCTCTCCTAAAGTCTTGAACTTCAACTGGCAGCACCAACAAAAACCTTCCCTGTGCTCCTGAGGTTGTCAATTTTTGCCCAAGATTTTGTCAACTTTAGCAATGCTTTCTATTAGATTCATTTTAGCTGTTTGGGTTTTTTTTTTAGGTTTTTGCAAGGCAAATGGGGTTAAGTGGCTTGCCAAAGGCCACACAGCTAGGTAATTATTAAGTGTCTGAGACCGGATTTGAACCCAGGTACTCCTGACTCCAAGGCCGGTGCTTTATCCACTACATCACCTAGCCGCCCCAGCTGTTTGCTTCTTAATTTCTTTTTTTTTTAGTTTTATTTGTCCTAAACAAGCTGCATGCAAATCTGATCTCTAACCTGAAGTCATCTAGAGATTTCTACTGTCATTCTGACAAGAAGCAGCCTCCTCCCTTATTGGTCTCAAGCCTTTCTTCTTCAGAAGAGCCTCATATCTATTTCTAAGTGTCAAGGTATCGGCAGTTTTTTCTCCTTTCTTTTTTCTGTGTTATCTTTTTCCATTTCTTAAGCCCTTGACCCAACTCAGAATTCTTACTATTGCACCTTCTCAGATTCTTTTTTCTTTCCTTACTTTTTTCTAAAGAACACTTCACCTAATAATCTGGAGAGTGGTAAGGCAGTCCTTGCCTTTTATGCCTTTACTTTCTTTTCTTTCTGCTAATTTTCAACTCTCAATTTCAGTAAGAAAACCAGCTGCCCATTAAGCATAGATGACTTGGGATGTTGCAGAAGGTCCTCTAATTTCTAGTGTCCTGGGCATGGTACAATAAACAAGGAGAATGGAACTAAAGGACTAAAGACAATCATGAAATCCACTTATATTGTCTACATGATCATCTAGAAGAAGTAACTGAGAGTATCCAGGCCTGAATATTCATTGAGATTTTTTAAATGTTTTTAAGACTTTGAGGGATGACCTAGTTTTAATATATTTGTTTTTTGCCAAAAATTGTGTATTGTCTGGATTGTGAGATTTGTTTGACTGGTAGAGAAAACAAATGGAAAATAAACTTTGCCTCAACCCTTATGATTCAATTATTACCAGTTCTAGGTGAGACAATTCCTTTGTCCTTCAATTCATTTCTAGTCACTACTTTCACTCTCAAAGAAAGATTTCTCTTCACAAGTGTTGGGGAATTGGGGTAGGGGAAAAGAAAAGAAATAGAGAAGAAAGACCAAATAATCCATAGTCTTCCCAGATAACTGTAACAATTGACACTCAACATTATTTAAGGGCAAAAGTCTCCAATTTCACTTTATCTACTTTGGGACATTAATATATTAAAACACCTATCAAAATTCACATTTACTGACTTTTTTTACCTGTATAACAAAACCAATTACTATAACCTCTCTCCTAACAACATCCTATGCATAAATTTTTTAAAACATAAAAATCAAAAGCAGTTGAGATTGCTTGCTTTATCTAGCTAATACTAGTAGCAATTAAAATAGTAATGAAATAATTTTAAAATACAGAAAATTTTGTAATTACCACTGTTCTCTGGACAGGGGGGAGAGAGGGAGGGAGAGAGAGAGAGAGAGAGAGAGAGAGAGAGAGAGAGAGAACTATTCACACAATCTTCCTTCTCCTGGATGGAAAGTTCTGCAAATTTTAGTCATACCCCTCCTCCTCAGAATTCCATCAGGAAGAGGAGGTAGTAGAAGCACGTACTTGAATTATCTACAATTCAGTCAACTGGACTCAATGTTCTCTTCTCTTTGGTCTTCCATTCAACCCTCATTCCATCTGCTCATTTTCACCCCTATGACTCTCTTGACTCACTTAACCAATCAAGAGTGAAACTTCAATAAACACTGCCTACACTGCCAGTCTTCTTCAATCACATGCTCAGCATCTTCCTCCTACAGCAGTGTCACAGTGCTCATCTCCTAATCAAAATGAGATAAGAGGTTCTGTTCTGACTAGCAGAATTTCAATTCCAGGCATGCAATTTCTGTGAATTATAAAATATACCAACTGTAAAAAAGAATCATTTGGCAGCTTATGTATATGTTTAACCTGGAAAAAAGATTTAGGGTAGACAATAGTATTTTTAAAGAACCATCACATGGAAGAGACTAGACCTATTGCACTTATTTCTAAATGGTGGGATTAGGATCAGAGAATAGAAGATTCAAAGAAGCAATTTTAGGTATGAGGAAAAACCATCCAACAATTAGAGCTATCCCAAAGTAGAATAGGCTGCCTCAAGAAGTAATAAGCTCCTCATCTCTGGAGATTTTCAAGTCAAAGATTTGAAAGGAATTTTTTGATTTTTCAATCATTTTCAGTTGTGTTTTACTCTTTGTGACCCCATTTGGGATTTTCTTGGGAAAGATACTAGAATGGTTTGCCATTTCCCTCCCCAAATAAGGATAAGGAAACTGAGGTAAACAGGGTTAAGTGATTTGGGTCACATAGCTAGTAAATGTCTAAGGTCAAATTTGAACTCAGGAAGATGAGTTTTCTTGGCTTCAGGCTCAATACAACATCCACTACGCCACCTAGCTGAGGATTATAGGCATCATAAATCATAAAGAAAGAACACTGGGACTTTATGGATGAGAAAACCGAGGCTCAGAAAGGCTTAGTGATTTGTGCCTATCAAACAGATAGGAAGCATCATAGGTAGAATTTGCACCTAATTCTTCTGACTAAATATGGGTCCCTGGGGTAGAGAAGAAATTGACCAGGGGTGAATTCTTCATGTTATTCTAAATTTTCTGAGGTGAAATAAAGGCACTCCAGACTTCACAAGTGTTGTTTCCTTGAATATATGTTAGGGAATCTTCAGGAACCTATTTTTCTGCATCAGTGATGATTTATTCACACACACACTCTATATTCATAGTTTAAAATAAGCCAAAGAGAGGGGCAGCTAGGTGGCGTAGTGGATAAAGCACCGGCCTTGGAGTCAGGAGTACCTGGGTTCAAATCTGGTCTTAGACACTTAATAATTATCTGGCTGTGTGGCCTTGGGCAAGCCACTTAACTCTATTAGCATTGCAAAAAAAAAACTAAAAAAAAAAATAAGCCAAAGAGAAAAGATTTGGGAACTGAACCCATTCCATATAACTACAGACTTGGGCTGCTAAGTCATAGTTGACACAATATAATGAACATTATAGCACCTATGTGCTGTATGCTATATGAGGGTAAAATGTCAAGCCTCAAACCCATCAATGAGTTAGGAAATATCTACCCTAAGGTGTGAAGATTTTCTCCCAACAGAATGGGCAGAGGAGAACAGTTTCTTGCAATGGTCACAAAGGTACTTGAAGCAAAAACACAGTGGAATACCTAGAGCAAGGTCAGACAACAAAGCGACCAAAGTGTTCGCTTCACCCCAATAATCCTAATTTTTGTTCTACCATTGGACTGGGATGACTCAGGAGGAGAAAGTGAGTATGATGACTTTGCACAACATTATCTCACTTCAATCCAATCCACTCAAAAGTCAAAACATCACCCCATGATGTCATTGGTTCTCTTTGAAAATGAAGGGCAGAGGCAGCTAGGTGGTGTAGTGGATAAAACACCAGCCTTGGAGTCAGGAGTACCTGGATTCAAATCCCATCTCAGACACTTAATAATTACCTAACTGTGTGGCCTTGGGCAAGCCACTTAACCCTATTAGCGTTGCAAAAACATTAAAAAAAAATGAAG